>NW_027532002.1:4189340-4433885 GCF_008692635.1 Crocuta crocuta
AAAAAAAAAAAACCCTTTATTAGGTTTCTGGATGGCCCAGTCAGTTAAGCATCTGCTTTTGATTTTGGCTGAGGTCATGATCTTATGGTTTGTGAGATCAAGCCCTGCATCAGGCTCTGCATTGACAGCAGCAGAGCCTACTTGGGGTTCTCTCTCTCCCTCTCTCTCTCTGCCTCTTCCCTGCTCTCTCTCTCAAAATAAATAAATTTAAAACCTAACTTTAAAAAGATCAATAAAGGTGTATTTTTTTAACTTGAAAGAGAAGTAACAGTATTTAATAAATGTCACATATTCTCATTTGTGTAATCCAGATACATAGGAACATTGTAATATGTGATATTATTAGACCACCAAAGATATATCATTCCCTTGCCACTGAGATCAGAATGTTCCCCAACTTTCCAGCCTGAAATATCACCTAGTTCACTCTGAATCCTCTGATAACCCAGAATCAGTATTCATATTCTCATATTTTCTCTGGACCTGCTTCAAATTACTTGGGCTCTTTTAGTGTAATTTAAAACTGAAACAGTTACCAAACCCATTCCAACCAATGTTCAAGAATCTTGCAGCAACCAAACTCCCAGTTCAAATGTATCCCATGACATTAGCCAGGGTAGATACAGAGTCATATATAATGAAGCCATTAGAAAAAAAGTAAGACAAGGCAGAAATTAGTGAAACTTAAAAAAAAAAGTTGAAAAGGGAGATGAAATTTCAAGTCAACCTTCCTATTTATGCTATGTATATTGTTATCCATATTCCATCAGGCTACCAAATTACTTTTTTAGTGGACAGTTAAGTTACTTTTGGTTTCATTCAGATGTAAGAAACTAATTATCTAACCCAATCAAAGACTATAGTTGTAATTGTAGAAACAACAAAATCTCATTTGTGGAAAGATTTCATACCATTAATTTCCTTTTTTTAAGGAATTGATAGATTGAGGGGCACCTGGGTGGCTCAGTTGGTTGGGCATCCGACTTCAGCTCAGGTCATGATCTCCCGGTTCATGAATTTGAGCCCAGCATCAGGCTCTGGCTTCAGATTCTCTGTCTCCTTCTCTCTCTACCCCTACCCAGCTCTTTCTCTCTCTCCCATAAATAAATAAATAAATAAATAAATAAATAAATAAATAAATAAATCTACACTTAAATTGGTAGATTTAAAAGTCACAACATAGGGGTGCCTGGCTGGCTCAGTCAGAAGAGCATGTGACTCTTGATCTTGGGGGTGTGAGTTCAAGCCCCATGTTGGTTGTAGAGCTTACTTAATTAAAAATAATGATAGCAATTTAAAAATCAAAAATCACAACATAAATTTCCCTTTGGCTTCAAGATGGAGCTGATAGTATATCTGAAAGACCTTACTGAAGGTTTCTGAATATTCTTGTCTTCAACAGGATTAATAAAGATCATTTGGTTCAAACAAAGCAAACACAAAACATTTTCTCTTTGCACACAAAGGGAAATTTTGTGTACAAATTTTGTATGATTAAGAAATTAGTAATTCATTTTCTTAATCTTGGTCTTAAAATCAGCTAAATCAATCTAAACTGTTGTGGCCCACAAAGTAGAGGGAAATAGAAGGAATAATCCTGTGACAAGAAGGAATCATGCATGTATTAGTGCCTGCATCCAACTTAAATCATAGGCTGAAATGTGCTTTACCATTTGCTGGGGACTTGTTGAATGTAGGTCACAAGGAAGGATGCTCAAGCACCACATGACATTCCTCAATGGAATACTTTAAAATTGGTGTCATCTTTGTCTCAGATATATTCACAGGATCTCACATATATTGTGCTTATATTAAAATGAACAAAATGGCAAAAATCCTTCCTAAGAAACTGATCACTCTATATCCCTCAAATCATTTTATGGCATCAGAGAATCAGTCTTGCCCACAAACCAAGACACAGAAAGGGCACTCGTGTACCTGATATTTAATTCCTGACTTGCTTTCTTACCAGATGCCTGAGCAGGTGGGCCCTGATTTACAATTCTAAGAATACCCTTTCCACAAATTTCCCTTTAAGAACTCCTGCCAGGTCCCAGGTCGAGAATGAAGGGCACAGAGAAAAGCAACCTGTAGCTTCACTACTCCCTCTTTGTTTGTTCCCCTGCTCCAATTTGTTCCACATCCCAGGCAAAAAGAGAGCTTCACCCAGGCAGTACCACCAGCTCCCACAAACTTCTCTGCATCCCTTCTGTTGTCACTCCTAGACAACAGTCACTCCTAGAAATAAGCAGAGGAAACTGCATTAATTCCTTGCAAGAGACCAGACAGGCAACAAGTCCCGATGCATACAAAGAGGAGGAAATGATCAAAGAGGCAGTGAGAGGGATATAGCAGAAAAGGGACAGCAGAGGTGGAAGGGACACTGCCTAACTTCAAACCATCTTTACCCTGTTGTCATTGCACTTTTTTTTAAATTGTGCTATGAAACACATAAAACTTACCAATGTAGCCATATTAAAATATATAATAATGTTAACTATATGTGCATGGTTATTTGTGTAAGGTCTCTAGAACCTTTTTCATCTTGCAAAACTGAAACTTGATGCTAAATTGAAAAGCTCCCCCTCTTCCACTTTCCCCAACCCCCACAACCACCATTCTACTTTCTAACAGTTTGACTATCTCATATAAGTATAATAATGAAGTATTTGTCTTTTTGTGACTGGCTTATTTCACTCAGCACATGGGCCCAAGGTTCACCAGTGTTGTTGAATACTGTAGAATGTCCTTTTTAAAGGTTGAATAGTATACCATTCAATATATATACCTCATTTTCTTTATTCATTCATCTGTTGATGGATATTTTGGTTGTTTCCACATTTTGGGAATGCTGATATTTCCTTGAGTACCTGCTTTCAATTCCTTTGGATATATACCTGCATTGCTATATCATATGGTAATTCTATTCTTTTTTTCTATTTTTAATTTTTGAGCAATGTCTATGGCTTTACATAGTAGTACACCAATTTACATTTCCAACAGTGTAAAAGAGTTCCTATTCCTTCACATCCTCCCCAATGCTTGTAATGGTCATTTTAAAAAAAATAATGTTTAGCCTAATGTGTGTGAAGTAGTATTTCATTGTAGTTTTGATTTGCATTTTCTTGGTTAGTGATGTTGAACATCTTTTCAGTCTTGTATCCCATTTTAAAAATAGAGTTTGTTGTTGTTGAGAGAGAAAGAAGGAGAGTGAGAGAGTGCAGGCAGGGGAGGAGAGAGGGAGAGAGCAAGCGAAAGAGAATCTTAAGCAGGCTCCAGGCTCAGCGCTGAGCCTGAAGCAGGGCTCCATCCCACAACACTGGGATTATGACTTGAGCCAAAATCCAGAGTCAGACGCTCAAATGACTGAGACACCCAGGCACCCCTATGGGTGGCCTTTTTACTGTTTCTTTTGCTGCTCAGCAGTTTGTCATAGCACACACCACTGCTGAGGCCTTCTGGGGGCTGTAGTCCAGAGTGGCTGTGGAGGGTGGAAGGCGGAAGCCTTTTTCTGCTTGGGTCGTGGTTGGAATCAAATTTCTACTGGATGGGGCTGGAGTGAACCACTCGCTGGTCCTCATTAGCAGAGAGAGAATACCATTCTCTTTTGCGTCTTTGGATAATTCCTCAAACGGAGGCTCTAAGGAAAAATCCCCTCCCCCCCTCCCCCNGGAGAAGCAAGACAACCCGTTCATGGACCGGGCGGCCGTGGCGAGGATGGGCGCGGTGGCGAGCGCCAGTGTGTGCGCCCTGGTTGCTGGGGTGGTACTGGCCCAGTACATATTCACCTTGAAGAGGAAGACAGGGCGGAAGACCAAGATCATCGAGATGGTGAGTGTGCGGCTTGGTGCGCCCGAGCGCTTGTCGGGCCGCAGGGTGTTCCGTCCGGCCTTACCTTCCCGCGCTGGCGCTGCTGGAATGCACAGGGCACACCAGGGACCCCCATTAACCCCGCGATCGGCATCCCGAGGGCCAGTAACCTGGCCTGGACCCTCTGTGGTGTCACTCCTCTGGCCATCGTTATGTCTCCATTTGAAATAGAAAGGCAGCAAATAGGTGATTCAGAAACAAGCCACCTCCTGCAGCAAAACCCGTTTCTCAAGAAATAAACTGAAAATTCTAGACTGGTTGCTCCCTGATTCTTGCACCAAACCGTTGTGACTGATCCAATTCTGACAGAGTTGTTTCTGCACCCTGGGTATAATGACTTAGGTTATGAAAAGGTGTAACTTCTCAGTGGTTAAAGAATGCCAGTAACCCAGTTGGGAGTTCAGAATAGTTTATTTTGTATTTGAATGTTATTTCTTATTGTCTCAAATTGCCAGGAAGTAGCTTTGTCTTCGTTTTTTACCCCCAAACCTCTTGCATGACATTATTTTAGAAATTTATTTTCCAATTTTATTGTAAGAGTGTTTCAAGAATCCTACGTAAGGTACATTATAAGCAATATTTGCTTCAAAGTTGGGAATGTTTTTAGTTGTTTTTATTTAAAACCCACCGAGTTGCTTTTTTTTTTGCTTTTATTTATTTATTTATTTACAAATAGTTTATTGTCAAGTTGGTTTCTTTTTAATGTGCTTACTGGAGTGCATAATCCCATGTTTACTCCCAATAATGTGCTATGCACATGAGCATCTGGGGTCAAATATTCATGAAAAGTAAGTTGACAGTCTACCACCCTACTAAAGTAAGATCATTTTAAGTTCATACAGTTGGAATACTTCAGCCTCAGTTATATGTTCTAATTGATCAAAGGAACTATCCAGTTGGTTGCGGTTGGCCCCAGATTGAATTCAGAAATATTTTTCCATCACTAACATTATAAGAAATGTCCCCTCCCATGTCTCATATGCCAGTAATATTCCTAGGTTTTGTTTATTGCTACAATCAAATTATTTTTAAAGTTTATTATTTTTGAGAGAGAGAGACACACACACAGTGTGAGCGGGAGAGGAGCAGAGAGAGAGGGAGATGCAGAATCCAAAGTGGGCTCCAGGCCCTGAGCTGTCAGCACAGAGCCTGCTGCAGGGCTCAAAGTCATGAACCACAAGATCATGATCTGAGCCGAAGTCAGATGCTTAACCGACTGAGCCATGCAGGAACCCCTATTTTTTTTTCTTCAGCTCTATACCCAGCAAATATTTTTATTTCAGAAATTTCATTTTGTTTATAGTTGCTGTCCTGCTTAGAGAACTTTGGTGGCTTTCTTTTGCCCCAAACCAAAAATTTATAACCCATATTTAGTAGGGGAGAGAACTAACTGCCATACCTTGCTGTGTATACTTAAACTATGGATTGGTCTGTTATATCACTTCTCTAAACTGAGTTAAAAATCAATGCTTTCATAAAATCCCACAGTGATACCATCCTAAGAACAGTTCGCCGTCTTTGTGGAAAAATAATTAAAGCCATCAGGCAAACCAACTTTACTTTGCAAATGATTTGTAGTATAGAAATCAGTCAGTCTTTACATATACACATGTATACATAATATATATCAATTCAGATTATGATATATGTGCAGCCTGCTAGTAGCTTTTAAGAGGAAAAAGTTGAAAGAGTTCTCTGTTTTTAATTTGTAATTTTAATAGGTTACTCTTTCAAGTGTAATAAACATTTGATTGGGAGTCTGAAAAATTGGGTTCAAATCTTAGTTTTATTTCTTTGTAATAGCTGTGATTTAGGGGTTGTGTTCTGCCTATCCCCTACCCCGTCCTTCAAACCCCCACCCTAGAGCATCTGTACAAACCTGTGAATGTCTAGTGGACATAGCTTAAACTGGTCACAAATAATGGAACCAGTGGTAACTACCTAAGCAAGGTGGGCCTATTTGCTGGTAGGTAAACAAATGACTTCTGGCACTGGTCTTAGGTAATGCACTGCCTTAAGAGTTTTTAATTAAAAGGCACAGAGATGTGTTTAGTGGTCTGAAACTGCTACAGATAAAAGGTTCTATAGGGCAGTGAGATAAATATATAGAGGAAGCCTGTCCGAAGACATGCTTAAGATGTTCAGAGCTCAGAGATAAGAGAAGCTGTTTTTCATATCCATATTCTTCATTATTTTCATTTTAGAACAATTTTAAATTAACAAAATAATTGAGCAAATAAGTAGAGTCCCAACTAGTTTCCCCTATTACTAACATTTTCCATTAGTATGGTATATTTGTTGAAATTAATGAACAAATATTCATACATCTTTAAATATCCATACTTTGTTCAGATATCCTTTGTTTTTACCTAATGTCTTCTCTGTCCTAGAGTTCCATCCAGGCCACCACATACATTTAGTCATCATGTGTCCTTATCTCATCTTGACTGTAACAGTTTCTCAGACTTTTCTTATTTGTTGTGTTTGTGATAACAATAAGAAATATGAATTTGGTGTTTGTTCCAGGTTCCTGCCACACAACTTCTAAAACACTTGGACTCTAGGAAAGTTTAACAGTGTCTTTTCGATGCTAATGAGGTAGACTGGTAGCTGGGGGCCCCAAGATGGCTTCAAGATGTGAGCTGGTTGACTAAATGATCAAAACATGATTAGAGGATTAGAACTTTCAACCCCCTACCCCTTCTGTTAGGAAAAAGGGCTGGAGTTCCTGGTCAATAATTTATTTAATCAATCTTACCTACATACCAGATGTCTATAAAGACCTCTACAGGAGAGCTTCTGTATTCATGAATAACTTGAGGTGTTCCATATTTTGCCCTATGCTTCTCTTTCATTTGGCTGTTCTGAGTTGTAGTCTTTGTATTAAACCTCTAATAGTAAGTAAAGCACTCTCCTGAGTTCTATGGGTTATTCTTGGAAATTATGGAACCTGAAGAGGTGGTTGTAAAAATCCTCAAATTTAGAAGTATGCCATCAGAAGTATAGATGGCAACCTGGGACTCATGACTGGCATCTAAACTTGGGACAGACTTGTGGACTAAGTTCTTTTCTCATAGGATCAGACACTAACTCTAGATAGTGTCAGAATTGTATTGAATTGTTGGAAGACTTGGAAGATTGTTGGTGTGAGGGAAAAAAGCCACATATTTGGTGTCAGAAGTGTGTATGAAAACAGTTAAATATAATTTAATAATATCCAACTTATGGTAACTGCTTAATAAGGAGTAGTTCTAATTATTATACCAAAACACAGACTATCAGCCACTATCATATCCTATAGTTATTTTTTTCCTTATGAACTGTAGCGGGGCATAATTTTTAACCATTGGTATTCTTTTCTCTCATCTTTATCTCTCCTAAGCCTTCATTCTAAAAACTATTCTAATTACTCCCGGAAGGATGGCTTGCAATTTTTATAAAATGGACTGAAAAGATTAAGGTTGCCAAGCATGTGTATAGAAGTTGATACACATGCAGTAGAATTTTGCCCAAATGACACTAGTATTGGGGATGAACTGTTTTAGGGAATGAATTCTCCCAACCTCTCTTAAATTCTTCGAAGTTTCAAGTCCTCATTGCTACTGACCATCACTTATCACTTGCTACTCAGTTTTAACTCACTATTCTAATCAAACATGCCTGCTCAGATAGGACCTTTTCGTTCTGCGGCCTTTTTGGTTACTCTCATTTAAAAAAGATTCTGGAACAAAGCTTAAGTATTTATTGCTAGTTTTCTACTAAGCAGAGAAACCCACTCCACCACAATGTTTAGGCTAAAGGATGACGCTCTGAGGGAGGGAAATGTGAGCATATATATCTTTCATACAACTTTTAAACTTTTTTAATGTTTATTTTTGAGAGAGAGAGAGACATACAGAGCATGAGTGGGGGAGGGGCAGAGAGAAGGCAGCAGGCTCCAAGCACCCAGCTGTCAACACAGTCCCTGTGGGGCTCGAACTCATGAACCATGAGTTCATGACCAGAGCTGAAGTCAGACACTTAACTGACTAACCCACCCAGGCACCCCACAACTTTTTTTTCTTTTATTCTTGAGAGAGAGAGGGAGAGGGAACTTGAGGCGGAGGTCGGGGGGGTTGGGGGCAGAGAGAGGGAGACCAGAATCCAAAGCAGGCTCCAGGCTCTGAGCTGGCAGTCAGCACAGAGCCGTACACGGGGCTTGAACCCACGAACCGCGAGATCATGACCTAAGCGAAAGTCGGACGCTTAACCGACTAAGCCACCCAGGCGCCCCCCCATACAACTTTTTTAAAGTGAATGACACTTAGAAGCTTTATTGTTTTTTACTTGGTTTATTTTTATTCACGGTCATTGCTTCCATATTTTATTCTTTACAGACTGTACTTATCTACTTTCATATTAATTTAGCGTAAATATAAAAGCATTAACAATACACATCTTTGATTTACAATGGGATCATGTTCCTATAAACCCACTGTTAAGTTGAAACTACAGGAAGTCTGTAATGCATTTAATACAGCTACCAAACATTATAGCTTAGCCTAACTTACTTTAAACGTGCTCAGAACACTTACATCAGCTTACATTTGGGCAAAATCGTCTAACACAAAGCCTTTTTTTGTAGTGTAGTGTTGAATATCTAATATAATTTACTGAAAGTGAAAAAAGAAAATAGTGTAGGGTACAGAATGGTTGTCAGTGTAACAGTTGTTAACCCTTGTGACTACATGGCTGACTGGGAGCTATGGCCACTGCCATTGCCCAGCGTCAGGAGAGAGTATTGTACCCACACATTAATAGCCCAGGAAATGATCAAAATTCAAAGTATAGTTTCTACTAAATGCATATCACTTTCTCACCATTGTAAAGTCAGAGAATTATAAGTCAGAGTGTCTTAAGTTAAGGAATCTAATCTAATTTTAAGGAACTAGTAGGAACTGTAATTTTTGCCTCATAAAAGTAAAACCCATGGGGTGCCTGGGTGGCTCAGTTAGTTAAGCATCTAACTTTGACTCAGGTCATGATCTTGCAGTTCACTAATTCAAGACCCACATCAGGCTCTATGCTGGCAGCTCAGAGACTGGGCCTGCTTCAGATTCTGTGTCTCCCTCTCTCTGCCCCTCTGCCCCTCCCCCACTCACGATCTCTCTCTCTCTCTCTCTCTCTCTCTCTCTCTCTCTCTCTCACCCCCTCTCTCTCTCCCTCTCTCTCTCACTCCCACTCTCACTCTCTTTCAAAAATGAACATTTAAAAGTAAAGTAAAACCCAGTGCTTGAAACTCAATAAAGCTAAGTGTTAATGATTAAAAAAACAGCAGTTTACAAATTTAAGTGCTAAATGTGGCTTTTAAAGAAGAGAATTTAAAAATGCATGTGGTTAGCCATCAGGGCATTAGGAAAGGACCAATGAAACTTTCTATTTTCTAAATACAAAATGCAGTCATTTTCAAATGGCAGTTATTTTAGTAAAAGCATTTTAATCCTGTGTATATATGTTTTATATACATATGCTGTTTTATAAGTATTCATCTTATTTTTTCTGGATTATATTAGGAGAAATCTTGCAAGGGTTTTTACTAGTTGTTTCTGAATGAATGCTAGCTTTCCTGTCCTATACTTATTGTCCACAGAACTTCCCTACAGTTCTAAGAATCTTAGAATCTCTGTTTTCCCCACTTTTCCTTTTTAGTCATTCGTCATTCTCGTTAGATAGGTTAGCCAAAAGTGTGAGTTTTATTCGTTTTCATTAAGTTTTGCATTTGGCTGTCCAAATCTACATTGATCTCTCAGTACAATAACTTAGAATTTGGTGTTCTGTTGTATTAGTTCCAGAAACTAGTCCAGAAAATTTATTTAGTGTCATTTAGTACAGAAAATGTTACATACTTAATGTACTAATAGAAAATCGGCCAGCTTTTCACATTATCAAAATCCCATACGTGTAATTTGTGCTTCGGAAGGTATTTTAGAAAGCTGACTATATATATGTTATTTTTCAGGAATAGAATCTAGTGATTCATCATTTGCACATAACACCCAGTGCCCCTCCCAACAAGTGTCCTTCTTAATGCCCTCATCCCATTTAGCCCATCCCCCCACCCAAAACCCCTCCAGCAACCCTCTGTTTGTTTTCTGTATTTAAGAGTCTCTCTAGGGGCGTCTGGGTGGCTCAGTTGGTTAAGCGTCCAACTTCGGCTCAGGTCACGATTTCGCAGTGTAGGAGTTCGCGCCCCATGTCAGGCTCTGTGCTGACAACTCAGAGCCTGGAGCCTGCCTCTGATTCTGTATTTCCATCTCTCTCTGCCCCTCCCCCACTCACACTCTGTCTCTTTCTCTCTGTCTCAAAAATAAACATTAAAAAAAGAAAGAGTCTCGGGGCGCTCGGGTGGCTTAGTCGGTTAAGCGTCCGACTTTCGCCCAGGTCATGATCTCGCGGTTCGTGGGTTCGAGCCCCGCGTCGGGCTCTGTGCTGACTGCCAGCTCAGAGCCTGGAGCCTGTTTCAGTCTGTGACTCCCTCTCTCTCTGACCCTCCCCTGCTCACGCTGTCTCTCTCTCTCTCCTAGAAATAAATAAAACATTTAAAAAAAAAAAAAGAGTCTCTAATGGTTTGTCTTCCTCTCTGTTTTTATATTATTTTTGCTTCCCTTCCCATTGTTCATCTGTTTTGTTTTCTATCCACACAAGTGAAATCATAAGATATTTGTCTTTCTCTGACTTCACTTAGCATAATACCCTCCAGTTCCATCCACATTGTTGCAAATGGCAAGATTTCATTATTTTTCATTGCTGAATAATATTCTGTTGCATCTGTCTAACATATCTCCTTTGCCCATTCATCAGTTGATGGACATTTGGGCTCTTTCCATAATTTGGCTATTGTTGATAGCATTGTTATAAACATTGGGCTACATGTGCCCCTTCAAGTCAGCACTCCTGTATCCTTTGGATAAATTCCTAATAGTGCAATTGCTGGGTTGTAAGATAATTCTATTTTTAATGTTTTGAGAAACCTCCACACTGTTGAAAACTGACTTTAAAATTTAAGGCCCATGTATATGTGTCATTCTTCTGTTTGCTATTAAAGTAAGTCAAAAACAGACTCTGGCTTGTGGAAGTATAAAACTGAAATAAATTATGTTCTTGGAAGAGAATGGCTTCATTTGATTAGACTATTTAGTAAACAGAAAAAGCTGGCTAAGGAGACCAAACATTTCTAGCCTCACATATTTACTGAGGGAAAGAGAATTACAGTCTTTAAACTAAAGAAAGATTAAAAGTTTTATTATGAAAAATGGAGTTAAACTTGATTTCTGTGGTCTCTTCCAAAGATGTGATTGGCATTTGGAATAGACACGATGCAAGGGATGTAAATAGAACATGACTTTATTTTTCATTCTTGTGGCCCCTTTCAAATTTATTCAGTGGTAGTAATCTTTCTTGCCGCTGGTAAAAATGGTGATGAATCTATGACTTCTTGCTTACTCTCAGGTAAAAGACAGTCTTTTATTTTAAAAAAACTTTTTCTAATATTTATTTTTGAGAGAGACAGGCAGAAGAGACAGAGACACAGAATCTGAAGCAGGCTCCAGGCTCTGAGCTCCAGGCCTGATGCGGGGCTTGAACTCATGAACCCTGAGATATTGACCTGAGCTGAAGTCAGAGTCCGTTCCATTTCTGTAAATACAAGTGTCTAGTCATATGTTAGTCATGATTTCAATATTGATTCTGTGGTGAGACTTGTAAATGGATATTACTAGTATTACCAATATTTTTAGCTCTTCTCTGCTTCTTGCATTTGGACAAGCTTTGCTATTCTGACCAGTAGACTGTGTCTGAATATGGCTGCTTCCAGGCCAGTGTAGTTATGAACAGTCACACAGTTATCCCTAATCTTTCCCGCTGCTGGAGTAAACTCTGAAGCATCAGTTGACATGGAGAGGACACAATATCAAAGCAGCCCGGAATACTGAACCAATATGTGGATGACAGCTGCCCTGGAGAGCCATTTGGACCCATACTGGACTTTGTGTGAATGAAAAATAAACTTTTTGTGTGGTAAGGAACTGAGCTTTTTGTGCTGTTATTACCTCATAACCTGTCCTGACTACCACAGACTTCTTCATTACCCCAAAGCCATGGCTCACTGTATGTGGCTCCTCCCTCCCTAGTTAATGGCAGCAAGTGATCTGAGATTAGATGGGAGGATAAAGTCACCCTCTCTGCTTCCCTGATGCTGTTCCTTGTCCCGCTAGCCATTGCTTTAGACTTTTGGGTTAATAGGGTAGGAGGAAGGATTTCTTTTACTAGAAAGTAAAAACATCAGAGTTCTTATTTGACTGGATAGGTTTGTGCTCTCTGGGCCTGAGAGATATTTAAAGTTGACTTTCTCGGGGTACCCGGCCAGCTCAGTTTTAGGAGTGTGTGACTCTTGATCTTAAGGGTCATGTTCCAGCCCCACATAGGTGTAGAGATTACATAAATAAATAAACTTTAAATAAAATTGACTTTTTCTTCTTCCACTATAGCCCTATAATATGGGCAGTTAATTTTTTTGGTACCCCATTCTACCTCAGCATGATTTTTTTTTTTTAAGTGATCCATTCCATACAAGTTCTTGCATTTGAAGTCTCTCCCTCTCAGGTAGCTCTTATGGGCTAGACATAACTAGGTTTTTGGCTGGTTCCCTCCTACGTGGTCCCCATTCCAGGTTGTGGGGTACATTCGTTTATCCCTGGCTCTGACAAACTGTAGGACTACCAGCTATTACAACAAAGCAACTTTTTAACAATGTCAGCTTTATGGAGTTAATGACTGACAAAATTATGAAATATTTGAAGTGTGTATTGTAATTAGATATCCATATACGCTGTGAAAAGAATTTCCCCCATCTAGTTAATTAATACACCCATCACCTTACCTATTTATTTCTGTGTGTGTGTATGTGTGTGTGTGTGTGTGAGAGAACATCTAAGAACATTTGAATTCTACCCTCAGCAAACTTCAATTATATAGTACAGGGTTATCAACTATAAAAAGGATGGAATGCTTCATGAATTTGCCATCATTCTTGTAACATGCTAATTTCCTTAGTGTTCCAGGTTAAATATATGTGCTGCCAGTGGAGCATAGCAGAGTCCCATCTGTCCCACTGAGTATCTTTTATAGCTTGGATCAGGCCTCGGTCTTTTTCAGAAAACACATTTCAGGTTCCCCGGGAGACCCCATGAAAGGCCCCTCTTGCTTGGTGAGAAGGTAGCACTCCACCGTTCCCATTCCCTTGGAGGCAGAGGGCACAGCAACAACTCTTCACTCTTTTCACCCTTTTGTATTCCTTAAGTGGGTGAGGGCCCAAGAGTCATCAAGCCAATTCTCCCCATTTTCCTCCCCTCTCTCTTAGTATGATACCTGTCCCTGAATTGAATCAAAACAGGAAGATTCCTAATTTAACATCCTATTACATAAATTTAACATTCTGTGAATTTTTTTAGAGGTTATTCATTGTTAAGGGCCGAATTGTGACCCCTCAAAAGGTCCTCTAACTGAACTAAGAATAAGAAATCAATTAACAGATTAACAAGAGAAGATCAAATTTAATAGCATATGTATGGGGAATCTACACAGATATGAAAATTCCAAAGACAGGCAAAATGAAGTATATGTGTCATTCTGAACTCAGGAGAAGGAAATAGGGGTCTGGGACTTGAGAGGAATGCACTTCACAAGACAGAAAGAAGAGCAGATGTATAATAATTAGATGTTTGCCTCACAACATAGATGGATCACTCAGGTAAAATTTGTCTCCTTATTCTGGGAAATGTCGCCACTTTAGAGTACTTCTATGCAGTTAAAGGATGGGCAAAAGTTTCTCTTGAGCCCACAGGGTCTCACTTGCCTTCAGCTCAAAATGATCTTGTCAGAGTGGCCCATTTCCGGGCACCCTTCCATGAACTCCTGCATGCTTTTGAATGATAAGCAAGCATTCCTATCTCCCATACAAGTACTAATCAGGCCCGACCCTGCTTAGCTTCTGAGATCAGATGAGATGGGGTGCATTCAGGGTGGTATGGCTGTAGACCAAGCATTCCTATCTCTTGAGTCTAGGCCTGTGTGTTCTGTGTCGTCCTTGGCTTGTTCTGCCGTGCCTA
This sequence comes from Crocuta crocuta, assembly GCF_008692635.1. Classification (NCBI taxonomy): domain Eukaryota; kingdom Metazoa; phylum Chordata; class Mammalia; order Carnivora; family Hyaenidae; genus Crocuta; species Crocuta crocuta. The sequence goes on from NW_027532002.1 coordinate 4,203,356, forward strand.
TGGGTGACATGACCTCTATCCAGTGTTCATTCTTTTATCTGGACTGACAAGATGGACACTGGCTTCCCCCTCACTAGAAGCTCCACAGCCAGTTAAAATTGTAATTTCTAATTTAAACACATCCCAACTATTTATGGCTTCCTTCTTAAAGTCTGTTTGTTCATTTATTGAGAGAGAGAGAGCGTGTGTGAAAGGAACAGAGAAAGAGAATCTCTAGCAGGCTCCACACTATCAGCTCGGAGCCTGACTTGGGGCTCACATCCACCAAACATGAGATCATGCCTTGAACTGAAATCAAGAATCGGATGCTTAACCAACTGAGCCACCCAGGCACCCTGTTCATTTATGGCTTCCTTCTAAACACCAACAATTACTCCTTAAATAGCTGGTGGTGTTTTTGAAACTTGAGTGAGTTTCCTTCCTGGAGATAACTTCTAACAAAAACTTCTTCCTTTCTGCTATTTTAAGATAACATCAGATGTTCTCTGGGTACTATACTGAGTAAGTGGAAAGCCCACTATTGAATGTATATTTAGAAAAGGGAGAGGGTGGGGAACAAGATTTAAACACAGCTGCTTTAGTGGCTCAGCTATTACCTAGATTTTTGAAAATATTTCTGTATCTCAACTTTTGTCTAATTTACATTAGTACTCATATCTATGACCTTTTAGGACTGTTTTGAATTGATGATTTGTTTTGTAAAGCATATTCCCTGAACTCCTGTGGCATTTCCTGATGATTTCTCGTAAAGTGGCTATTTTTACACTGTTTTGTATTGTTTGCTGTTATGTCTGGCTTTTAAAAAGGGTCTAGATTGGTACATATTTCTTTTTCACTTTTATTTGTTGCACCCAGCTAAGAGAAACAGAGAGACCCCAAATCAGTGGCTTTAATAAACAATAAACATTTTATTTTTCTAACATAAGTCCAAAAAATAGGCAGTTGCTGGTGTTAATTAGGAGGTAGATGGATATCTAGACAGAGGTCTTTGAAATTCTTTTGGCTTTTCTCATGAAGATAAGATGGCTGTTGTAGTCCTACCCAACATGTCCATCTTCCAGGGAGGAGAATGCTCATTTCAGTAAAGCAGAACTTTCTCCTCACTTGTCATTGGAGAGGACAGTGTCATATAGCCACTCTAACTGTGAAGCTGAGGAATATTTTTAACTGAGAAATTGCCACCCCCCCCCAACAGAATTAAGATTCTATTAGAAAGAAAGAGGAATTAGGTAATAAGCAGTCTACCATGCTATACCATAGTCCCTATTCCTTTTCCATATTACTTGCCATTCAGTAAATTGATTTAAAATTTGATCACTATAAATGCATGTATATAATAGTATTTCTGGTGATCAGTTGGCTGGTAGAAAAATAGAACATTCCAACTGCTACAGGTTCTTGGTCATACAGGAGTACAGACTACAGACTCATAATAGCTTTGCTCTTCTGTCTCTCACAAGCATAAAGACTTATTCATTCACACCTGAAATACCTAGGTCTTGTATAGTTCTGGAGACATCACACTCCGTTCATACATACTAAGATTTAGAAGCTAGTCTCCCAATTATGTGTCATAACTAGCTTAAAAGCTAGAGTCCTAACAGTACTTCTGGAATGAATAAATATAAATTTGTGAAAGAGACAGCAAGGAAAGGCTGTGTAGAATTCAAATAGAAGTCAATGTTATTTCAAATGTTACAGAACATTAAAGGAGAGTTCTACTTTTTCCTCCTTTGATGTTCTGTAGCATTTGAAATAACATGACCATGTTTATTTTTTTAAAAATTGGTTAATTGAAAGCAACATTTTAAAACCTATGTTGGGACCACAAAGTAAACACATCTTCATTATCAGTAGTAAGGTTTGTAATTAATTTGCTGAAGAACCTTCGAGTATGTTATATTCATTTTAAATAATCAGTGGTAAGATCTGGAATGCATGTTAGTCTGCTTAATCTGATAGCTAAAATGTATGAAATTAGCATAACTAGAATCAAGAGGTGAGCAGTGTGAGGAAAAGATAATTTTCCCTCTACCTTTCTAAGTTCTGTGCTAGGAACCCTATATCAAAGATAGAATTAACAAGAGAAAACCAAACAAGTTTTATTAACACATGTACATGAGAGATACCTTGGGAAAAATGAGCAACTCTCCTGGGTGCCTTAAAATTATACCATCTACAGCTAAAGACAAAAAGAGAAGAGGTCAGGGGCGCCTGGGTGGCTCAGTCGGTGAAGCATCTGACTTCAGCTCAGGTCATGATCTCACAGGTTCTGGGTTCAAGCCCCACGTCAGGCTCTGTGCTGACAGTTAGCTCAGCCTGGAGCCTGTTTCAGATTCTGTATCTCCCTCTCTCTCTGACCCTCCCCTGCTCATGCTGTCTCTCTCTCTCAGAAATAAATAAAATATTAAAAAAATTTTTTTAAATAGAGAGAAGAGGTCATGAAAGAGGCCTGTTGTGGGGTGGGAGGAGGAAAAGCATGGTAAACAGTAATGGTTGAGGTGCAGATTTAAGTGCATTCTGTTCCGTTGATTTGAGTTTGAGGTACTTTCATCATCTTTCTCTTCCTTCTCCTTTGGTACAAAGATGGAGACACACATAGAAATGGAGATTTCCTTTATAAATGTAAATTTCCCTTGCAAAAGGGAACTTCTTCCCTTTTCAGAGCTTCTCCAGTGTCTACTGCTTCCCTGAAATAAGCCGCTCAAAATAATCCTTGTGCTAAAGAGGCATATGTTGGGATGATATTCTGTCACATTGAAGGAGCAGAAATTAAAATAAGCCTGGATTAAAGAGAAGGAAGCCCTAGACTGCTAAGAGAGCAGTAGAAAAAGGAGGACAGAAACCTGGTGGATTGCAGAGGTGAAATCTGTAGGACTCAAAGGGAACAGGATTTGCAAACCCAAAACCTGCCATCTTCTTTTTTCCTTAACTAGAGATGGTATTTAAGGTGGTGATTTGGGCCATTTCAGGGAGTTACCCAGTTACCCTGGGTATCTGCCATGTATAGAGGAGGTATGCATGTTAGTAAACTTGTGTTTGGTTTTTCTCCTATTAATCTGTCTTTTACTATAGGAGAGTTTGGGCCAAGAACCTAGAAGGGTAGAGGCAAAATTATTTTTCCTCCCCCACAGATTTTACAATTTTTTTTAAAGTATCTTGGATTATCCTTAATTCATTATAGCAGTTTGAATGTTTCCTACAGTTTGTTAAATCATTTCCATATATTTCTTTTTTGTTTGCTTTTAAAATAATTCAGACATCACCTTATTTGGAGTTACTGAATTAAGCCGATAAGGAATCTTAAACCCAATTTTAATCCTTATTCTCTTTTAAATTAGGGATTGTAATTTCTCTCATCAGTACAGTAAGTTATTTGAAATACAGTGTCATGAACCTTACCTGAGGTTTCCCCCCTTTAAAAATATCAGTCAGGGGGGCGCCTGGGTGGCTTAGTCGGTTAGGCATCCGACTTTCGCTTAGGTCATGATCTCGCGGTTCGTGGGTTCGAGCCCCGCGTCAGGCTCTGTGCTGACTGCCAGCTCAGAGCCTGGAGCCTGTCTCAGAGTCTGTATCTCCCTCTCTCTCTGACCCTCCCCTGCTCACGCTGTCTCTCTCTCTCTCTCTTAGAAATAAATAAAACATTAAAAAAAAAATGTCAGGGAAATCTACACAATTCCATTTTTGTGTCAGCAGGTGGCAGACTTCTCTCTGCTATGGCTCTGTGCCAGCTTTCTAAATTACCTTTCTTGTTTATACGTTGTTTACTCTCTCATTGCTGCTTAAACCTGAAGGGAATCAGAATTTGCCACCCAAAAATGTCCCACTTTGTTGTGTGAATTATTGTGAACTGAAGCCAGTCAAGACTCCGAGGGTCAGGAAAAGCTTTTTACCACCCCTTTACCTGCCTAAAAGAATTTAGAAAGGGGCCTGTACCAGGAAGAAAGCCATTACCAGAGATTGCTCTCTTATCTGAGAGACTTACCTGCACAGAGGCAAACGTTGCTCTTCTCATTTTCCTGAAATTATTTTCCTCCCCTTTGAAGCCCCAGACCTCTACCCCTTTCTCCGTAGCTCAGGGTGGTTTATAAGCCTAAATTGCCTGACTGCCTTTAGGTTTCTTTGTGGTTTCCCAGATCTTTGTGGATTCCTGTAGTTGTGAAATTAAGGATTTCTTTTCTGTTAATCTTTTCAGTACAGTGTAGGTGGTCTCAGCAAAAAACATAGAAGGGTAGTGGGAAAGTTATTTTTCTGCCCCTGCAAACCATTAATCTATAAAATTTAAACCAACCTTGACACTCTTCTGCCATTATAGATGTAAATTCCATAGCCCTATTTTTTCCCCATGTATGTTGTTTACTTTCCTCATGTGCAAGGTGCTAATAGATTACAGGGTTGTTTAGTGGTTGATTGGAAGGTTGCTTAATTTGTTTGGCAAGTTCCTGCTTGTAAGTGGGTGGAAGTAGTTACATGTTTAACATGATGTGGGTTCCCGCAAGATCCTTCCTGTCCCCATTTTATCTCTGAAGCCTTGTCATGGCACAGCCCTCTCATTTATTTTACCTCACATGCCCCACTCAGGGCTTGGGTTCAAAACACCATCAGCAAAAAAAAAAAAATCTTCATATACAGTCTTCCCTCTGAACAGTTTATCACTTTATCTAGATTTCTCTGTCACACCATTAGCATTCTGAGGTAGTGAGACCCTCAGTCGATTTTGATGGAAGGAGATAGGAAAAGCATGAGAACCTAAGCATAACAGCATAGTGAAAAGTAACAAGATAGAAACCCATTGAAGTCACTTCAAGAAAACGGGGCTACACTGGGGCTAGCACAATAAAACACTTAGAAACTGATTCCCATTTGGGTTAGTTGGACACTCCCCTATCATCCTATGACCAGGAGAAAGGAACTAAAATTTGGAGATGTCTACTTATGGCCAAATTCACTGTGCATGTTTACCTTATTTAATACTTAAAAACATAATCCAGCTGATAATATTGTCATAATGTATTAATTTGCTTAAGAACTAGCTTAGTAAGTAGCAGAGCCAGCACTCAGTATGATTCTAGCTCTCTCTGAAGCTTTTAAAGAAAGCCTGCTTCCCACTTGGAAATAAGAATCACTTTAATAAAGTGTTATTGTGTTGCTGATCTTTAAAATTTTTATCTCTTTCCAAGTTTATTTCATCTTTTGTGTACAACCATGTACCAGATATATGTAAGGGTGTGTATATATAGATATGATATATATAATATAGGTATATCCATGTGTATGTATTTGGTTTTGTCACATGGCTTAGTTTTGGTAGGATGGGGAAATCTGTCTAGTGTTCCATAATTATTCAGTTACTCTGTGTCTTGTAAGTATTGTGGCTTATATAGTAAAGATAAAATTACTTCTTTAACATCTATCATAATTGGTGATTTGAACTCGAGAGTATCTTGTAAGGGAATGAAGCCATATAATATATAATGTTTGAGAGTTTATAGTTGGTGAATCCTTGGTTCAGACTCAGCACTGCCACATTCTGATGGTTTAGCCTTGGAAAACTTTGTTGTTGTTTTTAATGTTTGTTTATTTACTTTGAGAGAGGAGCATGAGCAGGGGAGGGACGGAGAGAAGGAGAGAGAATTCCAGGTAGGCTCCACACTCAGCTCAGAGCCCAGTGCAGGGCTCAGTCTCACAACTGTGAGATCATGACCTGAGCCAAAACCAGGAGTTTAATCAAATGAGCCACCCAGGCACCCCTAGCCTTGGACAATTTCTAATTCTCAATTTCCAGTTCTCTAAAATGGAGAGATTCACCTAAAAATTCTTCTGCTCCCTTGTTTCTTTCAGGGTATTATATTAGGATATGTTCTGTCTTTGTGTTTATATTCTTTATTTTACTTGGTGTTTTAATATAATTACACTTTAGGAGAATTCCAACAGTGCATTCTAAATATCTACCTGCGTTGTTAAGATTAAAAAAGACACGATATGCATACAGTGCCAAACTGTGTTTACCACACAATGACTATTCAATAAATGTTAATTCTCTTTTCTTCCTTCTTGAAGTAAAGCTATTCTCTTCACAGCTTTCTTTTAGACATGATGTTCTCTTATAGGAGGTTCATAGTAAGTAAGGATTTAACAGTTGTCTCTAAACAATATTCTGTTTGAGCTCTCAGGCTTGGAGATAAAAGCAGAATGTCTAATTATATCATTATACATCTTTCTTAAAGTTAAAAAGATTAGGAATGGAGGGGCGCCTGAGTGGCTCAGTTGGTTAAGCGTCTGACTCTTGATTTTGGCTCAGATCATGATCTCACGGTCCGTGAGTTCAAGCCTTTTATCTGGCTCTGTGCTGACAGTGCCAGTGCAGAGCCTGCTTGGGATTCTCTTTATCTACTTCTCTCTCTGCCCCACTCCCTCCCAAAATAAATAAATAAAATTCAAAAAAAAAAAAAAGGATTGGGAATGGAGAGATAATGTTGAGCACTTTTTAAACTGAGTAACTGGCACTCTGGGGCCTAATCCTTGTCAGCCTGCAATCCCAATTTGTACATGGTTAAATTGACCTGAGTAGCATACTTACAGGTTTGACTGTATGAGAAACATGGGCTTTAATAAAGAATAAAGTTTCTACATGTATTTCACTAATTTTGAATCCCCTCTAATACACTAAAAACAAGTACAGATCATATGATACAGTATAGACTTTTAAAAAGTTATTCATGGAGTTTACACATGTGGATTTCCAGTCATGTGACTGTTAGGGAAGTTTTAATAATTAAGGACTCATGAGTACCTGAATTAAGATCCAGCTTTTTGTAAAGAATTTCTCCCTTTTTATTTACCTGTTTTAAGCTTTATTTTCCCCTGATTGTCTTTTTATTTCTGATATAATACATGCTGATATAAAAAATTACTAACTGGATAAACAAAAAGAAGTAATCAACAATTTTCACCACCTTAAAAAAAAAAAAACATATTTTAGTAAGTGTACTCCTTTGTTTTTCTATGCAGGTAACTGTTGTACCTTTTCCCCAACATGAGATTATACTGTAACATTGTTTTTGTTTTTGTTTTTTAAATTTATTTATTTATCTTGAGAGAGCAATAGCACAAGCAGAGAAGGGGCAGAGAGAGAGGTAGGGAGAGAGAATCCCAAGCAGACTCCCCACCAGCAGCACAGAGCCGGACGTGGCACTTGAACTCACAAACCATGTGATCATGACCTGAGCAAAAATCAAGAGTCAGACACAACCGACTGAGCTACCCAGGCACCACTGTAACACTGCTTTTAACAAGATTATTCATTTATTAATTTGTTCCTTACTAACTCTATACTCATTTTAGTGATTATATTATACTCCTTTATGTTATTATATCCTATACAGATATCATTATTTAGCAAGTTCTTCATTATTGAACATTTAGATTGTTTTCCATTTTTCATTATGATAAATAATGGATCAGTAAATATTCATGTAGCATCTGTGCAAGTCTCTGTTTAAGTAGAATGCTGGGTCAAAGGACAAGCGCAAATCTAAGACTTTTGAATGTACTGCCACGTTACCCTTTGAAATGTTTATAACAATTTACATTTCCACCAGCAGTATATACAAGTACCTAATTCCTAACTCCCTGTTTTCCTGAGAAGAGGTGTCATTTTTTTTCTCATTTTTGCCAAGCAATATTTTTTAAATATTCAGCTGAACTTTTAAAAATAATTTTGGCTATTTATTTTCTTTTCTGAATTGTCTAAGTTATTTTTCTTGATTTGCAAGGCCTTTTATAATGATTTTAACTATAAGAGTATGTTAGAAATCTATTTTTCCAAGTCTTTTTGCTTCACTTCCATTTTTGAGTAGTCTAAGTGTGACCCTCGTTTCAAATCTTTAAATATGTACTATTGATTGCTGCTGCTACTTTTTATTGAAGCGTAGCTGACATACAGTGTTCTGTGTTAGTTTCAGGTGTATAACATAGTGATTCAACAGTTCATGCTCACCATGATAAGTGTAGTCACCATCTTCACCATACAAAGTTACTACAATATTATTAACCATATTTCCTATGCCCTACTTTTCATCTCCATGACTTTATTTTATAACTTCTAGTTTGTACTTCTTTTTTTTTTTAATGTTTATTTATTTTTGAGAGAGAGGGAGACAGAGTGTGAGCAGGGGAGGGACAGAGAAGAGAGGGAGACACAGAATCCAAAGCAGGCTCCAGGCTCTGAGCTGTCCGCACAGAACCCAACACAGGGCTCGAGTTCAGGAGCTGTGAGATCATGACCTGAGCCAAAGTCAGGCACTGAACTGACTGAGCCACCCAGGCACTTGTACTCTTTAATCCCCTTTATCTTTTTACCCCAATTTCCCTCCCACCTAAATGCTTTCTTTAAACCAATGTACTAATTCTTTATAATGTTTTATAAAACTTAATTTGTATATGACTCCTCATTCACACATTATGACTTCATTCCATATCCGGAGTAGGAGAAGAATCTAGCATATTGTTTAAATAGTGTAGCTTAGTTATTAGTTTATCCTCCCAGCTAAAGAATGAGGAAGACTACTCCAGAAAAAGTAGTAAGGTAGAACTTTACCTCAATAGATAACTTTCATTTTACCTTCATAAACATGACTTAACATATGCCATGCCCATTTTGTCCAAAGATGTAGTAGCATGGTATGTATTTCAGCATTCTTTTTTTTTTTTAATTTTTTTTTTTAATGTTTTTATTTATTTCTAGGAGAGAGAGAGAGACAGCGTGAGCAGGGGAGGGTCAGAGAGAGAGGGAGTCACAGACTGAAACAGGCTCCAGGCTCTGAGCTGGCAGTCAGCACAGAGCCCGACGCGGGGCTCGAACCCACGAACCGCGAGACCATGACCTAAGCGAAAGTCGGACGCTTAACCAACTAAGCCACCCAGGCGCCCCTGTATTTCAGCATTCTTATATTTTGGGACGTGTGACTTTCTTTTTACGTAAATCATTTTTTTTAATATTTTTTAAATTTAATTTTGGGAGAGAGAGAGAGAGAGAGACAGTCAGTGTGAGTGGGGAAGGGCAGAGAGAAAGGAAGACACAGAATCCACAGTGGGCAGGCTTCAGGCTCTGAGCCTCAGCACAGAGCCTGACACAGGGTTTGAACTCACAAACAATCAGGTCATGACCTAAGTTGAAGTCAGATGCTTAACCAACTGAGCCACCCAGCTGCACTAGGCCATGTAACTTTTTAACAATAACTTTTGTTTTCTTCTGGGTATAAGATAGATTTATTACAGATAATTTAGAAAATACCAAAGAGTATGAAGAAGAAAATACAGTCAGCCAGGATCCTTTTATTCCTCTGTAATGACTGTTAATTGAGTTTTATATCTGATTCAGCCATGTTGAGTGATTATCTATGCTATTGAGTTTAGCTTGTTACTGCATTATTATTTAGGACTTTATATTCATAAGTGAACTTAGGTTATATATCCTCTTTTTGTACAATTTTTTTAAATTTTAATGTTTATTTTTGAGAGACAGACACAGAGTATGAGTGGGAGAGGGACAGAGGGAGAGAGAGAGAGAGAAGGAGACACAGAATCTGAAGCAGGCTCCAGGCTCTGAGTTGTCAGCACAGAGCCCGACGTGAGACTCAAACCCACAGAGATAAGATCATGACCTGAGTTGAAGTCGAGTGTTTAACCAACTGAGCCACCTAGGCACCCCCCCATTTGTACTGTTTNTGCCCCACACCACATCTTTATCCATTCATTTTTTGATGGACATTTGGGCATTTTCCATAATTTGGCTAATGTTGATAGTGCTGCTATAAACATTGGGGCACATGTGTCCTTTCAAATCAGCAGTTTTGTATCCTTTGGATAAATAAAAGTATTGCAATTGCTGGGTCATAGGGTAGCTGAATTTTTAAAGTTTTGAGGAACTTCCATACTGTTCTCCAGAGTGGGTGCACTAGTTTGCATCCCCACCAGCAGTGCAGAAGTGTTCCCCTTTCTCCACATCCTCACCAACATCTGTAATTGCCTGAGTTGTTAATTTTAGCCATTCTGACAGGTGTGAGGTGGTATCTCATAGTGGTTTTGATTTGCATTTCTCTGATGATGAGTGATGTTGAGCATTTTTTCATGTGTCTTTAGCCATCTGGATGTCTTCTTTGGAAAAGTGTCTATTCATGTCTTTTGCCCATTTCTTCACTGGATTATTTGTTTTTTGGTTGTTGAGTTTGAAAAGTTCTTTATAGATTTTGGATACTAACCCTTTGTCTGAAGTGTCATTTGCAAATATCTTCTCCTATTCCATCCGGTGCCTTTTAGCTTTGCTGATTGTTTCCTTCACTGTGCAGAAGATTTTTATCTTGATGAGGTCCTAATAGTTCATTTTTGCTTTTGTTTCCCTTGCCTCCAGAGACCTGTAAAGTCCAAAATTACTATGGCTGAGGTCCAAAGAGATTGTTGACTGTTTACTCCTGTAGGATTTTGATGGTGTCCTGTCTTACATTTAGGTCTTTAGTCCATTTTGAATTTATTTTTGTGTATGGTGTAAGAAAATGGTCCAGTTTTATTCGTCTGCATGTGGCTGTCCAGTTTTCCCAATACCATTTACTGAAGAGACTGNAGACTCAAACCCACAGAGATAAGATCATGACCTGAGTTGAAGTCGAGTGTTTAACCAACTGAGCCACCTAGGCACCCCCCCATTTGTACTGTTTTTGACAGGCTTTTATTTCAGGATTTTATACTAGTTAGTTTCATAAATGGAATTGGATAGCTTAACCTCTTTTTATGTGTTGTTAAACAGTTTGTATCTAGCATGGAGCCATCTGTTCTTTAAAAGCTTGAAAGAGATCACCAGTGTGACACCTGGCTATAAAGCACTTTGAAAGCCATTCTCTGATAAACCTCTTTTTATAAGTTCTATTCTGATGAGCACACATTCCATTGTTAAACATATATGTTACCAAAACTTTTTGTAGGTTAAATTAAGTACTTTGTTTTAACATACTGAGTTTATTAATATTTGAGGGAGTTTTGAAAGGACTATATTTTGTGGTTTCTTCTGTTTACATACTTTTAAAACTCAAGTTATCACTCACTCATCCTCCATATAATTTCAAGTAATCCTTTGTTACATTTATTAGTTTGTGAACTTAAATCTCCTTCAAAATAATTTTTGTCATTATTTTCGTACCTTACTATTTTTTAAATGAGTTTATTCTTCATAGCAAAAAGAAGATAGTAAGTTAAGTCTTTGTACTCTCCATTTAGAGGTGTTGGATATAATACATGAACAATAAAAGCATAAATCACATAATCATTTGCCATTTTTTAATATAACCCATACCAAAAGAACAATCTTAGACAATACTATTTCTTTTAAACAGACAGAATACCAACTGTGATTGTGGAAGGAGTCCAAAATTAAAACAAAGTTTTTCTTCTTGTTCCATTTCAGTTACAGAGATCAGATATAGTAAAATGGAAACAACAGTTTCAGTGCTAAACATTTTGAAATATTAGAACATAGTGCATTTGAGAGGAGAGCCAGCGAAGACTCCCTTCATTAATGATACAGTATATCCAATTTTCTTGAACTTTTTAAAAAATCTTTTTATTTACTTTTGAGAGAGAGAGACACAGCAGGATCTGAGGAGGGGGAGAGAGAGGGAGATTCAGAATCCAAAGCAGGCTCCAGGCTTGGAGCTATCAACACAGAGCCCAACAGGGGGTCAAAGTNTCCTGGTTTGTTGAAGATTAGTTGATTATGATTTCACTCATATGTGGAATTTAAGAAACAAAACAGATGAATATAGGGGAAGGAAAAAAAAAAAACAGAGGGGGAGGCAAACCTTAAGAGACTCTTAAATATGAAGAACAAACTGAAAGTTGCTGGAGGGGTGTTAGGTGGGGGAATGGGCTAAATGGGTGATAGGCATTAAGGAGGGGCTCTTGTTAGGATGAGCACTGGGTTATGTAAGTGATGAATCACTAAATTCTATTCCTGAAACCATTATTANCAACAGGGGGTCAAAGTCTGATACCAACCTACTGAGCCACCCAGGCACTCCTAGTTTTCTTGAACTTGACCTACCTGTTGCAACATATGTGTCATTTCCTCTAAAGGAGTTTAAACTACAGAATTTATTACTTTTTAAGTTTAAAAAGATACAAACTATGTTCAAGAACTTCATTTGAATTTCTGAAAATTAAGTTACTCAATCCTAGATCTTTGCAAAGTTAGAACCATAGGTTTTCCTCAGTTTGCATATATGTGTGTAAATTCATAAATGCAGCAGTCAACTTCACTAACAGCTAATAGGATAAGTTTTGGGGATGATTTTCAATAAGAAGAAACTTACAGAAGATCTTTACTTCCTGTACACTTCCCCAAAATGTAAGCATTCATTGTTCCATCTCTGAGTTTGTCCTTAAACATTTAAAATCGTATTCATATAAACATTAACAGCATCTGTTTCAACTCTGCTTTGAACAGCCACAGTGTTGAAGTTAGTTGACTCTTGCCTTCTTTAGAGGAGTTATAAGAGAAGTCAAATGCCTAGATGGATGTTTTGCATGTTTAAAAAAATTATCTTTCTATATATGTCATACAGCAATTATAGCAATTAGCAGGAACAAGTTTTGCAAGAATCCTTACAGAGAGTATTGCATCTCACCTACTGAATAGTCTTCCTTATATGATTTTATTGTTTTGTTTGGAATACTTTTCCTAGAGTGTCAATCAAGTTCAGATTGGAGTTTAAAAATACATTCCATAGCCAAATTATAGGATTATGGTTACCTGAGCTAATAGTTATGTCTTAGATTAAATAATTGAGAAGTAAAGTATACTTACTACAGGTTTTATGTAGAATTATGAAGGGATTTCTTTCACATACAGCTATGAATTAATGTAGTACTTTCAGTCCCTTTACTTCTCAGCCCCAAGATTAAAGGCAAAATGAATCAATCAATAAATAAGTTATTAAGGTTTAAACAGTAGATTTGATTTTCTATGGGCTTTTTATTTTTTCATTATTTCAGAATTTTCAGAAACTTTTAATGGCAAAATATCAAGAGATCATTTTTAGCTTCTCAAGTTGATTGAATAATTGACAGTGTCTAAAACGTTATAACTAGTTACTGAGAAGTACAAATGAGTATCTTTCTCCACTGATAAAGACAGCCGGTTTCAGTGTTATAAGGGGAAGAAAAATCTTCCACAGATTTGAGTCCTGTACGAGAAGTTCTCTGCTCATTGGCATATCAGTTACAGGTGTAGAGTTTCCTTTAGGAGCTTCATGAGGGATTTCTGTTTCTATGACCAGAAGAGTAGAGTAAAGAAACTCCAAGGCAACAGGGACCAGTCATTGAGTCCAGAGATCAAAGTTCATTGTGGTGCTAAAAAGCCGCCCTTTACAAATTCTTACTTCTAAATTCTTTATACTCCCTTTCAAAAATAAGACATCATATCTGAGAGCTATTTCAAATAAAATTCATGTTCTTTTTCTCTGTACTTTGCCTGTGTTTGTGTTCTTGTTCTTTTTTGTGGCACAGTTTCAGAACATTATTCTTATTCACAGACATCTCTAGCCCACTTGTGTGTAATGTGTATATTATTGCCTAGAAACAACATGACGTAATAAGAAAAAAGTCACATAAGTAGTAAGTAACTTCTTCAGGCCTTAGATTTATCAACAATAAGGGATTGTTGCTATATTTTTTTTTGTAAGGCTTTACTGAATAAATTAAAATAGAGCATGTTGTTAGGGAGCAAGAATATTCTGTCTCCTCAAGGTCCTTTCCCCTAGGCTGTGAATCAAATTGGCATGAGACAGATTAACAGGAGGAAAAATAATAGCATACATATGGGGAATCCACAAAGACATGGAAATTCCAAAGAGAGGCAAAATGAGGTGTATATGTCATTTTGAAGAAGGAGAAGGGGTCAGGGTCTTCAAAGGGAAGGAATGCAAGCCTGAGGAAGAATAAAAAAGAGTAAATGTTTGTTAAACAAATATTTGCTGGGCCACTTAGAAACAGTGGGACAAAGAGAGGACATGGATCAAATAGGCCTTGCTAGGTTCCTCTCTGTCCACTCTACCTAATTCACAGTAGTGTAGCTATCTGTGGTGATAGTTTTCTTTCTGGAGGAGATCCTTTATCTAAATTCTAGGCAGTTGTAAGGGGTGGGAGGGTAGAGACCGTAAAGGACTTTTCCTAAATCTGCTGGGTCTTGATTGTTTTTAACTCAAAATAATCTTTATTTTAAAGTTGGCCATCATAGGGCAGCCGCTGCCCTTGGTCCCACAGTATATAGAAGGTCATTGCATGCTTCTGGGACTCTGACACACAAGATAGTAAAGTGCTTGAAAAATGTTAATCTCTCCTGGAGGGACAGCCTACCAGACATCGCATCCCACCCCCAGTGCATATTCACACCGGATGGAATTAAACTGTGGGCAGAAAGGCGTACTCTTTCCTCTCTTCTCTCCATTCCTTAGACTAACAAGACAAAACACCAGTGAACTAAAGCTTTCTTCTACCTCCTTGTTAACATACTAGCCATCTTTCTTTTCATACTGTATTTTGTTTTATTTTAGAGCAAACTGAGTGAAGTCCTTGCTTCTGTCTCCCCATTGGAAATATTATTTCATTAATTGACTTGTTTCACTTAGCATAATACATTCCAGTTCCTCCACATTGCAAATGGCAAGATTTCATTCTTTTTTTTTTTTAAGTTTATTTAATTGGGGGGGGGGGGAGCATGCATGAGGGAAGGGCAAAGACAGAGAGAGAGAGAGAGAGAGAGAAAATCCCAAGCAGGCTTCACGCTATGAACATAGAGCCCGATATAGAGCCCGATGTAGGGCTAGAACTCAACGTACCCTGAGATCATGACCTGAACTGAAATTAAGAGTCGGACACTCAACCAACTAAGCCACCCAGGCACCCTGTGATTCCTTTCTTTTTGATTGCTGAGTAATATTCCATGGTGTGTGTGTATGTGTGTGTGTGTGTATATATGTATATATATAATCTTTTTTTTTTTAATGTTTTATTTATTTCTAGGAGAGAGAGAGACAGNTTAAAGCAGTTTACTTGGTTTTTATTGGCAGTCTATATCCAAGCCCTGCATCTCTGGATATTGCTTACCACCTATGCTGTTGTTCTAGGACAAATTCAAGGACAGAAGAACTCAGAGTGCCCTAAGGGTAATCAGTATAAATTACTTAATTTCCATGTGCCTTGGTTTACTCATCTTGAAAAATGATATTAGATAGAGCAATGGGGGTGGGGGAATATATGAATAAATTCTAAGCTCTGAAATTGTACATTTTCTTAAGTGTCCATAAAAGTCTGACCAATTTTACTATTTGAGGAAATTGGTATAAATTCCTAATTTTTAAATAACTAGCCTTTGAAATCTATTTTCCTCTATCTCCTTCTCTTCCCTTCCCACCTTTTCCTATTCAGTTTCTTTTTTCTTTCTCCCAACAGGCTCAGGAAAGACCTGAGAATGTTTAGTTTCATTTTGGTTTATGTGTGTACTGAGAAAGTTTCAGTTTCTAGTTTGCATATATTTTTTTCACTGCTGCCTTGACAGTCTACTTAAGGAAAATTAGTTAAATGCTTCACGAGACTGATTTACAATGCTACTGAAATAGCAAACTTAAGTTTGATTTTTCTGTGAGCTAATCACCCTAAGAAAGTGTCATTATTAAAAATGTAAGCTGTAACACAAGTGATACAGGTTGCTAGAAAAGTGTAGCAAAACTGGATTCATTTGGAAGTTTAGTACTGTTGCTGATTGATACCCTGTCCATGTTATAGTAATACACATCTTTTCTTATATAAGTAGTGTGCAGTTTACCATCCAACGTTTCATTACCTT
The DNA here is from genome assembly GCF_008692635.1 of Crocuta crocuta. Classification (NCBI taxonomy): domain Eukaryota; kingdom Metazoa; phylum Chordata; class Mammalia; order Carnivora; family Hyaenidae; genus Crocuta; species Crocuta crocuta. The sequence continues at coordinate 4,219,251 of NW_027532002.1, forward strand.
ATTGTTGTATAGTGTAAATGTTTCTGCAAGTATCACAATAAAAGCAACATCACAATTTTTTGAACCAATAATGTTAATGAATTTAATCTTTTTCACTTTTCACATAAGACAGAGTCCAGTGGGCCTTTTAAAAGTATTCTGTTTGCATTCAGATACTTTAAAACTTGTATAAAGGCAAGTACATTTTTTCATATAGACGTAGAAATTTTCAGTCATTGATTTGTAAATATCTTTTCAAGGTAAAGTTAATATCTCAGAAGGAAATACTATGATAGCTAAAACTTTTCAGTTACCCAGTTTGTGCAATTCAAGCGAAATTCTTACCTCTTGCTTCAGATTCTTTGTTAGTGAACACTGCTAGAACAGAGACCTTAACCTCATAGTGAAAGCATACAAAGTAATTATTCCAATCTCCACATGTTCCAGTCCACATGTAAAATTCCAAAGACTTTAAAACTTCAAAACTTCCTGTGAAGAGAGTTCATAGTTCCAGGGTAGTATTTTCTATTTTTGAACATGTCTTCTACGCTTGATGTGTTTATTCCAGCAGCTCTTCTCTTGAAGCATCTGCAACAGATGACTGTTGGCAGAGTAGGCCAGAACATTATATACCAAGTATAGGCTTACAAGCCTATTGGTTTAAAAATACCCTGCCCTAATATTCAATGTCTTCCTCAGTGCTAGAATGCTGGCATTTATGCCTTAGTCTTTATACTTTTGTAATGATAGAAACAATGGGTGATTTTTGTATTTGGACAATAGTATCACTTTATGTGATATTATCTCTGAACAAGGATACATTCTGGTCAGATTGCCAGTGAGAATTGGGAGGAGCAAGGATCTTGAGTTGAAATTTACATGGTATCCGTAAACTATTAGGTTTACTTATCAAAAACAATGTCCTAAAATTAGCTATTATCAAATTTCTGTTTGTTTGTATGTTTTTAAATAAAATATGAAGAGACCATGAGAAAGACCATTACTTTTTTTACTTACTAACACTGGCTTTTTTTTCCTTTTTTTATTACTAAACATAAATGGTCCAAAAAGAGACAAAATTGGGGGTGGGGAGGTGAAGAGGAATTGGGTTGCCTGGCTCTGCGTAACATGAAGATATGAGATTACCAGATATTAAAATGTATTCTGCACTGCTTGAATTCTGTTTTCCTTTGGGCTTTTCAAATGTTTCAGAGTACATGGTGTTTTTGTAAACTCTACTGTATTTTTTTTAATGTTTGTTTATTTTGAGAGAGAGCGCGCGTAAGCAGGGGAGGGTCATAGAGAGGGAGGGAAAGAGAATCCCAAACAGCCTCCACACTGTCAGTGTAGATAGAGCCTGATGCAGCACTCATGAACCATGAGATCATGACCCGAGCTGAAATCAAGAGTCAGATGGCTAACCAACTGAGCCACCCAGGAACCCCAACTCTACTGTACTTTATATAGTGCTTTCAGAGAAATGTAGACCCCTTTTCAGATATTAAACATCAAAGGAAAACCATAAACATATTGTATGCTTTAGTTTCTATAAATGAAGAAACTTCCATGACATCTTTGTTTATGAGGATTGACAGAAAGGAAGGGTTACTTCAATTTAATTACAATCATGTAAAGACTACTAACCCCCAGACTACCATTACAATTACATTTTGGGGGTAGTAATCAAAGCTTTTGTGAGTTATATAGAGTATATAGGTAGATAAATAGATACTTCTGCAGATACTACAGTATTTTTCAGATGTGAAAAATTGGAAGTATCTTACTATTTGGAAATACTGTTTACTTAGCCGTAAGATGCCACTATCATAAAACCATTAGCTTACTAACAGCCTTTCTGAGAGAGGGGGGAAAATACCTTTTTATAAAACATTTCCCAATTTTATGCATTTAAAATGAAGGGGGGAGGAACGAATTTTAGAATTTGAGAAAAATGCTACAATACATTTTAATTGTAAAGAACACAGATATAATGTCCAAATTTTAAGAAAAAAGCTTTTTCCCTTTTGATAAAGTTGCCCTTTTTATTTTATTTTTTTTTAAGTTTTATTCATTTTGAGAGAGAATGTGTGAGCAGGGGAGGGGCAAAGAGAGAGAATCCCGAGCAGGCTCTGCACTGGACATGGGGCCCAGACCCATGAAACTGTGAGATCATGACGTGAGCTGAAGCCAAGATCTGGACACTCAACCCACTGAGCCACTGAGGCACCCCTAAAGTTGCCCTTTATAAATACTGCTTTAAGTAAAGTCATTGAGGAACAAAAGTATGTAAATATCCCTAAGACTGATATTGCAAAAATGAAAAAAAAAAATAGAATAATTATAAGAAGTATTTTATTAAGAGCTATTTTAAAAATTACTTCTTTGGGTTTAACAAACTGATATGTATAAATTCCACCCAAACCTGTAAAATAATCAGTTAACAAACACTATCATATACTTATTCTGACCCAGACACGGCTAGATTCAGACACAATTCAGATATGAGTCACATCATTTCACAAAATTAAAGAGTTTAATATGGGAAAATTAAAGAATAAACTTTACTTTTGTATAGTATGTTTCTCAAGTTTTATTCATATAGTCCTTCATTGATTCAGTAATAGTAATGTATAATTTTCCCACAAACTTCATCCTTCTATGTAGAGACAATGTTGGTAAAATATTCTTGTAATAAAGCATTTTCTTGCAAATGTAAACTTTCACTTGAACTCTTTCTTCAAATCTTAATACTATTTAAGTCCTTATAGGAGAGCTACACATTTTTCATACAAATTTTTTAACTCCAGCCTTTGTGAGATAGAGAAAATCTTTGCTGAGCTTCTTAGGAAAGAAAAAAAGTTGCCTTCACTAACTTGGTATTTAAATCAAACCAAAAGTACCACCTTACTATGTCATTATCATACAGGAACAGCCTGAAATATATGTATGTCACGTATACTTTTTTTCTCTCTCCTTTACTGTGACATCACCTGGGGAAAATCCAGAAGATTGGATAACCAAGAAATGCCTAATCAAGACTCTGCTGTGCATGTGAAAATGGTGGGTATTTGAGTATTCCCATTTCCACTTATTAATGGTGAATCTTCACCACTTTCACCTCTGTCTCTAAGCAGATCATTAATTATGGGACTGTGACTTTATGCAGATCTCCCTTCACAATGTTTCACAAACAATAGAACCTCAAATATTTGTTGAATTAAATCTCAACTTTGAAAAATTTTTTGCTTGAAATATGAGTATTATGGTGTTTCTCAGCATATGAAATGGTTACCTGATTTCTTTTTGTGCTAAATTTTCCTTGCCCAGCAATAACACACTTAAAGCATGCAGCATGAGATGTTTTATATTCAGCATCTGAATTAAAGTGACAAATGTTTAATTAAACTTCTTGTGTAACAGTAGAGTTCATTGCTTTATAGACATTAGGATAAGGAAGGAAAAATACAGGCTTTGGAGTCAGAACTGGCTTCAGATCTTAATTTAGTCCTTAAGAGCTGTGATACCCTTGAAAGAGGGCAACAATCTTAGCTTTAAGAAATGGTGTGAAACCACTAAACTCTTGTTGTTTATTCATATTCTTTCCCAGCTTTATTAAGCTATAATTGAGATATAATTGACATTATATGTGATTGTGAGATACTTAAAGTATACAATGTGATGATTTGAGATTTGATATACATTGAGAACCCATCTAGTTAGCACATATATCACCTCACATGTTTACCCTTTTGGAGGATGGAAGGGAGAACATTTAAGTTCTCCTCCCAGCAAATATCAGTTATATAAGAGAGTGTTATAAACTATGGTCACCATAGCATATATTGGATTTTTAGACCTTATTCATCTTATAAATAAATGAAATATTCTTATTTATATTTAATGGAAAAGTATGTAAAGTGCCTAATAGCACAAAGTAAGCACTCAGTAAATGTTAATTAACTATGTAAGTAGCATTTACTTGCATACATGAAAAAAGTTATATCTCTTCTATATTCACAAGGGTAAAATCCTAAAAATCACAATTTCCCCCTCTCTTTTAAAGAGGACAGCTGTCCCACAATCACCTTATATTTTCTTTCTGTTTTGTTGTTCTTCTTCCTCTTCTCTATTTTTTTCTTCTTCTCACTTTCTTTTTTTGTTTGTTTGTTTGAGTCTGTAAACCAGAATATGACTTAGCATGCAAACAGCTTTGTGTCCCAATTAATAAATCTCTCGTTCAGCTTAGCTGTCCTCATCCAGGAAGTGAAGGCTGACTCAAAATACTGAGTAAGCTGCCATTGGTGTAGTTATTGCTGTTAGAATGGAGCATATGAAATTGGTATGCTTTTTGTATGTTGAATACAAAACATGGGCAGTTTTGTTTGGTTCAGCCAAATACCTCATTCAGCATGGTCTTTGCTTCTATTGCCTGGTCAGCATTTGATTAGTTGCTATTGAACATTTCTCTCTTATATGTAAATTAAGTCAGTCCAAACTTTACTTTTTTTTTTTTTCCTTGAGTTGATTTTTTTTTAACCAAAATGAATACTAGTGATATAGGAATGTCCAACCATATGATCTGTTGTTGCCTGAGTCCAGAACCCTCTAGCGTGTCTTCTTTGTAAGTAGCACTGGAGTAAACCCACAAAGAGGCTGTTGAAGGAAAACAAGCCAAAAAAATTGGTACATATTTATATACTTTTTACTATCACTGCATTAGTTTGCACAATTTTTACCTTGGGTTTGCTTTTCTAAAAATGGTGATAACATCTTTTAGGTTGACAGTTCCTTAGGATGTTATTCTTAACTTCTTATCATCTGTCTCCGAATCTCTTTCCATACTTCACAAACGCGCGCGCACACACACACACTTCTCCATGTACACTAAACTTCTAGACAGAGGTATTATCTTTTTCCCACGTTAGACCCCCTCCACTTTGACTCTTCATCTCAGCATATACAAATCCTGCTTAGCTTTGAAAGCCTAGCTCAGTTGGCTCTTCTTCTTTTGGCCCCGGTGGAAATAATCTCAGTCTCTTCTGTTCCTCTTGCATTTTATCTGGACATCTGGGCAATGGATGACTTATTTGGCCTCCTATATTACAGACCATGTTAGAGAACTTGCCGTTGGAGCATAAGATGTTTATCTTACTAAAACTTTTGTATCTCCTACAGAGCTGCTTTATACTTAATGACTACACGATGAATGAATCAAAGAATTTGGCCTATGCTCCCATAATATAGAGAAAGTCCACATATGTGGTAGGCAGGGGGAGATGGCTATCACTATAATTTAGTAATGCATAATCTTCCAAGTAAATCATAGAGTCATCTATGTATGTGAGTGAATGTACCAGTCTGAATAGGTGGCTTTGGATCTAAACTTTTTATGTAGCTACATGAAAATTGTAGTGCCCCCTCCTTTGTATCAATGTAGTAATGATCGAATCCTGTGTGAAGAAGTTGGAGTCGTCCACCTTACACATAAACACCGGTGCCGCCTGCAAGGTGCCTTCCCCCAGGCCTTGGCGGCCGCAGCCACCAAGGGTGACCTTCCCAATTCCAGAGCTTCAGTGCTACGGGCTCTTAAATTTAAAAAAAACCTTTCGGCATGGAAAAAAAAAATGTAGTAATGAAGTCTTTGGCTTGCCAATATGAACATTGGAAAACAAAAAAAATACCCTGAGAACTTTGTATATGTGCTGCCAAAGTGAGCACATGCCCTGAGAACTTTGGACAGAGATCCTTAAGTCATTTAAACTAATGTTTATTGGGCCATTTTCAGAAAATACAGATAAAATTAGGCCAATTTTATACAATGCAGATCTCTGTTATATCTTATCTCAGTGTATCTGCAAGATAAAGATAATGTCAAATAATCAAGTATTTCTTTCGAGTTTTGAATGAAACTGTATAACTTTGAAATCAGCTTTTTTAGAAATCACTGCTTTTTGAGTAAGGAAATAGACTAATGATAAGAGATCGTTTTATCTGTACAAATACATTTTATTAGAGATCAGCCAGAATACATGTATTTTAGATTTTTGTGAGACTATCTTTAGCATTGATTCAGATTTGGCTCCAGTCAACCAAAATGCTCTGATTCTTGTCAGGAAAACTTTGCTCTTTCAGCATTTTACATTATGGCCTTATGATATGAATTTATTTTTTTTTTGTTTGTAAATAATGGACATTTTAAACCACTTATTTATTTTCCATAGAATTAAGTTGAAAAGTTTTCAGACAATTCAAAATAACTCGCCTTTCAAACTTGAAGGATTGTTATTTTAAGTGCTACGGTGTGTTTTTGTCCAAGAGAAATATGGAAGAAGGGATTTGAGGAGGTAACTAAAGTATGTGATACATGGTGAATGTATATTCCTGCAGTATACTTCTTAATGTTCTGGTATTTTGATATTCTTTGACACATTTCATATAGTATTTTAAAATTATATTTCTTAGTTACATTCTAAAATATTTGAGTAAAATGCCCAGTATCTCAACTTCCTGAGAAGTATTTATGATATACTTTGGTGACATTATATGTGTATCATGAAAGTGTGTGGGGGGGGGGAATGTAAGTATTATTACCACATAACCCAAAGCAGATATATTATCATTTTTTAATTTCTTATACCTATACCCTCTTTCCTGTTGTGTTCTTTGGAGAAAGTTGGTGCTCTTTCATCTGTTTTCATCACTGTGATTTCTCCTTGGTGCTCTTGGGTATTTACTACTTATTTATCTGAAACTGAATGGCTGTGTGTTGTACAGAAGCAGGATTATCAATGCCTCCAGCCTCTGGTTGTCTTTCTAATAGTTGTTAACGTAGCAGAAACCGGCCTATTGTGAAATAACCTTGGTACTTTTTTCCTATCCATTATCTGAAACAGGTCATCTTATGCTGTTGAAAAAAAAACTTGTTTCTAATTAATGTATTATAAAATGTGATTTATATGAGGCAGGACATCTTCGTCAGTATGGACACACCGAAATGTTTAATTCTCTTGGTGAAAATATGGTTAGTGACATATATCGTCTGTTGCTTTCATATCTTCTGTTGTTTTTAGTAATGATTTAGTTATTAAGTCAAACATAGGCTGACTACTACACATCTACCACTTAAGGCAGACATCAGAGCAGAATTTAGTTGTTAGGAAATGAACTTCCTAGTTGAGGTATTTGTAAGGGAGCTACAGAAGTGATATTCTAAAGCAGCAACAGTTTCTAAAACTCAGCAGGAAAGCAATAGCGTTGTAAGTGCTGCTGATCATCATATCTCTGACATCTAGTATCTGACACAGTACATACAGGTAAATATTTGTTAAGCAAATTAATGGATTAATAAATAAAGAATATACCAATAAGTGCCTATTTGCTTTTCTCATCTATTGGAAAACCACTATAAAACAAATATTTAGATAACCTTTATTCTGTTGATACCTTTATTTTTTTTTTAATGTTTATTTATTATTGAGACAGGGAGTAACACAGCATGAGTCGGGGAGGGGCAGAGAGAGAGGGAGACACGGAATCCAAAGCAGGCTCCAGGCTCCAAGCTTGAGATGTCAGCCCAGAACCTGACGCAGGGCTCGAACTTAGAAACCATGAGATCATGACCTGAGCCAAAGCTGGACGCTCAACTGACCGAGCCACCCAGGCGTCCCTATTATGTTGATACCTTTAATGTCTAATTAAGTTAAAGAATCTCTCTGTATACCGTTGCATTGCAGGTTATCCTATACTGTTTCAGTATGGCTTTTTAAAATTAAGTGTATTGTAGTATCTTTTCATTAATGGAAAAAATGTTAATGTTAACATTTCTCTTTCCTGTATGTTCATGCATTTCTATTTCAGTCTTAGGAAAACATTTTAGCCTTTTCTGATTTTCTAATTTTGTTCATTATGTAGAGACAACATAGGACCTGAGAAACTTAACTGATCACATGATCTTGGAGCAGAGCGATAAGGTCTAGGGAATTTTTTATAACAATGTCTGTGATACACATGAAATATGTTACTTTTGGTAGTAACATACCCAGAATAATAGCATATGAAGTAAATAAAGCAAATAAAGGATACAAACCAGTATAGAACCTTAATTTGGGGTTCTCTTACGATCTTATCATACTGTGGAGCTATTAACTGCCCCATAATTCCCTTTCCCCCCAGTCCTCTTATGCAAGTGCTGTAAGAGCACTGTGCTTGTGCGTTTCCCTGGTCAGTTTCATTCTCCCTGTGATAGGGTAGAAAAAAGAAACAATATTTAACATTAAATTGTTGAGCACACTAAATCCTGAATAAACCAGCTTAGTAGCAGCCTAAACCCTGTGGTCTAATTTGTTTTTTTTTTTAAGTAGGCTCCACACCCAATTTAGGTCTTGAACTCTTGACCCCAAGATCAAGAGTCTCATGCTGGTGATCTCATACTTTTTAGTAATTGTCTTAACTTGAAATAAATCCTTTTTAAAATTTAGGCCAAGAACAGTGAAATTATTTGGAATTTAGGGCAATAAAGGAACAAAGATACTGAAGCACCTTTTCAAGTTAAATATGTTTAAAATATACTAAAGTACGCTTGAGGAGAATAATACTTTAACATTTGTTACCTTTTTGCTAAGATTTTTTATGTAAATAGAAATATAAGCTAAATCTCAAACAGAAAGGGGTTTTTTAATTAGTTTTAAATATTTTTTTAATGTTTTATTTATTTCTGAGAGAGAGAGAGAGAGTGAGCAGGGGAGGGTCAGAGAGAGGGAGATACAGAATCTGAAACAGGCTCCAGGCTCTGAGCTAGCTGTCAGCACACAGCCCTCTGTGGGGCTCGAACCCATGAACTGTGAGATCATGACCTGAGCTGAAGTCGGACGCTTAACTGACTGAGCCACCCAGGTGCCCCTAAATATTTATTTTTAAGAGAGACAGAGTGTGGTGTGAGCGGGGGTGGGGCAGAGAGAGAGGAAGACACAGAATCCAAAGTAGGCTCCAGACCCTGAGCTGCCAGCACAGAGCCTGGTGCAGGACTTGAACTCACAAACCATGAGATCTTGACCTGAGCTGAAGTAGGATACTTAACCGACTGAGCCATCCAGACGCCTGAAGCAGAAAGATCTTATAAGAAAACTATCACAAAGTTCAGATAGTATCCATTTCATTCTGGGATTTTATTTTGATTAATGAATTCTGTTAAAAACATTTTTATAGCTGTTTATGAAATAATACTAATTTTTAAAAGCCAGATACAAAAATATATGAGAATGAGATAAACAAGATAAACAATGCTTGTAATCATGGACATCAGAATAATAGAAAATATATTTAAATGTTTAATTGCTTATCTTCAGGTCGTAGAATTCCAAACAGTGTTTATTTTCTTTTTTTATATTTTTTCTGTTATTTCTGTGGTAAACATGTATGACTTTTATAATTACAAGAATTACACTTTCTAATAATATATTAAAAACATCATTTTGCCTTAATCTTCCAGAATAAAACTGTTGATGTGCTCCAAAAAAAATTTTGTGTGTATAAATGGTAATTTGATATGATGGTTTGCTTTTCTTCTTTTTTTTTTTTTTTAGTGCCTCACCATTTTTAGATCTTAAAATAGTATAAGCATCTGCTTGGTATCAAAAGAACCTGGGAAAAGGGGAATTAAAGATAGTTAACTTCTTTTTATATTTTAGATGCCAGAATTCCAGAGAAGTTCAGTTCGAATCAAGAACCCAGCAAGAGTAGAAGAAATTATCTGCGGTCTTATTAAGGGAGGAGCTGCCAAACTTCAGGTAAATAACTATTAAGAAGTCTTTATTATTAAGCCTTTATTTTTAATGTCCAGGCACACTCATTCATCTCATGTTTCGCTAAAATCTGAGTGAATACTAAGTTCTAAGCTAATTAATGCTGTGCATAAGTATTAAACCATTTTTTTAAAATATTTATTTAGGGGCACCTGGGTGGCTCAGTCGGTTGAGCATCTGACTTTGGCTCGGGTCATGAGCTCGCGGTCCGTGGGTTCAAGCCCCTCAACAGGTTCTGTGCTGACAGCTCAGAGCCTGGAGCCTGTTTCAGATTCTGTGTCTCCCTCTCTCTCTGCCCCTCCCCAGCTCGTGCTCTATCTCAAAAATAAATAAACATTAAAAAAAATATTTATTTATTTTTGGAGAGAGCACAAGCCAGGAGGGGGACAGAGAGAAGGAGACAGAGGATCTGAAGCAGGCTCTGTACTGATAAGCTGACAGCAGCAAGCCCAGTGTGGGGCTTGAACTCATGAACCGCAAGATCATGACCTGAGCCAAAGTCAGATACTCAACTAACTGAGCCACCCAGGTACCCCTAAACAATTTTTTTATTGTGTATTGATTTTGAGAGAGGGAGAGAGAGAGTATCAAGAGGCTCACCTCTGTCAGTGCATAGTCTGATGCATGGCACTATCTCACCAACCGTGAGACCATGACCCGAGCCAGTACCAAGTCAGATGTTAAACTGACGGAGGTTAACATCTCAGGCACTTCAGTTTTTATTTTGTTTTGTTTATGTTTTTTATTTTTGAGAGACAGAGAGAGGTAGCGTGAGCAGGGGAGGGTCAGAGAAAGAGGGAGACACAGAATCCGAAGACAGGGTACAGGCTCCGAGCTGTCAGCACAGAGTGCGACGAGGGGCTCGAACCCATGAACTGCGAGATCATGACCTGAGCCCAAGTCGGACTCAACAGACTGAGCCACCCAGGCGCTCCCAGGCACTTCAGTTTTAAACCATTTTAAGAATAATACTCAAATTTCAAATCAAGTTCAAATTAAGATATAATTTTATTAGAGAATAACTGATTTTTCGTTAACTCTTTAAAAAGATTTTCTAATGTTTATTTTTGAGAGAGACAGAGTGTGAAGGGGAGGGGCAGAGAGGGGGGGAGGCACAGAATCTGAAGCAGGCTCCAGGCTCTGAACTGTCAGCACAGAGCCCGTTGTGGGGCTCGAACTTGTGAACTACAAGATAATGACCCGAGCATAAGTCAGACGCGTAACCAACTGAGCCACCCAGGTGCCCCACTTTTAATTCTTTTTTAATAAGAATGTCTTAAATGCAAATTAAATCAATAATATGGATAGTAACTAAAAATTATTCCCTTTTTCAAAATTTTATTTATTTATTCTGAGTGGGGGAGCTGTGCAGAGTAGGGGCAGAGAGAAAGGGAGAGAGAGAATTCTAAGCAGGCTCCATGCTGTCAGTGCAGAGTGCAATATAGGGCTCAATCTCACAAACCATGATATCATGACCTGAGCCAAAATCAAGAGTCGGATGCTCAACCGAGAGCCACCCAGGCGCTACCCCCAAAATATTTCCCTTTTTAAAATACTTCTGAAAAAATATTTTACCCAGTCTCCTAAGTTTCAAGAGCTGGTAAACTATCACCATGTATCAGTATCATTCATTCATTGGTATGGTTTAACTACATGGCAAGTTAAATCAAAAATATAATAGTATCAGTAACTAAGAACTTCATATCATTTATTTATTTATTTACTTATTTTGCACAAATAGTATATGCTTTTTATCATAGTAAAAAACACATCATATGAAATCTATTCTCTCAATAAATGTTTAAGTGTTCAGTACAATACTGTTAACTCTATGCATATTATTGTATAGCAGATCTCTCAAATTTCCTCATCCTGCATGCCTAAAACTCTATACCCACAGGACAGCAACTCCTCATTTCTTCCCTCTCCCACCCCCCAGCCATTGACAACCACTATTCTATTTTCTGCTTCGATGAGTTTGACTAATTTAAATACCTGACATAAATGGAATCATGCAGTATTTGTCCTTCTGTAACCAGCTTATTTCACTTAGCATAATGTCCCCTGAAGGTTCATCCATGTTGTTGTATTACAGGATGTCCTTCTTTTTAATTGAGAGCTTCAAATAATTTAATTGCTTCCACTGCGTTTTTGTACATTGACTACAACGTAGTGGTTTGAAATTGTGCAATATTTTATCTCTATCAAGAACAGTAGCCCAATCACCTGCAGCTACAGATTTACCTGCCAATTAATCAGATTTTATTTGGTGACAATGCTAGGGCACTGAAGCGATCACTGTGTAGTTAAGATAATCCCCATGACTTCACTGCACAGCAGTACCTTCAGTGCCCTGGCATTGCCACCAAATAAAACCTGGTTAATCATTGTGGCACCTGGGTGGCTCAGTTGGTTAAGCATCTGACTTCAGCTCAGGTCATGATCTCCTGGTCCATTGGCTCGCTCCCTGCATCAGGCTCAGTGCTGACAGCTCAGAGCCTGGAGCCTGCATCAGATTCTGTGTCTCCTTCTCTCCTTGCCCCTCCCCCTACACGCTCTCTGTCTCTGTCTCTGTCTCTCTCTCAAAATAAAATAAAGACATAAAAATTTTTTTTAATTAAAAAATAAATAATATAAAACCTGGTTAATCAGTACAGGGATCCACAGTTGCAGGTGATAGGGCCGCTGTTCTCGATTGAGAGCTACAGGAGAAAACAGAATGCAAAGAATAACCTATAGTGGATGTCAGAGGCTGAGCACAGTCCCATGCCTCCAGGAGCAGTACATGTCTGGCCTTGGTGGCTGTATTTTCCTTAATGCGTACCCCCCTTCTTTTTTACAGATAATAACAGACTTTGATATGACACTGAGTAGATTTTCCTATGAAGGGAAAAGATGCCCAACATGTCATTGTAAGTGTGGTGTTCATAAACAAACTCATGAAAGTGATTCATGTTTTCAGATCCTTTAGCTGTATTATCTATACGATTGACTGCTATTTGCTCTTTTCTTTTTGAACATTGAAAATGCCTTTTTCTTCTTGTATTTTGAGGATTTCTTTTCCCCCATGGTATACAAATGACTATATTTTCATGTATGGTTTTGGTTGTAAGAGAAATGAAGGCTTCTGAAATTTTTCTCCAAATGTGGTCTGTTCATTATTTAATCAAGAAATATTTAAATGGATTTTAAACTTTGGATTAACCTAATATTTCTTAGAAATAGCATTTCTACCAACTACTGTTTTCTAAGATGTTACTGAATTTTTGCATTGTTGATTTATAAATTAAGTAAAAGAGTGATGAAATAAATATCAAGTTCTGTGTTTTTTAAACTTGGCCATCAGTGTTAAAAATAATCCTCTGCAACCTGACAAAGCAACAGTGATACAAGTCCTCTGATTTACTGGAGCTGCATGTGTAATGTGAGAAATTGTTTTGATAATTTATATTAAAACCACTAGAAATCATACACCGTGGCCCAGTAATTCTCTGGAGAACTTTTAATGAAGTCCTCCCAAATGTAGGAAAAACACTTTAGATCCAAGGTTTGGATCTTAAAGCCATTAGATTCTCTAGCAATGTCACCTGTATCATAGCACTAAGACCTGAAGTTGTAATAACCATGCTAGTGGACTTGGCATTTAAACTTAAAAGTAGTAAGTTATTTAAAGTAGTGATGCCATCAATCAGAATATTTCTTTTAATGCTGGTTTGCTTTCACTCTTCAGATGTCATTGACAACAGTAAGCTGGTTACAGATGAATGTCGGAAAAAGGTAAATAGTAACAGTAATCTATAGTCACTCAAAGACTTCATTAGCCTTTTTGCCTGAGAATTTCGTTGGGTTCATTCACACAAACAATGGATATAAAATGCTTATCACCACACCTGGCACATAGTAAACACTGAATAAGTGTTAGTTTTACTGTGTGGATTATACACACTCAACATTATTTTAAAGAAAAAATTAACTTTTTAACAAAAACAATAAAATTTACATGAAAACTTTTAAGTGATTACAAAAATATTCTGATGTACTTATATTAAATGTATATTAAAACAAAAGTACTTTGGTTTTGAGTGGGTTTTGCTCCTTTATTTATTTTTTAAGTTTATTTAGTTATTTTGAGAGAGAGAGAAAGGGGGAGAGGGAGAGAGAGAGAGAATCCCAAGCAGGCTCCTCACTGTTAGCAGAGAACCAAACATGGGGCTTGATCCCACAAACTGAGATCATGACGTGAGCGAAAATCAAGAGTCGAATGCCTAACCAACTGAACTACCCAGGTGCCCTGATTTTGCTCCTTTAAATTGCCTCAGTCCTCTGCTTTCCTTGAGTATGTGTCTATCTATGTCTGTGTTAACAAAATAGGACTGCAAGTGTGAATCAAATTTAATACTTTGATATGAGAACAAAAAACCTTTTTTTGTAATAATAACTTGATTATTAGACCATTTCACTGAATTGCTGACCTGAAAGCACTTAAAAAAAAAGAAACGTAGATTCTTACAGGTACATTTTGTTACATTGTACACTAGGATCAACAAAGATCTCCTCAGTTGATACATGCATTAGCTAGGTACTTGAGATCTAATCTTTAACAGCTGTTTATGGAAAACATTTGCTGACATTGTTTTGCTTTCTAGAAAACTGTGCAATGTAATGACAATTCTGTCATCATCATGATTAAGTTATTCATTCATTTCTAGTTACTGCAACTAAAGGAAAAGTATTATGCTATTGAAATTGATCCTGTTCTTACCATAGAAGAGAAGTACCCCTATATGGTAGAATGGTAAGTGTGTATTGGGTAAGGGGAGAGTTAAAAATATAATAAAATAACATTACAGTTACAGCTAATGGCTTATTTTCCTCAACACTGTATACAAATAGATTCATAAATTATTTAAGGAGTTAGAGCTGTGAATAAACACAACAAAATGAACCTAATTTTCTAATCACTTCAACAGTCTAGAATTTGTTTTGTTGTTGTTTTTTAAGATGAAGATCAGTAAGGGTAGATTTAAAATCCTGAGCTTAAACATTAAGTTATAACAAGCATTTTTTTTTTTTTATGGACAAACTGTGGGCTGAATGTGTAAAGAAAAAGAATTGGGATTTAAATGGACTCTGAACTCATTTGGAGCCAGCAGGTGACATAGTTGCTAAGAAATGGGCCTCTTGATGTTGGCTGCGTTAATGAAAATGCAGCTTTCCAAGCTGACCACACAGAAAGCATTGTGTTGAGTCCTGAGAGAATGCTGTTAAGAGAAATCTTGACAAACTTAGAGTGTGTTAGAGGGGTCCACTAAGAAAATCATAGGAACTGGAGAATTCCCATTTGGGGATTTCACTGAAGAGAGAAAGCTGTGATTTGAGAAGCAACAACTGTGGTTTTTGAATCTTAAGAGAACAGGAGTGATGTTATTTCTCTTCATTACCTATGACCTAACCTGAATGCCTTGTACACTTAATCAATGTTTATGGTATGAAATGCTAAAAAGTTGACAGTATGTGGAAGCAGAACTGGAAGCAGACGTAGAAGGTTTAAGAAGACTGATTTCAGCCTGATGAAAGAAAGGACTGCCTAGTAATTAGAATTTTCTAGCGATGATATAAGCTTCCCTGGCAGAATGAGCTCACTGACTTGATGGGAGCTGATCCAGAGTGAGGGATCCCTTAGGAATATTGCACAATGGTTCTGGGTGTCAGGTGGAGAGGTTCTAAAGGCCTGTTATGGAGATGCTTTGATTATAGGTGTTTTGATGTAATTTTAAAGCATCTGTTTATCAAACTTGTCATAACAAGGATTTTCTCTCTTGTGCGCTAGGGAGCATCTTCAGTACTTAGGTATTTCACAACAATTTAGACAACCAACAGGTGAAACAAGTGGCTTTGCACTAATTCTTATAATCGTAGAAATGCCTCTCTCAGTTGAATTTAGTTCTTCTCTATGGTTGAGGAAAGTTTTATATGTAGTAACATTTCATTGTCTCATTAACACATTTAAACTAAGACTTTGGGGTGAACTGGGAAATGAAGTAAGAACATGGTATATTAAATTTGAGTGTAACGGTTTACACTCATTAGTGATGAATTTAAATTTCTAAAATTTAAGTTCAAAATATGATGAATGAAATATTGCATCATCTGTCACTGAAGAATGCTTTTTAATAAAGATGATGGTTTTGATTTGTTTTAATTGATATTCTTTTTCTTTGGTCATGAACTCCAGGTATACCAAAGCACATAGTTTGCTTGTTGAACAGGCTTTACCAAAAGCTAAACTTAAAGAAATTGTGGCAGAATCTGATGTTATGCTCAAGTAAGTTTCTGGGGTGTTTTTTGCTGTTAACTGTTTACACACTTCTACATGTACTCTGGGGTGTTTTTTGCTGTTAACTGTTTACACACTTCTACATGTACTCTGGGGTGTTTTTTGCTGTTAACTGTTTACACACTTCTACATGTACTCTGGGGTGTTTTTTGCTGTTAACTGTTTACACACTTCTACATGTACTCAAGTGTATATTTGTATTAAAATAATCTATAACTATATTACTTATAAAAACAGCCAAAATATGCCACCTATCACAAAATAATGATGAATAATATGAAATGAAGAATTTAGAATGATATATTAGATCTTGGTGTAGGCAGTAAAAACCTTATGAGATTTAAGTTCTAATCTACACTTCCTTTTTCTACATTAAAAATTTCGAGACTTGGGACACCCGGCTGGCTCAGTCAGAAGAATGTGTACTCCTGATCTTGGTGTCATGAGTTCAAGACCCATATGGGGTGTAGAGATTACTTAAATTTAAAAAAAAAAAAGAAACTTTTAAAATACTTTTTCAAGACTTAGAAATTTATGAAATCAGGACCATTGTAGAATTTTTTAGCAAAATTCTTTTGAAAGACATGAAATATAAAAGGAATGTTTATAAGTCAAGTTGAAAAAGTTTTTGCTCATACCCTATTTATAAAGTTACATGAATCTACTTTCTGAATTCTCAAATTTCCTTGAAAACTAACTCTAGGTAAGGTGAATATGATTTAGCAAATGATAAAAATATTCATAATACATGAATGATAAGATAGAAACATTTTTAAGCTTCTTTTCAATACTATTTACCACCTCTAAAAATTTTCAACTCATTAGGTAAATGTGATGATGTCATGATGGGGTTATTTTTTGGGTTTTTTTTTAATGATGCTACATTTTAAGGTGACCTACTTTTTTTAAGTTATTTATTTATTTTGAGAGAGAGAGGGTGCACACGGAGTCAGGTGGAGAAAGGGCAGAGAGAGAGAGAGGGAGAGAGAGAATCCCAAGCAGGCTCTGTGCTGTCAGCATGGAGCCCATTGCAAGGCTCCATCCCTCAAACAGTGAGATCATGACCTGAGCTGAAAATAAGAGTCAGATGCTCAGGATGTTCAATTGAGCCGCCCAGGCGTGCCCCTAAGGGGATCTACTTCAAAGGAGGAAGCATTAAATGTCAGAAAGAGTGTGAGGACAGCTAGTAAGTATTCCATTCCTTTGTAGGCAGCTTAATATATAGCCCAGGAAGAGTAAGGGAAGAAACTTAGACTAATAAGTTAAAAACATTACCTACAGCTGTCCCACATTAAGTAGGAGAGATGTCAAATGTAAAGACAATACATTCAGTCCCTGCCCCTCCGCTTTTCTGAGAGGAACTAGTTGAGCAGAATGGCAAGCAGGGTGTTCCAGCCTACCCTCAGTGGGTTTTCCAGGATATGCTTTTCCGAGATGTGGTTAATTATTTGCTGTTAAATGATATACATTGTGAACTATAGGCTTGTGGCCTATAGTTGATGAGATATGATTGAGAGTCTAAAATCATCTAATTTGTATCATTAGAATTTATTTAAAAGGAAGCCAAAGAGTTAACTGTTTGGAAAAACTTGTACTAAAATTGTCACAGACATCAATAACCTGCATTAGGCAGGATTCTGAAAAGGGAATCTAAATGAGCCATGGAATTAGGTAGAATTGTTTTGCTTTTTTCATTTCTAGGTGAAAGGAGATATACTTATACCTTGCTCTTTAACCATAATTCCTACCTCCATCTTGCAGGGAAGGGTATGAGAATTTCTTTGATAAGCTCCAGCAGTACGGTATCCCAGTGTTCATATTTTCGGCTGGTATCGGTGACATACTAGAGGAGGTGATCTATCAAGCTGGCGTTTATCACCCAAACGTCACAGTAGTGTCCAACTTCATGGATTTTGATGACAATGTAAGAACAGCAAATCATTCTTCATAATTACTTTCTAAATCTGAATATATCTTAATCATGTAAATGCAATTGTTTTTTATTATTTAAGGTATATTATTTAATATATATGTCTAATGTATATTAAATTAGGTCAGGTCAGTAGGCCTCCTTTGGGACTCATCATCTCCCAGTATTATATCTGTATCCATGTTTTAAAAATAATATGCCTTTCTTAAATTTTTGTTCCCCAAGCTATAGACTAATATTAAAATTAAGTTTTAATGTAACAATGCAGCAACTCTGAAGACTTAGTATCCATAGGTGGGAAGAAAGTGAATTTGAATTTTTCAATTCAAGACAATATTTTGTGAAGTACATTAAATGGGACCTTTGGTTAGGAAACAAATGAAAAGTAAAAATTGGATTTTCAGCTCATTGTTTTTAGCATTTAAAGTAGCCTCTAGAAAATCATTAACTTCTCAAAGCCCCTCTTACCTATCATGAATGTGAAAATAGAACAAACAGAATTTGCAATTTGGAACCTTTGTTTCAAAGGATTTATGTTTTTGTAGGGGGTGCTCAAAGGATTTAAAGGCGAACTAATTCATGTATTTAACAAGCATGATGGTGCCTTGAAGAACACAGAATATTTCAATCGGCTAAAAGATAACAGCAACATAATTCTGCTAGGAGATTCCCAAGGAGATATAAGAATGGCAGATGGAGTAGCCAATGTTGAACACATCCTGAAAATTGGGTATCTAAATGATAGAGTAAGTATATGGGTCTGTCGCAAGAAAAAGATGGAACTTAATAGGCAATTGTTATTAAAGGTACATGCAAAACGAGCTAGAGACATTTTGATTGTTCTTTATCCCTTTACTTTGGTGTGATTAAGGGAGTTGGGATGTACATCTGTGTGCCATCAGTATTGAGGTGGCTTCTCTGGCCTCTCCCTACTATAAACCTGTAGCACCCCCAAATCATGAAAGTAAAAAATGTCCCCAACATTGCCAGATGTTGCTTGGGCAGCCTCCCCAGTTGAGAGCCACTGGACTAGAGAGAAGTGACTTTGGAAGTAAAGCCACCATGTGGCTATGTCCATAAGTCTTCATTTCAAAGGTTTTATGAAAGTAAATTTAATTTACTTCATTTTGGCCCAAAAAATTGAATATAATAATGAGATTCACACTGAAACAATTTACTTCTCCTCCCTGTATATCCTTCTAATTTTTCTGTTGTTGTTGATTAGGTGGATGATCTTTTAGAAAAGTACATGGACTCTTATGATATTGTTCTAGTAAAAGATGAATCACTGGATGTAGCCAACTCAATCTTACAGAAGATTCTATAAACAGCCTTCTTCAAGAAGACCTCTCTCCTGTGAGTGCAATTGACGCAGGAATTGCTCACCTGTTCATCTTGGTGAAAGACTTCTATTTATAATACATTCTTGCTCTTGAAGTTTTTTCCCTACATTATTGAGGTATTTCAGACATATTGAATCTATCAACTGGAAGCTCCTTTTTTCCTTACCTCTCTCAACACACTCCTCAACTGTATTTTTTAACAGTTAAAAAAAAAAAACTTAAAGCCAAAATTTGAAAAATAACTCCATGAATTTCCAGAGTGAATTTTGTAGTTTAATGTTATGAGGTTTTTGAGGAAACTTTTTACTCTGGGGGGAAAAAAAAGTCTGTATAAATTTAAAAAGAAGTTTTATGAAATGGTGAAATAATGTGCATGATTTTAAGTGTTGCTGTTTTTGTCACGTAGGTGAATTATGCTGCTGATATCACCATCTCCTGAAATTGCATTATGTTTGGTTATTTGATTTTTGAAAGTCAGTATTTATCAGAAAATATTGGCACTCGGTGTTTGAAAAACCATTGGTATCCACATATCACTAATCATTACAAAATGTTCTATATTGAAGCACTGATAATACACATGAAGTGAAAAGCCTTTTTAAATTGTACAGTCAAGACCATTATTATTCATTTATTCAACAAATATTTATTAAGCACTTGCTGTGTTTCTGTGTGTGTGTGTGTGTGTGTGTGTGTGTGTGTGTGCGCACGCACGCTTGTATGAAAGAGAGAGATGAATCCTAGTGTCATTGTTGTAGTGGCTATTTAGACTGGATATTTTTAAATTTACATATTATAGGTTTAAGTATAAAAAGATAGTTGCAGAGAAAATTTAATCAGCCCTTAAGAAAATACTGGAGACTGGAAAAATTGTTTTCCCTTATTGAAAATATCAGTAAAAGAGGGTACTTTGTTGTAGGTTTAACAGTTTCAGAAATAGCCAGAGGCAGGGAACAGACTGAGTACTGCTGAGTTAAACTGACATTCCTCTTTGCACTATGACTTCCTGTTCTAAATTTCTGCTGCCCCATAATTGGTTCACACAAAGTTTAGACTTGCCATTGTGATAAACTTAACCCTGACTCTAACCATTTCACTCCAGAGTCTCCGAGCCACTAATTCCATAAAGCACCTGAGCTATGATACATCCAGAGCATGTTCCAACTGGTCCCGGACACCCAGTGTGGTCAGCAGTCTCAAGTCTGATTTGATGAGGCAGGTAGGCAAGGTCTTAACAATGAAAACCTTTTCCCTAGGGCTGCCCATCCTTATCCTCTACCACAACTTCTCCTTTTTATAATCAACAGTGAAACAAAGTTTGTAATGGCCAAAGTAGACCATTCTCTGTTTAAGTATTTCCAAAATCAAACTTAAAACCAACCTTCTTTTTTTTTTAATGTTTGTTCATTTTTGAGAGGGAGGGAGAGTGCAAGTGGGGGGAGGGGCAGAGAGCAAGGGAGACAGGATCCAAAGCAGGCTCCACACTGACAGCAGTGAGCCTGATGCAGTGCTCGAACCACGAGATCATGAGGTCATGAGATCATGACCTGAGTCGAAACCAAGAGTGGGTTGCTTAACTGAGTGAGCCACCCAGGTGAACCAAGATTCTAAAAGAAAGAAAGGGAGGAAGGGAGGTGCCCCTTGCAACCTAGATTCTGAAAGAGAGAAAAAGACAGAAAGAAATGAAGGGAGGGAGGGAGGGAGAGAGAAAAGAAGAGAGAGGAGGGTGGGAAAGAGGAAGGAAGAAAGAAGGAAGAAATCAAGCTTCTTGCTTTAAAGCAGATAAGCATCACATGAAAGTATCAAAATTACCAGAGGGACTTGTTCACACAGAAAAAGTTGGGCATTTCTGATCTAATGAGAGCTTTTTATCCCATATTGCAGTTCGAGCTTGTCATATTGACTGTTATCCAAAGTTTATAATATGCTTCTACAAATAAGCATAGTACATGGTATAATGTAAAGAATACTGAAGTTATGACCTCTATTCTAGTCTTGGCTCAGCCTTTTACTAAGACTATCCAAGTCAGGCACCTCCCTATCTAATGAAGGCTTTGAGGGCATGCAGTCTCTATAGCCCCTTATACCCACTATCACAGTAACTTGAGTATCAAGCCCAGGCCCCTGCCTCTTCCACTGCATCCTTGTGACCCTATCACCTCTCACTGCCCCGATTATACTGATATATGAAATAATTTGTTTTCAAGTTCAGTTTTCAGAGCAGTTTAATGAAGCCAGTATAGAGTCAGACTGTCAAGATATGAATCCTCTTTCTACCACCTAGTAGGTGTGTGACCAGAACAGATTATTTAACCTGTGCCCCAGTTTGCTCATCTGTAAAGTGAAGGTAATGATATATCTTCCAGATATACCCTTGTGAGAGTGAGATGTACTCATCTACATCTATGTATGCGTTTAAATTTTATATTTGCATTTAGAGTAACTTAGCACAAGTTTTCAATATTGTTAGCTATTATCTGTCTGCAAAAATGTAAGCACAGTCTGGTGAACTGATGAAACAAGGTATTTTGGAGCCCTAGTGAACATTGGCATTTTCTTTTTTTTTTTTTTTAATTTGTTTCTAGGAGAGAGAGAGAGAGACAGCGCGAGCAGGGGAGGGTCAGAGAGAGAGGGAGACACAGACTCCAAAACAGGCTCCAGGCTCTGAGCTGGCAGTCAGCACAGAGCCCAACGCGGGGCTCGAACCCACGAACCGCGAGACCATGACCCAAGCGAAAGTCGGACGCTCAACCGACTAAGCCACCCAGGCGCCCCGAACATTGGCATTTTCTAAAGAGTCTAGTGTTAGCTCTTAGGGTTTTTATTTTTTTCCCTTCACAATCAGGATGGTTTTTATTTCTTTTTTTTTTTTTTTTGAGTGAAAGTTTTTTTATTCAAGGGTTTTTTTTGTTGTTTTTTTTAATAGTTTATTGTCAAAGCTATTAGGGTTTTTGTGTTTGTTTTTTATTTTTAATTTTACTTTAGGAGGTAAAGCAGTTTTGAGTGCTGAGATGAACAATTTTGATTAAACTGAAAAACAAAAACTGCCAGGGATACTAGTTTCTTTCAGAGTGATGTCACAGGAACTCTGCTCTCATGATATGTTTGATAAAACACCTGAGTTGATTAGGTAGATTATTGAACAAATTTTTTTTTAACCAGACTTCAGGTTAAACGTTTTCTCTTTGGTATACCCCATGTAGAATCAGGAAATAAAAGAGGGGTGCCTGGGTGACTCAGTCAGTGGTAAACATCCAACTGTTCAGCTCAGATCATGATCTCAAGGTTCATGAGTTCAAGCCCTGCATTGGGCTCTATACTGACAGCACGCAGCCTGACGTCTGCTTTGATTCCCTTTCTCCCTCTCTCTCTGCCCCTGTCCCACTTGCACTCTCTCGCTCTCTCTTAAAAACAAATAAATAAATATTATTTTTTTAAAAAAAAGAAAAAATTCATGGGATCTTGGATAATCCTGAGACTTATCCAAGGTTCCCTCAAGATTCACCTATCCTGCAGTGTTTTGTACTTACTCTTGTATTTCAGTACAAGTTTAATAGGTAAGATAAAGTCTTACCTGAGGTGTAAAGGGCACAGGCCTTTAAATCAGTCTGGATCTGAGTCTTAGATTCTATCTACAACATTTAGTAAGTTTCTAACTTTTCCAAGCCTTGGTTTCTTCATCCCTAAAGTGGGGTATTAACTTGAGGTGAAGACTGGCTCAATGAAGAGTCACTCACCCAACAAAGACTAAAGTCCTTACTGTGGGCGAGGCTCTAAAGAAACAATAGTTAACACACCAGACATGCTTTCTGTCTGATGCCTCATGTAGCCTCCATCCTAGCGGATGAGGCAGAAAAGAAGTAAGCTATAAATAACATACTATGAAGAAACCAACACAAATAACAAGGATGTTATTTAAGAAAAGATAGCAAGGGAAAGCTCTAAGGAGATGATATTTAAGCCAAAGCTTGAGGGATGAGGAGCCAGCCATGTGAGGAATTGAGGGAGAAACATTGCAAGAAGAATGAATGGTATGTGCAAAAGTCCCAAGTAAGAAAATTTCAAGTGTTCAAAGAACTGAGAACTGGTTTAACATTATTATAAGCAAAAGGAAGAATAGAATGAGATGAATGGGGGGTGAGGGTGCCAGATCGATCACGCAGCACCCGTAAATCACAAGTTTGGTTTACTCTCTCTGCAAAGGAGTGCCATGATCACACTTGCTGACGTGGGGAAACTGTACCCCAGCGAATCAGTTAAGGGGCTACTGCACAAGTGTGAACTAGAAATTACAGTAGGTTGGTAGGACTTCGGGGATGGAACTGGAGAAGTGGATCATTTCCAGTGGCTTAGATGTAGGAATGCCAAGACTTGCTTTCAGATTACATGTGGGGGTGAGAGAGGAAGAAGGGTCTTGCAGATGTCTGGTTTAAGCAAGTGAGGGAAGAAAGATGAATAGGCTTGGGTGGAGGGTGTTGGGGAGAGAGTAGAAACATACATTCTCTTTTGGACGTGCAAACCTTGAGGTGCCTGTGAGATATGTATATAAGGGAAGATACCAAATAGGCTAGAGCCTGAAGGAGGAATTTTGGCAGGAACTATACTTAAATGTCTGTATTTAAATGAGATTTAAATATGGCCAGTATAAGCTGGAAGGAATCCCTTGACCTATTAAAATTCCAGAATTAAGGACAAAGACCACACAGAATTGAACACTATTTAAAAAAAAAAATGTATGTTTTATTTATTTTTGAGAGCAAGAGAGACAGAGCACGAGCAGGGGAGGGGCAGAGAGAGGGAGGGAGACACAGAATCAGAAGCAGGCTCCAGGCTGTGATCTGTCAGCATAGAGCCCGACATGGGGCTTGAATCCACGAACCACGAGATCATGACCTGAGTCGCTTTTAATGAGCATGAAAGTATGATATCTCTAACCAGCAATAAGTAACTGGGAATTGTAGAAAGCAACATCGTTCCTAGAAACATTAAGACATTGAAGTGCTATATATAAGCACTTACATATAATCTTGCACTCAGGCCATCTCTCTTGCCAAAATGAAATGTTTTTTTCTGTCCCTTAAGTCAAAATTTTGAGAGGTATTATAAATTCCCAAGTCATAAGAGATCAAAACTCACCAGGTTTTAACAAAATAATGCATATTGCTTACGCTCGCAAGGCAGCCTAAGTGGTGTTTCAAATACACAAGTCACATGCATGCTTTGATAGCATGTTCTCTGAGATACTGTACTCTCTCACTGGGCGTCAATGACCTACTTCACCTTTAGGGCCCAAAGTTCAAAATCTGCAGAAGTCCTAAGTTGGGTGGTCCTAATCTACAGCCGATCCAAACTGCTTCAAGCAGCAACACAGAAAATGAGTATAGAGTACGAGAAAATGCTGTGTGGCATCCCTATCCTATATTTGGCTCCCTAATGAACACTCACAGTCTTGCCGACAGAGCTATAACCCATAATCATAACGCAGATACAAACAAGTGTGGCAGCAGCATTATGAGGTGAGGCCATCTGAGCAGCTGATAGTGCCAGAGATTAAAGCCTCTGTCAGAGTCACAGATAACTGAGTGCCCTCCTTAGCAGCAGGAAGAATGGAAGTGCCCTGGGAGCACACAACAACAAGCCAAGGTTTAGAAAGAGAAATACCACACAGTATCCTTTGTATATGGAATTAAAAAAAAATTAAGTTGAAGTTATAGAAACAGAGTAAAAAAGTGTGGTTACCACTTTTACCAAACTCTTTTGGTAAAACAATACAGGCTTCCAGCTATAAGATAAATAAGGTCTAAGGATTTAATGCATAACATGGTGACCATAGTTGGTAACCCTGTATTGTATAGTTTTAAAATTTGCTAAGAATAGAACTTAAATGTTCTCCTCTCTTTCTCTCTCTCTCTCTGTCACACACACACACACACACACACATATGCACACATACACACGTGAGGTGCTAGATGGAGGAGAAATCCTCTCACGATGTAAACATATGTACATATATCAAATCATCATGTACACATTAAGTATCTTACAATTTTATTTGTTCATTATACCTCAGTAAAGAGGGAAGAAAAAAACAGGTGGCAGGCTGGAGACCCAAGAAGAGCCAATATTTCAGTCTGAGTCTGAAGGTCCAAAAAAGACCAAGGTTCCAGCTCAGCAGTCATGTGGTTTAAAAATAAAAACAAGCTATGTGGCTCCTGGTGGCTCAGTGGGTGGAACCCAAAACTCTTGATCCTGGGGTCGTGAGTTCAGCTCCATGTTTTAGGTGTAGAGATTACTTTTAAAATATTGGTTGAGGGGTGCCTGGGTGGATCAGTTGGTTAAGAGTCTTGATTTTTGACTCAGGTGATGATTTCTCAGTTCCTGAGATTGAGCCCCAAGTCAGGCTCTGTGCTGATAGCATGGAGCCTGGTTGGGATTCTCTCCCTCTCTCTCTGCCCCTCCCCCATTCATACTCACTTGCTCTCTTTTCTCAAAATAAATTTTTAAAACTTAAAAAAAAATTAAATGTTCCCTCTATTCTTGAAGCTCTAAGGCCCACAGCCCATAATTTCCCCAGAGAAATATATCTTTTACTCAGCAAACCTGTCTACCACCAAAGAAAACAGGCAGTGAAGAAATTCACACAGGACCAACTCAAAACCTGGGGTAGAGAATAAGCACAAGGTTTTTATCTTCATGAAGATGTGTAAGGATAATTAGGTATTACAGGTCAAATGCATTCCTAAGGGCAATTCCACTTAGCAAGATTATTAACCTATCTATCTAGTGCACTTAAGGAATTCTGTTAAACAAAAAATGTTGAGTGACTGTGTGCCAGGTAGAAGAGGGTTAAGTAATGTCAGTTACAGTGACAGCAACAGCCAGGAAGGCCACGGGCAGGCATCTCCTTTGCCTCCCAAAAGCATACAGAGTCCCTGAAGTTGCTTCTGCAAAGAGTAAATTGTAACATTTGCTTTAAAAAAAAAAATTTCCCATGTGCCAGTTATCCTCTATTTGCTCCCACTCCAACCCCTACAGTCCTTCACCTTTCTCTGCACCCCAAAAAGCTGACCTCTGAGAATTCCAGCCACTAAGCTCCTCTTCTTTAGCTTCAGATTGGGTTTAGCAAATGGGAGTGAGTCACAGGACAAAGAATGGGGTGCCACAGTTCTGGGCATGGCTGTGGCTCCTCTTTACCTTTCAGCCCCAGGGGTAGAAGAGCCCCCACTACTGCTGCTGGCCAACATCTATCATGGTACCTTGACATCCTAACTAGGTCTCTAAGCCCTGTCCACACATCTGTAAAGTCCTTTACATAGCTTCTCTTCAGAAGGCCCGTATGAAGGTGTGTTTCCTGCCAGGACCCTGACTGACATACCCCCTGTACACTGTACGCCACACTCCTTCACATTCACCAAGAGGCAGTCCTCATTGAGGGGATTCTCAAGGGATAATCAAGATTTATTCTCATGGGATCCTCTCAGCCTTCAATTAAAACTCCACAACACTTGATATTGTCATTCAATTTTTTTATATTTGAAAAGATCAGTTTTCCAACACTTATTCCATTGAATGAGTGCACAGCATTTTCATGAACTATCTCAGGGCTACGTCAGTACAAAACAGTTTAAATTAGTAAAAATAAAGCAGTTTCAAAAGGAAAATTATTGATTAGGGTGGATGCCACCACCACTTGGGAACAGAGGACATAAAACAGCAAGGTGGTTGGTTACTGCATAACATGAGGGTAGGTAACAGTGTCCTTGTTTTTCTGCACAGAGAGAGGACCTGGGCTTTAGGGCACCTCCCTCCCTAGGACACAAATGAGCAGAAATACGTCACCTTGTTTATGCTCATCTGTTGGGATGCCATTCCATTTTGGTCACACACTCTGGAGCATGGCTTAGCCACCAGCCCTATACAAATCTATCCGATCAAAAGATTCAGGGAGGATAGAGCAATGGGAATAAGAAAGGGTGAAGCAGATAATCAATCTTAAGTGGCAAACACAGAATCAAATTCTCTACTCATGGTCCAAGATGCCTCTTATTTGGTCCACTGATTTTCTTCTTAACTTCCAAATCACCCAGCCAACTGGAAGACCCCAACAGGTGAAGCATGATTAACTACCAAAGCACCCATTTACGTGTGTGTGTGCATGTGTGTGGGGGTGTATGTGTAGCAGGAAAGTGGAAGCTGGGCATCACCAGAGCCTGTACAGGCCACTGACAAAAGTTTCCTGGGGCTTTTGGGGAAATACTGCTAGGGCAAGTCCTTTGTCTTTTCTGCTCATCTGGAGAACACTTTTAAAACACTAGCAAGTTAAAAACAATTTTTTTAAATCCTCTTTATGTAGATATCTTAGACACTTTTTCTTCTGTTCCCTCCAAAATGGTTATGACTTCTGTATGACACTATTTTCCTTTAATAACAAAACTATACACAGAAGGCTCACAAAACAATGGTTGACAGTGCAGCCTCTTCAATATTCTACACAGCCCCTGCTAAGGCACCTCGCACCAGTTTTGTTTCATATCACTGGCATTTGGACTAAAATTCTCACCATGTGTATCAACCCATCCCTGACATATGCCCCACGTACTGTATGACCATCTGCTACTTGCGGACGATTCACCTTCTGAGAGACCCACGGGCCCTCACTTCACATTCTGCCATGACAGGGGGCTTGGTATCATGCAGGTGGCCCGAGGCAGGTTTAGAGTTCATCGTGTTTAGCCTCCTGGTCTTTCAGTTTGAATTCCTCTGCCGTGACCTTCCCGTCTCCATTCCGGTCCTGGTTGGTGAACATATTCTTCACAATCATCTCAGCATCAAAACCAGGAGCGAGTTTCCCTTTGCCAGATGCCACCTGGGCATGAATGTACTCTGAGAACTGGAAAGAGAGGGGATGGGACAGACCATGAGATACAGCAGCCGAGCTGGGACCTGAACAGAGTGTCCTGAGGCCACAGGGCTGGAATTTGAGTCTAAGCTTGCAAAACAGACAAAATTTTATGAGCTGCATAAATTTTTTCTCCCTCCAGATGCAGGTTAAAAACTCTAATAACTAAAAACTCCAGGAGCCCCTAGGCTCCAGGCAGCCAATTCACAGCAGAAACTGGAGCTATCCCTTCTCCCTAAATCAACACTTAGCTCTCCACCAAAGGCTGACCCCCTAACTACCCCAGCCGCCAAGAACACTACTGCCTCCCTCCCTCCCTTCCTTCCTTCATACAATAAAAACACAATCCTGCCCTTGTAATTCTAGCATATTCTAGTGGGAAAGACACACAATTAGAAATGGACATAAAAAATAAGTAAGTCACATATTACGTTTGAAAGTGAAATGCTCCAGAAAACGAAAGAGTAGAGCCAAGGCAGGAAGATCAAGAGTACAGACCAGAGAGTGGGTTGAGGTCTCAAACCAGTGGTCAGGGTAAAACTACAGTGAAAAAGGGAGCCCTGTGCAAAGGCTTGAAGGAAAGGAGGGGATGAGCCAAACAGTTATCCAGGGAAGTGTCTTCTGGGTGGAGGGACAGCTGGTGCAAAGGCCCAGTGTGTGCACATGCCTGGTGGTGGAGAGAAGCAGCTGAAGAGGAAGTTACAGTGAGCAGGTTGTGAAGAACCTTTGTCGGGCCTTTGCAGGCCACTGTAAGGACTCTGGAAACGGGGGCTTCTGCAGGGCTCTGAGACAAAACAAGCCATAATCCAATTGAAGTTTCAGAAGGATCACTCTGGCTGCTGTGAGGGGCAAAGCTGAAAAGCAGGAAGACCTTCATAGAGGTCCAAGCAAGAGCAAGCAGGCACTGGGCCAAGATGCTACAGCATGGAGGCGGTGAGATGTGGATACATTTTAAGGACAGAGCTAGGATGGTTTCCTGGTGGATTTCTTATAGCCTGTGTGAGAAAGAGAGGAGTCAAAGATTACTGGGTGCTCTCACCTGGCAACTGGAAGGACAGAGTTGCCATCGGAGGAGACAAGGAAGGCTTTGGATGAGGCAGGTTCAGGGAAGGGAGGTAGCAGCATTCACAAAATGAAGATGTCAGGTGGGCAGCTAGACGTGAGTATGAGGTAGAGAGAGAAGAATGGACCAGAGCTACAAGTCTGAAAGTCCTGGCATATGGATGACAAAGCCACTGGACTGGTTGAGATCACCCAGGAGTGACGTGAGGTGGAGGAGAGAACAAGCTCAGGACTCAGGCTGGGGACACTCCAACATGAAGAGAGGGAGAAGACTCCTGAGAAGGAGCCACCAGTGAGGTACAAGGAACACCAAGGAAGTGTGGTCTGGAAGCCAGGGAAAGAAGATGTCCTGCAAAGCAGCCAGCTGTGTCCCGAGTGCAAGGACAGTGATCAGTGACCAGTGGCTGCAGCCACATGAAGGGTGCCAGTCACCAGGCTCAGTGATATGGAGGGACAAGTGTCTGACAGGAGTGGATTTAACAGTTTTGACATTTTCTGGGGTGCTGGGTGGCTCAGTTGGTTAAGCATCCGACTTCGGCTCAGGTCATGATCTCCCGGTTCGTGGGTTCGAGCCCCGCGTCAGGCTCTGTGCTGACGGGTAGCTGAGAGCCTGAAGCCTGCTTCAGATTCTGTATCTCCCTCTCTCTCTGACCCTCCCCTGCTCACGCGGTCTCTCTCTCTCTCAGAAATAAATAAAACATTAAAAAAATATGTATATGTTAGGGGCACCTGGGTGGCTTAGTTGGTTAAGCGTCCGACTTTCGCTTAGGTCATGATCTCGCAGGAGTGGGTTCGAGCCCCGCGTCCGGCTCTGTGCTGACTGCCAGCTCAGAGCCTGGAGCCTATTTCGGAGTCTGTGTCTCCCTCTCTCTCTGACCCTCCCCTCTTCACACTGTCTCTCTCTCTCTTCTAGAAATAAATAAAAATATTTAAAAAAAAATGTATATGTTAAAAAAAATGAAGTTTTGACATTTTTGCTGTAAAAGGAGCAAATAAATGGGAAAATGCACCAAGAGAAGGGAAAACAATAGCATGTTTTTATGCTACTGTGAGCAATCCAGTAGCCAGGGAGATATGGCTGATGTAAGAGAGAAAGGGGAGAAGGCTGGAGCCATGTCCTTGAATGAGCAGATGTGGAACAGGCAGAGTACTAGAACTCAGGAGGGTGTGACAGGACAGCCGACTCTACTCTCCAGCCCCATGAAGGGGTGTTTATTACAGAAAAAACCACCCAGGGCTTAGATGATCAAGATGGAGATATGTACCATGACTCAAACCACTTGGGCAGTTCTGTGACCTTGGGCAAATCATTTATGTCTTCCACACAGCTGCTGCAGTTTTTCAGAGAAAAACAGGGATGATGACTACATGGCTGCCACAAGAGCCAGGCAAGAGAATATATATGGTAAACATTAAACATAATGCAGGCATACAGCAAGCACCCAGGAACTGGGACCTGAATCTAGATCTGTCAGCTCTGAAATCAAGCCCTGTAACTCTCAGAGTCTCAGTTTCTCCAAAGAGGAACTGTGAACTTCAATTTATTATTTTTTTAAATTTTTTTAACATTCATTTCTTAAGAAACAGAGAGAGACAGAGCATGAGCAGGGGAGTGGCAGAGAGAGGGAGACACAGAATCTGAAGCAAACTCCAGGCTCTGAGCTGTCAGCACAGAGCCCAACACGGGGCTCGAACCCACACACTGCAAGATCATGACCTAAGCTGAAGTTGGACGCTTAATCGACTGAGCCACCACGTGCCCCAGTGTGAGCTTCAATTTAGAGAGTATGTACAATAGTGCATCCTCCTCACCCTGAGAAGGCTTCACATTTGGAATGGATCCCCTGACCCAATAAGGCTCCCCTGGATCCTTTAGTCCCACTCTGTCTTGAAGGTCAGTTACCTCTTCGAGGAGGACTTCTCCATCACCATCCTTGTCAATTTCTTCGAAGAGGTTGGGTGACACCTCGCCATTCCATATGAACATGTACCCCTCAGGCAGACCGGCCACAAGCTCCAGCAGCTCAATGTCAAACACCAAGACGGCACTGCCGGGCACTTCTCCATCTGTCTCACCAAGAAGGGAGGAAACCGGGTTAGCACCATCAGGCAGCCAGATCCCCATCTCAACCTCCCTCCCCTACCTAGGGTTCCAGCTGCCTCACAGATGCCAAGCATTTCCTGTGAAAGCAAGAAAGTTCAGCATAAGGGGCACATGAGTAGCCCAGTCAGTTAAGCATCCTACTCTTGATTTCAGCTCAGGTCATGATTTTTTATTGGGATTCTCTGTCTCCCTCTCTCTCTCTGCCCCTCCCTTGCTCATGCTCTCTCTAAATAAATAAACTAAAAAGTTCAAATAATCCAGTGAAGAAATGGGCAAAAGACATGAATAAACACTTCTCCAAAGAAGACATCCAGATGGCTAACAGACACATGAAAAAATGCTCAGCATCACTCATCATCAGGGAAATATAAATTAAACCACAATGAGATATCACCTCACACCCGTCAGAATGGCTAAAATTAACAACTCAGGCAACAACAGATGTTGGCAAGGATGCGGAGAAAGAGAGTCTCTTTTGTACTGCTGGTGGAAATGCAAACTGGTACAGCCTCTCTGGAAAACAATATGGAGGTTCCTCAAAAAATTAAAAATAGAACTACCCTACAACCCAGCAACTGCACTACTAGGTGTTTATCCAAGGGATACAGTGTGCTGTTTCAAAAAGGCACATGCACTCCAGTGTTTATAGTAGCACTATCACAACAGCCAAAGTATGGAAAGAGCCCAAATGTCCATTGACCAATGAAAGGACAGAGAAGATATGGTGTGTGTGTGTATACTTACACATTTAGTTCTATATATAAATTATATATATATATGTTTTTATATAATATATATGTTTTTATATATTATATTTTTATATATTATGTATATATAATTATGTGTGTGTGTATATATATATAATGGAGTATTACTTGGCAATCACAAATAATAAAATCTTGCCATTTGCAACTACGTGGATGGAACTGTAGGGTATTATGTAAGCAAAATTAGTCAGTCTGAGACAAGTATCAGATGACTTCACCCATATGAGGAACTTAATATACAAAACAAATGAACAAAAGGGAAGGGAAGCAAAAATAATATGAGAACAGTAAAGAAGGCTAAACATGAGAGATTCTTAAATAAAGAGAACAAACGGGTTGTGGGAGGGGAGATGGGCTAAATGGGTAAGGGGCATTAAGGAGGACACTTGTTGGGATGATGACTGGGTGTTATACACAGGGGATGAATCACTGGAATCTACTCCTGAAATCATTGTTGCATACTATATACTAACTAATTTGGATGTAAATTAAAAATAAAATTTCAACATCAGCAAGTGATTTTTTCCCAAACTGTAGGTACTGACCATTAGTGAGTTATGAAATCTATTTACAGCATGTGACTGGCATTTTTTTTTTAAGGAATAAAATAGATCAGAATACACTGTCCATAGAAAAGATAGGTATGGTTTTATGAAACTTGAGTTTCAATTTTATATACAGAACTAAATGTATATGTGTATATGTATAAATTTCATGTTTATGTGTAATATGCAATTTACACATAAATTGCATGTTTAGTGGGGAGATAAAAAGTATTTCTTACTGTATGTCTTGGTGAATAAAGTTTGAAAGGCACTAGTAGAGACCACAATGGTAGAACTTTTGAATAAATCCTACAGCAGAACCTTAAGACAGTATTCCTTAAAATCCTGAATGACTATAAACACAAATTTGAAAACAATATATATAGTATGAGCTCAAATGTATATGAATATACATATGCACATATATATAATATCTTATTTGAGATTATTACGTATTATGTTATAATTATAATATATATCACATGGTCTTATAGGGTGCCCTTTTTTTTTTTTTAATGTTTATTTTTGAGAGAGAGAGACAGAGTGTGAGCAGGGGAGGGGCAGAGAGGAGATACAGAATCTGAAGCAGGCTCCAGGCTCTGAGCTGTCAGCACAGAGCCCAATGTGAGGCTTGGACTCACAAACCGTGAGATCATGACCTAAGCTGAAGTCGGACACTCAACTGATTAAGCCACCTAGGCACCCCTAGGGTGCCCATGTTTTGAAGTGTTTCTTCTTGGACTGCAGGCTCTTGTTTATTGTTTTTTGAGAGCTTGAACTCATGACCTCAAGATCTAGAGTCACATGCTCCACCAACTGAGCAAGCCAGGCACCCCTAACAGACCATATTTTTACAATTATTTAATATTGTGAAAAAGAAAAAAATCAATCGAAAGCATATATCCCTTTTACAAGTTAGCACTTCCCATCTCCTCCGTCTCCAGGGAGCAGGAGCATAAAACACTGAAGAAGACGGGGTTCCCAAATTTTTCATGTATAAAATTCATTTTGGCCCAAATCATGAAGTAAAACATACCAGCTGTGAGGGCAAGGTAAAGACAGTATTTCCAAAGTCTCCTTGGATATCTTACAGGTTCAGGAGAAGTACAAAACGAGCAAAGGCCTATAGCATTCCATTGTCAGGAAACACTTCCAGAAAGAAGCACTTGGCTTCGCCTAAGACAAATCACCTGGAAAGCTGCTTCAGGGACATGGCCCAACCATGGGTTTGAAGACCCAAGGCTTTTCTCATAGAAACTCCTACTTTCTCCAGAGGGCGTGGGGCAATAACATGGCATTAATGGTAAACTCACAGGATGCTTTAAACAAAAATGCTCAATTTTTTTTTTTTTAATTTTTTAATGTTTATTTCTAGGAGAGAGAGAGAGAGAGACAGCGTGAGCAGGGGAGGGTCAGAGAGAGAGGGAGTGACAGACTCCGAAACAGGCTCCAGGCTCTGAGCTGTCAGCACAGAGCCCGACGCGGGGCTTGAACCACGAACCGCGAGATCATGACCTAAGTGAAAGTCGGACACTTAACCGACTAAGCCACCCAGGCGCCCCCAAAAATGCTAAATTTAAATATTAACTTATAATATTCATTATAATATTAAATTAGTACATGTTATATCAAATACATAATATAAAATATATACATAAAAATATTTTAATTAAATGAAATATAATTAATATAGTTTGTATATTAATTATACATTAATTATGAACCCATACATTCTTTGGGGTTTTTCTAAGTTTCTTTTTTTTAATGTTTATTTATCTTTGAGAGACAGAGCATGAGTGGGGGAGGGGTGGAAAGAGAGGGAGACACCAAATCTGAAGCCGGCTCCAGGCTCTGAGCTGTCAGCATAAAGCCTGACACAAGGCTCAAATCCACGAACTGCAAGATCATGTCCTGAGCCAAAATCAGATGCTTAACCAACTAAGCCACCCAGACACCCCAACATTTTTTTTTAAGATGTTATTTTAAAGTAATCTCACCTA
Organism: Crocuta crocuta; assembly: GCF_008692635.1. Classification (NCBI taxonomy): domain Eukaryota; kingdom Metazoa; phylum Chordata; class Mammalia; order Carnivora; family Hyaenidae; genus Crocuta; species Crocuta crocuta. Next base: position 4,254,017 of record NW_027532002.1, read on the forward strand.
ACATGGGGCTCGAATTCACAACCCTAAGATCAAGAGTTGCATGCTCCACCGACTGAGCCAGTCAGGAGCCAGATTTTTTTTAATGTTTATTAATTTTTGAAACAGAGAGAAAAAGCATGTGTGTAAGCAAGGGAGGGGCAGGAAAAAAAGGGGACAGAGGATCTGATGTGGGCTCTGCTGTTAGCAATGAGCCCAGTGCAGGGTTTGAACTGACGAACTGAGTTCACAACCTGAGCTGATGTCAGATACTCAACCAACTGAGCCACTCCGGCGCCCCTGATTGGGGTTTTAAATGGAAGAAGCATATTATGGCACTAAATATGGCACCCCAAAAGCACAGCATTCAGATTGTGAATGTGCCCCAAACACCCCTTGATGCTGTTGCTTACTCACCCACACCAGCCTCCCCATAGCCCAGGTGGGGTGGAATGATCACTGTCCGTTTCTCTCCAACACACATCTCTCTGAGACCCATATCCATTCCCAACACAACTTGTCCAGATCCCAAAACAATGTTGTACGTTTTGCCTAAATTCCACCTGAAAATGAAACAGAAAAGCCCCCGGTTAGGTCATCAATCCATTGGTACTTGAAAGTGTTTTCATGAAAAGGACACATCTCTTCTGCCAAAGACACAGAAGCCCTATCTAATCAGAAAGAAACATCAGACAAGTCCAAACTGAGAAACATTCTGCAAAAAAAAAAAAAAAAAATAAACCTCTAATCTTCAAAAGTATCAAGATGAAAACCAAGGAAGACCAAGGAACCAGTCCAGACTGTTGGACATATGAAGTGGGATCCTTTTGTTATAAGAGACCTTACAAGAACAACTGGCAAAACCTAGGTGAGGTCTGGGGTTTAAAAGATGGTAACGTATCAGTGTTAACTTTCTGGTTATAAAGTATGTGTTGAATTATGTAGGAGAATGTAGGTGCTTGTAGGAAATGGATGATGGGACATCATGGTGGCAGTCTCCTCCCCAGTGATTCGGGGGAAAAAGTCCTTTGTACTGCTCTTACAACTCTCCTCTATGTTTTAATCAATATCCGAGTAAGGACTTTTCATGAGAATTTGAAAAATACATAATACAGTTAAGACCCTGCATTTTGGATTTATTAAGACCCTGACTCTGAATCCTGCTTCTGCCACTTGACTGGACGCAGAAAAATAAAATCTCTCAATGTCGTCATCTATAAACTGGTGATAATAGCTATCTCAATGGTAAATAAACCATGTTGCTGGCACTGAGGAGAACAAGTATAAAGAGCTCAATAAATGGATGGCCTTGAGTATACGATGTGCTTGTGTCTGCAACAGTTTTTGACTCTAAGAAAATGAAAGTTTAACTTGAGCCACTGTTAAAGTGTCCTTGATGTCCACGGTCCCTGGGAAATCCACATGGCTGAAAGTTGGCTCTATCACCTCACTCACTACCGAAAATAAATCTATTTCCAAAACGTATGGCACTGCGTTCTACCACTTCCTAAAGACAAACAATGGAGATATTCTTCAATGTCAAGGAAGAAAAGCCTCCCCAGTATCTTAGGGCTCCCTTGATGCCCATTTCCAGATGGTGACGACATGGAGGGGACCGCCCCCTCGGGTCACATCCCCTTCTCGGGTCACATTCCCCTGAGTGCAAGGCTACTTCCCCTTCTGAAGCTGGTTCCCAGGGCCAGGCTGGCTGTCTGGCACCGACAAACCAAAACAGGGTTTGCCTTTGTCCTACCTGGGGCGAAACCAAAACAAAGCCAGCTCTGGCACCAGATGCTTTGGCCCAAGGCCTGTGGGAGGGAGCAGGACATCCTCTGTCCTGCCCCACACACAATTCCTCCTTTGTCAGCAGCACAGAGGCACCTTCACCGTGCCTTTCTCCAGGGACCGCCGGGACCTCCCATGGGAATACTCTGTTTCAAAGTCTTCCAGAATATTCAAAAACCTCATTTAGCTATCAAATCACAAATTATTCTTCCTCTCTGAGGCCAGCTTAAACACACATGAAGAAAATCCTCCAAGCAAACATTTTGCTTTCACGTGTCATCTCTGAAACGCCCACTAATTGTTTTTCCTCAAACCAACCTCTTACTTATTTGTTTTCTTGTTTGTTTACTGTCAGTTTTCCTCTAACATTCTCCTCATTCTTTCCATGCATTCCTGGCTTCCCATCCACTGCAAGCTTCCTGCTTCCCGCTTGTAGGCCACCCTCTCTGGCTGTCTGCCCACGTTTCCCTCCATCCTCTCCACAGCCAGTGTCTCTCAGTGCTGATGAAAAAGCACTGGCGACAGCACCTGCCTCCTTGTTTACAAAGACCTCGGGTGGGACCAGGTCTTCCCTTCCTCTCCCACACACAGTAGGCAGACACCCACCTTAGGTCCCATTTTCCCGTTATTCTGAGGCTTACACCCAGAACAGACCAGCAGGGATGCTGGATGTTGCTCTTTGGTGTAGGTTTACACATACCACAAAGGACTCTCACAGTATAGAATGGAATTTAATAAAAGGAAGGAGCATCACGTGGTTCCCGGATGCTCTGTAGGAATGTTGTGAATCCACTAAACATATTAGAAGGCAGGAAGGCTGATTCTCCCCACCCTATGTGAGAAGCATATCCTGAACCCACTGAGAAGGAATTCCTTTGTTCATTTTCCACCCCCATTTCCCCTTCCCCACCCCCCACCCCACAGAAAGAGCACCAGACAAGAATATGAACCTTAGCAAGACAATGACAGCAAGCCATTGACCTTCTAGACTATTCTAACCTTGCGGACTATTTTCACATGCATAAGCTCTCTTGATCCTCCAAACAACAAGCCATGCTTCTTCCCCACTGCCCTCCGAAGTCTTTTAATATTAATGCAGTGAGGTTTGTTGTAAAGCAGGTCCTTGTACATCTCCGCTCTGGAAGCTAGTATGTACTTCTCTGATTCTATAATACACATATTTTCACAGTTTAATAGCTCTGTAATTCGGATACACTTCATAATTAACAGTATGTTAGTTTGGGGGCATTTTTACTTTCATAGATACACATAAAATGATATTTCTAACAACACATTTTAGATTTGATGAACTACACCAAGTGCATTAGTATACAGGACCTGATAGCACCCAGAGAGAATGCTCTGAAGAGCCTCTGTCTATATGCTTGGCTGTCCCCAGCCACACACAATGTCACCTGAAGCTAGAAGGTAGAGGGGCAGGTGTGAGGCAGAGAAGGCCTTCCCCATGCAGCACAAATGTAGCAAAACATATTTATTTATATGAAGCCCGTCTTTCTCCCCAAGCTCAAACTTAGGAGTCTAAGTCAGACTCAGTACAAAAATGGATGCACTTCTATGGAGATATAAAGAAAGGCTGAAAATGTTTCTTTCCCAGAGAATATTTTATTAACTTATAGCTACACCTAAAAATTCAGAAATGTAAGAAGCAAAGCTCCTTTTACCAAAATTGGCAAAGATACTAGATTATACTGTTGATTCCAATAAAATTTCAGATTCATCTCAATCAGTTAATATTCATAAAATGTTCCCTTTGTGCTAGACTGGGCTAGGTGTAAAGAATAAAAATGTGAGGGGCACCTGGGTGGCTCAGTTGGTTGAGCATCCGACTTCAGCTCAAGTCACGATCTCATAGTTCATGGGTTTGAGCCCCACATCGGCTCTGTGCTTTCAGCTCAGAGCCTGGAGCCTGCTTCAGATTCTGTGTCTCCCTCTCTCTCTCTGCCCTTCCCTGACTCATGCTCTGTCTCTGTCTGTCTCTCAAAAATAAATAAACGTTAAAAAAAAGTTTAAAGATTAAACATGCTGGGTATCTCTAAGGTATACAGACCAGCAGCAGAGACAGGAACTAAAATAAATAATGAAAAATAAATAATTTTTGCTAATAAAAATAATATCTTAAAACATTACAAGACACAGAAGTGGGAGCAGTGGATTCTTCTTAGGAATTAAGGAAAGATTTTGCAAAAAGGAAGGACATTTTTGCCACGACAGAGTTGGCCGGAAGGAAGGATTTAAGCAGGGCACATCTTGCACCACTGCATATGGCAGCCCTAGAGGCAAAAGATGGGCCCTAGCAGAAGATAAGACCATTCAAGCAGAATAGAGCTGATAGAGGCTGATGTGCGAGACTGAGGAGTCTGTAATGTAGCTACGGGTTAATTTTTAAAGAAAGCAGTTATAAGATGACATCTGTTTTTCAGAAAGACAATTTCATAGGAGCAAGGTGAGACCATTCATAGGGAACTTTTAGAATAATGCACCTGAGCAGTGATGTAGGCTAGCTCTCTGGAGTGGGGAAGCATGGAGAGAAAAGCTCTTAACCAATAGCTGATGAAAAGAAAAGGAACATCATGGGAACCTATGGCTGTTTTCTTCCAGGCTCCCTCCACTACCGTCCCCAGTGGTCCTTACGTGGAATCCAGCAGAGTCCCATCCAGAAGCGAGGCATTGTAGTGATACTTGAGGTAATCCCCCTTCTTACTCAGCACGGAGCAGTCGGGGGGCTTGTAGTGGGAGGTGATGCTGATGGAGTCTGAAGGGTTGTGGAAGTCAATCACATGGATGTCAAACACCAGCACGGCTGAGCCAGGGATATTCCCTAAAGGACAGACAGAGGAAATTAATGAGTGAGTCCTCCAAGGGGCAGCACATGTGCCTCCCAGTGTCACCAGGCACATCCTCACAGACCCCCCAGTGAGAAACACAGGGACCTAGATATGAAAACCTAAAGAATACTGGGAGAATGAAGCTGGGAGGACCATCAGAAGTAAGGTAACTCTCATTCTGTACACGACAAAACTGAGGTACAGATTTGCCCAGGGTCATGCAACCAGTTAAGAACACAATTTGGAGAGGGGTCTGGCGGACTCAGTCAGTTAAGCATCCAACTCTTGACTTTGGCTCAGGTCATGATCTCACAGTTTCTAGGATGGAGCCCCGCCTCAGGTTCTGTGCTGCCAGCTCAGAGCCTGGAGCCTGCTGCAGATTCTGTGTCTCCCTCTCTCTCTGCCCCTCCCCTGCTTATACTCTGTGTGTCTCAAAAATAAACATTAAAAAAATTTTTTTTTAAAGAAAGAAAGAGAATGAGGAAGTGATGCTTCCACAAGCCCTCAGGCAGAATCCATTCTCCCCTCCAGGACTGCAAACATAGCCAAGCATCATAATTTCAGGGCTGGCCCTGGGTAACAGAGCAGGTGGCAGAAAGGGCCAGAGGCTTTCCAGAAGGCCTGCTCCCTCCCCTCCACCAATCCTGCAGGGAAAAATGGCCTCAACAAAATGAAATGCCAAGAATGGAGCTGGAGAACCCCACAGAGGGCTCAGTATTTTATTCCTTCCACAAATATTTATTGAATGTTTACTATGTGCTTGGCCCTGTGGTATGTGATGAGGAAACCCCAAATTTCCTCTATGTCCTGACATCTTTCTTGGCTCAGTCCCTGAGGAATTAACATTAGGTCCTTGCAAGCATCACTAAGAGGCCAGGGAGATGCTATCCAAGGAAGACAGAGGTGCCTGCCCCTCTATCCCCTGCCCTGTCCCCCTGCCCCCAGGCAAGAGCACCTAGACGGTACACATCCGAGTGCCCCTGCCCCACAGCAACATAGGATTTGGAATGAAGCAGTCTCATAACCACAGATTTTATGAGCCTTCTGATGCTTCCCAGAGCCTTATATAATTCTTTGCAGAACTCTGTCTCATACTTGATAGAAAGCCAAAAGGAAAAAAATAATTTAAGCAAATGTTTTCCATCAATAAATTATTTTTAGAGAAACGAAGGATTAATCCTGAGGGCATAACAAAACATGAATACTCGGAAAGTATTTGTCTATTTCTGTATGTATTTGAATAGAATTTTACATGATACAAAACAACAGAGCATCAAGACACTTGACAAACAGGGCATGTACCAAGATCTGTTGAACATGTCTTAAGCTGTGACCTGCTATGGCTTTATAAATCAGAAATTTAGGGGTGTCTGGGTGGCTCAGTCAGTTAAGCGTCTGACTCCTGATTTGAATTCAGATCATGATCTCACAGTTCGTGGGATCGAGTCCTGCATTGGCCTCCATGCTGACAGCACAGAGCCTGCTTGGGGTATTCTCTCCTTTCTCTCTGATCCTCCCCTCTGCACACACTGTCTCTCTCTCTCTCTCTAAAAATTAAATTAAAAAATAAACTTAAAAAAAAGAAGAAAAGAAATTTAATGGGCGCCTGGCTGGCACAGTCAGTAGAGCATGTGACTCTGGTGAGTTTGAGCACCACATTGGGGGTAGAGTTTACTTAAAAAAAAAAAAAAGAAAGAAAAAGAAAAGAAAGAAAGAAAAAAGAAGTAAATTTAAGTCCAAGAGAAAAAAAAATGTTTCTCCATGGCACACTCTAGCTTCCAACCAACCTGATATTTCATAGATCCTCTGAATAAACCCTACTAAGAAAATTCTGAAAATACAAACTATCGGTAGTGGTCAGAAGAACAAAATGAATGTGTACAGCCAGCCAGACCAGGCAGAATCCCACCAGCAAAAATAATACAAAAGCGAAATTAGTACTGCATCCACTATTCCTAAGCAGGTTAGCAAACGATGGTACAGGCATATCTCAGAGGTACTGTGGTCTGGTACCAGAGCACAGTAATAAAGCAAATGTCTCAATAAAATGAGTCAAATGAATGTTTTCTTTTCCCAGTGCATATAAAGCTTGGTTTGCACTATCCTGCAGCCTATCATGTGTGCAACTGCATTACATCTAAAAAAAACAATGTGCATATCTTAATTAAAGGTACTTTATTGCTAAAAAATGCAAACTGTCATTTGAGCTTTCAGAGTCATAATCACCGATCACAGATCACCATGACAAATATAATAACAATGAAAAAGTTTGAAATATTCCAAGAGTTACTGAAATGTAACAGAGACATGAAGGGAACACATGGTGTTGGGAGAATGGTTTTGAAAGACTTGCTTGATGCACGGTCGCCACAAACTGCAATTTGTTAAACAAGAACAAAAAACCATAATACTATCTGTAGAATGCTATAAAGCAAAGAGCAATAAAATGAAGTGTGCCTATATATATGAGAAAAAATTTAAGAAGGAAAATATGGTTTGAAAGACCTGTTGGCATAGTTGTTCACAACAAATTAGGTGAAGAAGAGAAATTACAAATATGTATAGATAATCTCATTTTTAAAAATAATTTTTAATGTTTATTTTTGAGAGAGAGAGAGAGAGACAGAATGCCAGTGGGGGAGGGGCAAAGAGAGAGGGAGACAGAATCTGAAGTAGGCTCCAGGCTCTGAGCTGTCAGCACAGAGCCAGAGGCAGGGCTTGAACTCTTGAACCATGAGATCATGACCCGAATAGAAGTTAGATGCTTAACGGACTGAGAAAGCCACCCTAAATCACCCAGGTGCCCCGATAATCCCATTTTTTAAGTTAATGTTTTTTAGTAATCTCTACACTCAACGTGGGGATTGAATATTCATAACCCAGAGATTAAGAGTTGCACACTTCTCCAACTGAGCCAGCCAGGTGCCCCTAGGTAATCCCATTTTTGTTAGTATTTATTAGTGTAGGTGGATGTGTATTTTCACTTTGTGGTTTCCTATTGTTACTATAACAAATTTCCACAGATTTGGTGGCTTAAAGAAACATAGATTTATTCTTGTAACTCCGGAGGGTCCAAGGTCTAAACTCAAGGTATTCAAGGCAGGGACTCATTCCTTTTGGATGCTTTGGGTAAAAATCTGTTTCGTCATCTTTTCCAGCTTCCTGTGGCTGCCCTTATTCCTTGACCTGTGACCCTTTCATCCAACTTCTAAGTCCACACCTTAGCATTTTCTCCTCTCTCTGACCTCCTGCTTCCCTCTTACAAAGGCTCTTTTAAGTACATCAAGGCCATCCAGATGATCCAGGATAACCTCCCCATCTCAAGATCCTTACCTTAATCACATCTGTAAAATCTCTTTTACCATGGAAGGTGACATTCACAAATTCTACAGATAGCACAGGGACATCTTTGGGGCTGCTATTCTGCCTACCACGTTACACTGTTTATTCCTACATGGTGGGATTGTGGGAGGTTGTTTTCTTTCTTTATCTGTATCTTCTTTTTTCTAAACATATATCATTTGTATAATGTTTGAAAGGGGGTTTGCTCTTAGAGTGACAAAAATATTCTAAAATTGGATTAAGGTGATGATGGTTACACAACTCACTACATTTACTAAAAGTCACTGAATTGTACACTTAAAATAGGTAAATTTTCAGGGCACCTGGGTAGCTCAGTCGGTTAAGCATCCGACTTAGGCTCAGCTCATGATCTCATGGCTTATGAGTCTGAACCCCACATTGGGCTCTGTGCTGACAGCTCAGAGCCTGGAGCCTGCTTCAGATTCTGTGTCTCCCTCTCCCCCTAACCCTCCCCTGTTCATGATCTCTCTCTCAAAAATAAATAAACATTTAAAAAATTTTTTAATTAAGAAAATGGGTAAATTTTATGGCATATAAAATATACCTCAATAAAATTGTTAAAAAACAAAAACCAATTAGGGAAGATTTGCAATATACTTTCAAATGGCTCAACAACAAAAAAAACAAAGAAATGTAAGTAAAGAGAGAAAATAAACAAAGAAAGATTGGGGTGCCTGGTGGCTCAATCGGTTAAGTGCCTAACTCTTGATTTTGGCTCAGGTCAGGATCTCAGGATCTTAAGATCAAGCCCCAAGTGATTGAGAGCTAAACCCCCGATCATGCACACTCGAGCCCGTTCTCTCCTTTTCTCTCTCTCAAAATAAATAAATACACTTAAAAAACACAACAGCAAAGCAAGACGTTAACAGTTGGTGAATGTAAGAGTTCATCATAAAATTCTTCCAACTTTGGCCTAACTAAGAGTTTTCAGAGGAAAACTGGTAGTGGGGACAAGAGGAAAGAATAGAGCATGTCTAGAAACCAAAGCTATTTGAACATTTAAGTCTTTTTTTTTAAAGTTTATTTATTTGATTGGGGGGGGGAGAAAATGCAAATGGGGGAGGGACAGAGAGAGAAACAGAGAGAGAGAGAATCCCAAGCAGGCTCCACACTATCAGTGCAGAGCCTAATGCAAGGCCTGAACTCACGAACCATGAGATGATGACCTAAGGTGAAGTCAGAGGCTTAACTGACTGAGCCACCCAGGCACCCTGACATTTAAGTCTTAACTGGGACTTCAGCTTCCACATTCTGGCTCTCAAGAAGCTCTGACTGCTTGGAACTAGCCTGGGAGCAGCCAGCACTCACCTCTTCCTTCCTCTCCATAGCCGAGGTGAGGGGGGACCACAATCCTCCGCTTCTCTCCGATGCAAACACCAAGTAAACCTTCATCCATGCCAGCAATCACGTAGCCCTGCCCAATGTATGTGTCAAAGGTGCGGTTCCGCGAGTAGCTGGAAAAGAAGGAAGGGAAGAAACAGGTTCCTCACAAGCGATACCACAGCAGCTGTGTTCCTTAGTCAGTACCATGAGGCAACAGGAATGCAGAGGCCTCCAGACCCTGGGATAGACCGAACCTTTGAATGTGAGGACACGGCCTGGAAACGCTCCCCCGAGAACCCACACACAGTGTGGGAGCAGCCACGTACAGAAACACTCCCAGAAACAAGCCCTCCAGCCCTCCGGGTTGGCCGGGTTATGGATGAGATGCTGTGACAAGAAGCAAATGCACAGAAATGTAGCTAAGTTGGACTGTGCTTGGTAACCATATCAAGTTCATGAAAAAAGCATCTTATTAGAAGAATGTATCACAAGGGCAATGTGTTCAGTATCTAAAGAAGAGAATATCTATATATGTGAGAGATAAATACTTGGATTGTCCAAAAAACAACATATAGAGAGTAATTTAACTCTGCAGTGTCTACCAGAGCCTGGATGAACCCTTCCTCCTATAACCCCTGCTCACCAAGCTACCTTCTGGTGAGTACTTGGGCTTCCCAAGTGTCACTGGCAGGAGGCCCAAGCATTCTGCTCAGTGGAGAGATCCAGTCTTTGTATAAACTGCCAGTTGAATCCAATTACTGTGAGTTTAGTGAGGACAGGAATCAATTCCTCACAGCCAGATGTTTCTAGAATAAAATAATAAAACTTCATATGCCACGTCTACTACCAAAATCTGAACCACAGTGATCTGCACTCATTACTCACCCCCACCCAGTGCAGATGTGGCAAAAGGTCTGTCCTGAAAGAGACAGTCAGTTCCACCATTACCTCAAACATGCCAAAGGATGACTACCTCAGATAAGATTGCCAGCCGAGTGGGGCCAGGGGGATGAAAAGACCCTGTAATGAGGCGCTCTTCCTTCTCAATACCCCTCAGAGACCAGCCACAATGTCAAGGGACATGAACACTGATAAAAGATGATTCCCTTTACTCAGGAAGCAGATTATCTACATACCGCCCCCCCCCCAGAAAAGGCTATGGAGAAACACCCTTTTCCCCCACACTGAGGAGTTCCAGACCGCAGCCCCTCACATGGACCAGGAGGACCAGGATGGGAACACAGCCACAAAGGAAGACAGGCTTGGCTCCCTAGCATCCTCTGGCCATGAGCCAGCCTCTCACCTTCCCCAGGTTACTACGCCCTGGCTGGTACTTGGAGATCATCAGCAGAGAGCAGCCCACCACCAGGGATTCAGGGAAGAGGAGGACACCTGCCCTACAGGATCCCTTAGAAAGGGACACTAAGCCATGGGAGAGATGACCGGTGCTTCAGAGCAGGAAGAGCCACTGGGTGGAACAGTCAGCAAAGGTTCCATGAGATTGGGGGAGACAGCGGACACTGAGGAGGCGCGATCTGCACAGGGGAAAGCACTGGAGTAACGAGAGCCAAGACTGAGAGGCAGGAAAGAGCCTCAGAAGGAGAGAATGGACGAGCAGGGTGGCCATGAAATGTAGAGAACATCGGATATCTTTAAAAAGACTTTAAGGGGGTAGGGGCGTCGTCCAAGTGGCTCAGTCAGTTGAGGGTCCAACTTCGGCTCAGGTCATGATCTCAGAGTGCATGAGTTCAAACCTCATGTCGAGCTCTGTGCTGACAGCTCAGAGCCTGGAGCCGGCTTTGGATTCTGTGTCTCCCTCTCTCTCTGCCCCTCCCCTGCTCACACTCTGTCTCTCTATCTCTCTCAAGAATAAATAAACATTAAGAAAGCGGGGGGGAGCACCATGTTTCTCCAATGGAAAAGACTAGAAAGTTGTCAATGCTCCCCCAAACTAATTTATGAATTTTGAAACAATTCCAATCAAAACCCCAGTGGTGTGGGGGGAGGGGAAAAGGATTCTAAAATTCTAAATTCTAAAATAGAAACTATTTACAATGCTGTTTTGAAGGTACAGGATATAGCAAGCTCTCATTCCTGTAAAAAGTTAAAATGGGAGAATGTGTGTTAAGTATTTCACTGTGTACGTGTGGAGACCTAAGAAGTTAAAAACACTGGCTCCCTGTAGAGAAGGGACCTGGTTGATTGAGGGGCAGGAGAGGAGGGAAATATTTCATTGTATACCCTTTTGAACTTTTAGGATTTCAACTCATGTCAATGTATCACTTAATAAAAAAAAAAAAAACCTGACATTTAAAAAGGAAAAAAGACGGATGCTTGGGTGGCTCAGTCAGTGGAGTGTCTGACTCTTGATTTCAGCTTAGTCATGATCCCAGGGTCATGGGATTGATCCCAACAGCACTGAGTGTGGAGCCTGCTTAAGATTCTCTCTCTCCCTCTGCCCTTCTCCCGGGCCTGTGCTCTCTCTCTCTCTCTCTCTTTCTCAAATAAAAATAATAAAAATAAAAAGGAAAAGGGAAAAAAGAATACTCTCTACAAACAAACTAACAAGCAACAATAATTGAAAGTGTGGTATTGGCCTATAAACAGCTAGGTCAATAAAAAAGGGTAAAAATTTTAGACAAAGACCCCAAAGTATGTCTAAGAATTTAGTACATAATCGGGGTGCCTGGGTCGCTCAGTCAGTTGAGCGTCTAACTCTTGATTTTGCCTTAAGTCATGATCCCAGGGTTGTGTGATCCAGCCCCACATTGGGCTCTGGGCGGAGCCTGCTTAGGATTCTTTCTCCCCACTCGGTCCCTCTCCCATGCTTGTTCTCTCTCTCTCTCTCTCAAAAACAAAATAATAATAATAAGTAAAGAAAAGAAAAGGAAAATAATTTACATAATAAAAGTCACATTTTAGACGAGTGAGGGAAAGATAAACCATTTTCTGAAAGAAAATAACATTAGATTCTTATTGTCACACTGAATACCACAATAAATTCCAGGATTTAAGATTCAAACATGAAAGCATTTATGAGCATGGAGAACACTGTGGAAGGTTATTAATATTTACCTCAGGGTGGTAAAGGGGTTAATGGGAAATTATTACATTTTATTATACATCGTTGTATTGTTTCACTTATAAGAACATTATACATCTGGGGCACCTGGGTGGCTCAGTCGGTTAAGCGTCCAACTTCTGCTCAGGTCATGATCTCGCGGTCCCTGGGTTCGAGCCCCATGTCAGGCTCTGTGCTGACAGCTCAGAGCCTGGAGCCTGCTTCTGATTCTGCCTCCCTCCCTCTCTGCCCCTCCCCAGCTCTTGCTCTGTCTGTCTGTGTCTCAAAAATAAATAAACGTTAAAAAATAAAATAAAAAAAAAAAGAACATTATACTTCTTTTTAAGTAAGCTCTATTCTATGTCCAACATAGGGCTTGAAGTCACGACCCCAAGATCAAGAGTTGCATACTCTACCACTGAGCCATCCAGGTGCCCCAATAAAGAATATTTTAAAGGATAAAAACATAAAACTATTAAAAAGCCTTGAGAAAAATATAGACAAATATTTATGTACTCTGGGGGAGGGGACATATTTTTTATTTTTACCAAGCCCCCAAAGACAGATTATATAAGAATTTATATAAGAATAAAGGAAACCATAAAGAAGTTAAATATATTTAACAACCTAAGAATTTTACATTTAAATAGGTCCAAAATCACAATAGCCAAAATAAAAATGCAAATAAATAAGGAATATGCCTTTGACAATAATAACCATAAAAGGGTTACTATCTTTATAGAGGTCTTCATATATTCAAATGTGTAAGTCTTTTATGTCTTCAACATAAAAACAAGCAAAAGACACAAACAGGTAAATTACAAAAGATACCCAAATGGTCTAGTAATAAACATTTAAAACAATTTCAACCTCAATAGCAATCAAGAAATACAGATGAAAACTATAAGGTTCCATTTTTTTTAAATATAAATTGGCAAAGATTATTTAAAAATGATTCTCAGTGTCACTGAGTTTGAGGGAACATAGCATTTTTAGATAGTGATGGTAAATAAAAGCTTCCCTGAGGAAAACTTGCTTGTGTGTATCAAAAACTATATAAAAATACCTTTATTTTTATATTCAGGTATTCAGGGCACCTGGTTGGCTCAGTCAGTTAAGGGTCCAACTTCAGCTTAGGTCATGATCTCACTGTTCATGAGTTCAAGCCCCAAACTGGGCTCTGCCCTAACAGCATGAAGCCTGCTTGAGATCCTCTCTCTCCCCCTCTCTCTGCCCCTTCCCCTCATCTCTCTCTCAAAATAAACAAACTTTTAAAAATTCTTTTTTTTTTTTCAAACTTTTAAAAATTCTTGAAAAAAAAACAAAATTCCTTTTTCCCAGAGATTCTTCCAGAAATGTATCCCAAGGAAAAAATCTTAAGATTTAGCTGCAAAAATAATTACTGCAGTCCTACGTAGCATGTCAAAAGGTAGACACCTGGGTGGCTCAACCTGTTAAGCATCTGACTCTTGATTTTGGCACAGGTCATGATCTCATGGTTCATGAGTTAAAGCCCCACATCAGGCTCTGGGCTAACAGTGTGGAGCCTGCTTGATATTCTCTCACACATACTCTCTCTCTCTCAAAATAAATAAATAAACTTTAAATTAAAAAAGAATGTAAAAAGGTAGAAAGCAACAGATGGGACTATGATTATTGTGACGAACACTGAGTAATATATAGAATTGTTGAATCATTATATTGTACACCTGAAACTAATTTAACACTGTGCATTAATTGTACTTCAGTAAAAGGTAGAAAATAACAAAGCTATAGGGTGGACTAGATCCCAATGCACTGAAATGGAAAGCTTTTTTTTTCTAATGTTTATTTCTTTTGAGAGAGCGAGCATGAGCGGGGGAGGAGCAGTAGAGAGAGAGGGAAATAGGCTCCATATTCAAAAAATGTGAGATCATGACCTGAGCGGAAATCAAGAGTGAGATGCATAAGTAATTCAGCCACCCAGTCACCCCAATGGAAAGCTTTTTCTAAATCTAATAATATTATATTAATAATTTTCCATTAATATGGAAAAAATATGGTGTACATATGTACATGTATGGTGTACATAGAGGGTGGCTCCATCAGTTAAGTGTCTGACTCTTGACCTCAGACCAGGTCTTGACCCCAGGAGGGTTATGAGCTCAAGACCCACATTGGGCTCCGCACTGGGTGTGAAGCCTACTTAGGAAAAAAAAAGTGTGTGTGTGTGTGTGTGTGTGTGTTTGTGTAGGACAGAACCAAGCTCATATATAACAAGTAATAATACACACACACTGAATGTTTTCTGTAACAGAAAAAGAATAAAGACAACACAAAAGTTCATCAATAGGGGAATGTAATGTTCAATAAGTTTGGAATATTCACCCAATGAAACACTATGCAGACATAAAAAAATAAATAATATCTCTCTACGTATTAAATATGGAAAAAACGGAAGGTGAAAAAAAAAGCAAGAGGCAAAGTAATGTATTCTATATCTTTATACCGTAAAGGGGAGAAAAATAAGATAAATTTATATTTGTTTATATCTGCATTATATTCCACACACTGGAACAATCAAATAGAAGGTTATTAATAAAACTGGTTGGGGCACCTGGGTGTCTCAGTCAGTTGAGCCTCTGACTCTTGATTTCAGCTCAGGTTGTGATCTCACNGGTAGAGTGTGCAACTCTTGATCTCAGGGTCGTGAGTTTAAGCCCCACACAGGGCATACAACTTACTTTACAAAACAAATAATGTAGTTAATTCTAAGTGGCTAGGGGAGAGGTAGGCAGGAGTAGGTAATAAGATATATCTTAATACATACTTTGTTTTAATTTTTTGTGACTATTACTTTTTCCAAAAAAAAAAAATCAAATGAAAATTATAAAAGAGACCCTAAGAATAGGAAAGATAAATTACACAAGCCAAATAATACCATATAAAAATTCTTCTGTACTGTTTTTGAATGATTCAAGAAATTACAAGTCTATTACCTCAGAAAGACAGGTAGATTGTTGTCACTACCTGTTTGCTCTACAGGAAGCTAAAGGGGTGGTTTCCAAAGAGCACATGCCACTTGAAACAGCAAGGCTCGGCAACTGCCTGCTGCCAGTTCCAGTCACCGGCACACCTACCAGCTAAGCTGAATAAACAAAACAGGACTGAAATAAACAAAACAGGACTCGGAATCACAACAGAAGCATGGTAATTAGCCTCTGAAGCATCCAGAGGGAAGTGAATGCACCCAGCTGGTCTCCTGCAGTAGCCTTTGAAGTCCACAGAGCACTCTTGGGGCACTTGGGTGGCTCAGTCAGTCAAGCATCTGACTTTGGCTCAGGTCATGATCTCAAGGTTCATGAGTTCAAGCCCCGCATCAGGCTCCGTGCTGACAGGTAGCTCAGAGCCTGGAGCCTGCTTCAGATTCTGTATCTCCCTCTCTCTCTGACCCTCCCCTGCTCACGCTCTCTCTCTCTCTCTCTCTCTCTCTCTCAGAAATAAGTAAAACATTTTAAAAAAAATTTTTTTTAAAAGAAATTCACAGAGCGCTCTCACATACCTTATCTCTTTGACCGTCTCTGGAAAGGTGCTAATAACAGGGGAAAAAACTGAAGTTCAGGGAAGTCAAACGCTGTCCAAACCATATACTGGGGCTAGAACCCAGGTCTCCTGGCACCAAGTCTGTCCTCTCCTCCTCCCACTCAGACCTCAGTTCTGGCCACTTCCCATCCTGGACCCCATAGCTGGGTTCATACTGGAGAGTGAAACACACTACAGGGGGATGGTGGAAGTGCAGGCTGAGCCTCGCCTGTTTCCCTGTAGACTTCTATCCCACAGGTCCCAGGAAGGAGACTGTTCTAACAGCCTCTGAAGGAATTCAGTGTCAGAAAACAGAAGTCTATACTGGAGATGAAAATATTAACTACAGAGGCGCCTGGGTGGCTCAGTCAGTTAAGTGTCCAGCTTCGGCTCAGGTCATGATCTCACAGTTCATGGGTTCGAGCCCCGCATCGGGCTCTGTGCTGACAGCTAGCTCAGAGCCTGGAGCCTGTTTCAGGTTCTGTGTCTCCCTCTATTTCTGACCCTCCCCTGCTCATGCTCTCTCTCTCTCTCTCTCCCTCTCAGAAATAAAGCATTTTTAAAAAAAAATTTTTTAACTAAAATAAGAAAATACTAACTACAGATCAGCACTGACAGAGTATTCAGATCCTGGTCCAACCAGAGGTAGACAATATTTAATAAGACATTCTGATGAGTAAAGGCTCCAGTTGTTTCCTTACCTGGAATCAAAGAAGGTGCCATCCAGAAGGGTGCCATTGTAATGATACCTGAGAAAGTCCCCACTTTGACTTCGCCGCTCACAGTTTTCAGGCACCACCTTATTTTCAATGGAAATGCCGTCCTTGGGGTTATGGAGGTCCAATAATGCAACATCAAACACCAGAGATGCCTGTCCAGGAATGTCTTTCCCTAGGAAAGGAAAGGAAGGAAGTTGATGAAATCAGGACACAAGATTTAGAAAACACTTTTAACTACAACTCAATTCCCAATGTGTTGGTGTTACTCGTTCCCTAAAGTTTTCCAGCCAAGTAAATAAATGCTCTTTTGCGTACTGAGTGGTCCTCCTGGTGTCCAACTACGTTCTGTCACCATTGTGTCCATGGTGCCCAACCATGGGCTGGCAGGTATCCGCGAAGCCTGGCTTCTTAAGGAAAAGGAGCAAACCAGTATTAATGACATGCGAGACTACTATGACCATATTTTCTATGCTTGTGCTGACAAATCAAGGTGCTATGTGGGTGGTTATGTACCCACATGCAAGCCCAAATGCTTCTGTGGGTTTCTGTTGGCGTACAAATGCAAATCACAGACATTTAAAGGTATAAACTCCAAACCTTGGACCTGGTTCTGCAGAAAATGACACAGACTTGTTCTTTGGAACCAACAGCCAATTTTTTGAAGAGGCAAAATGCACAATTCAATGTATTATCTACATCTAAAACAAGATATAAATCAAATGAAATTTAGCTAAAAGGGGGGAGGGGAAATGGCACCCACAATGCAAAATATAAATCTTCAAATTGCTTCTACCGCACTTCTGGATGGTACTACTTCTTCTGGATGTTCTCAGCAGTGGGGACTTATTGAGCATCTGCAAAATGACAGTCTACAGGAAGAGATTATTGGGCACTAACTCTTCCTGCAAAGATCAACATCAACCAATAAATAACCCAATCCAGTACTCTGAGATAAAGGAAGTTAACTGACAAAAACTACCTACCTCCACACTCTTACTTGCAGTTTGTTATACCTTGCAAAGGAGTAGGCCTGGGCAAATGAGTAAGAAAGCACAGCAAGCCTAAGCTCCTTCAGTTGGCCCTGGCAGAGCCAGCCCCTACTCCCTCCCCTCAGGGAAATCATGAAATCTTCTGAAAGCAGCTGCTGAGTCAGACTCTGGAATGCAAGGTGGGGTCAATCCCTGAAGTGTGTGTGTGTGTGTGTGTGTGTGTGTGTGTGTGGCAGAATGTTAGTCTTTTGTACTTTTCTGTATTTTTTTAATTTAGTAGAAAAAAGAAAGCCTTAAATGTAACTCCAGAATTTAAATTTTTCTACCATTATAATGTACTAATTGAATATCTGCTTTTTTAACAATAACTGTGGGGCGCCTGGGTGGCTCAGTCAGTTAAGCGTCAGACTTCGGCTCAGATCATGATCTCACAGTTCGTGGGTTCGAGCCCCACATTGGGCTCTGTGCTGACAGCTAGCTCAGAGCCTGGAGCCTGCTTCAGATTCTGTGTCTCCCTCTCCCTCTGACCCTCCCCTGCTCACGCTGTCTCTCTCTCTCATAAATAAATAAAACATTAAAAAAATATATAACTTTATCAAAATATACTTTCCATACCATAGAATTCACCTATTTAAAATCATGCCTGGGTAGCTGAGCACAGTATTAAAGTACTAAGCAATTACTATTTCAGTTTTTTTAAATGTTTTCTTTATTTTTGAGAAAGAGAGAGAGAGAGAGAGAGAGAGAGAGAGAGCGCATGAGGGGGGAGGGGCAGAGTGAGGGGGAGACACAGAATCCAAAGCAGACTCCAGGCTCCAAGCTCTCAGAACAGAGACCGAAACAGGGCTCAAACCCACGAGCCAGGAGATCAAGACCTGAGCTGAAGTCAGACACTTAACCAACTGAGCCACCCAAGTGCCCCTTAAGTATTTATTTAAAATAAATAAATAATACTCTTCAACTGAGGCCAGGCATCTAGTTTTATTATGTATGACATATGCATCTGGATGATGTCAAAAGAATTTGAGAGCCCAGGGAAATGAACTCCCCCTGGCTGAAGATAAGACCATTTGAGGAATAAGAATAGCAACATGTCTTAGGGATGGGAGAATTTCTATTTACAGATTACAATTATAGTTGTTTCCAAATTCTATTTGTCTTTTAGCAGGGAATCCCTATCCCTGCTTTTTGAAGAGACTGTCTGCAGATTGCCAGCAGTAAAGGTAGAAGTGGACAGGAGAGAAGGGTGACAAGAAACAGCTTGGAAAACATTATTTTAGGGTTATTATGAGTCAGTTACCATAGTCAGTAAACTCTTAGATTTATCAGGTTATCATTCCAATTCTTTACTACATATATCTATTTGATTTTAAAGAGTTTTAATCTTTATTTTTTTTGAGAGAGAGAGAGAGAAAGAGTGCACAAGCAGGAGAAGAGTCAGAGAGAGAGGGAGACAGAGAATCCCAAGTAGGCTCCATGCTGTCAGCGCAGAGGCTGATGTGGGGCTCAATCTCAGGAACTATGAGATAAATCATGACCTGAGCCAATATCAGGAATTGGACACTTAACGAACTGAGCCACCCACGTGCCTCTATATCTACTTGTTTAAATGCCGGGAGGTTCTCTTTGTTGTGTTAGCCTGCCAGTGTGATTAAATAACGCCTAAAATTAAAATATGAGTAACTGTGAAATTCCATTTACCAGGCAATAGTCTGTTTTCTCTCTACAAAAAGGACACTAATTCGAATTACTGTTTTTTCTAACACTATGCTTTGCATCTGTCCACCTAGAACTAATGTCACAGGTAAAGCCCACCATGGAGGAACAAATCAGGAGAAAAAATGGCAATTCTGGCATCATGGACTAAATTTCTACCTTGATACCTATAGTCTTTAGACTTTCTAGTTTATTTGTCATTTCAAAGATGGGAAAATGTAGGCTGGAGAGGTTGATGCCCAAGTTTACAGCTTATGAGGCAGTGGCAGATCCTTATTTATGAAAGCCGATGGCCATGAATAAGTAGAAGTTTCTACAATTCAGGGATGAGACAGTAGAGGATTTAGACTAGCACTGCCCAGCAGAATGTTCTTCAGTGATGGAAATGCTCTGTACCTGCTCTGTCCAGTACAGTAGTCCTTAGTAACATGCGGCTCTTAAGTACATGAAATGTGGCAGTGTGGCTAAAGAACAGAATCTTAGATTTTATTTAGCTTTAATTTATTTTAAATTTAAATACAAATAGCCATATGGAGCTAGTGGTTGCTATATTGGACAATGCAAGTCTAGACCAAAAGATCTGGTGGGTTTCATGAAGTAAACTGAATTAATCACAGCAATAAAAATAAGGAGAGATGAGAGTAGCTTGAAGAATGAGAAAGACTTACCATCTCCATCTTCTCCATAGGCCAGGAAAGGAGGTATGGTGATGATGCGCTTTTCCCCCACACACATCCCCAACAGCCCTTTATCCATTCCAGGAATCAACCAGCCAATGCCCACATATGTGTCATATGTTTTCATGCGATTATGACTGAAAACCAATGAGAAAGGGGAAAAGTTCCATGCTATGAGGGCGTTTCCAACTCATCCCTCAATAATGTTTTAGAATCCCAATTATCAGCTAAATAGTGAACCTAAACCCATTCCTGAAGGCAGGCATTTTTGGATCTTTGCTCCCAAAGACAGAAGCAGTCTTCAAATTGAGAAGAGATGAAAATCATGTAATTAAACCACAGTGGTTTACAAAAACAGGCCTGCTAGTCTATCTAACCAAATACACTATAATGACGGGAAAGCCCAAAAGGTTCACTGTTCTCTAGCGCAGCACCCAACTCTTGGCACTTCTCCATAGCTTCACATACATTAAGCCCTCCCCTCTTCCTTCCACAGGAAAAGTATAAAAATGGACCAAAAAATGCATCAATCTATTTGGAAATAGGGCTCTTCACTTACTGATGAGCTCTCAAGATACTATTAATTTAGATAAACATTGTTCTTACATTTCTGTAAAATGTATTCAAGTTTTTACTCTGGCTTTATGGAGCATGAAACATGTACCAAAAGCATTAAGGAAAGGAGTTGGCGCCGATGGAAGCTGGAAAGAGTCTGTCTTCTGGTTTCCCAACAGGCATAAAAAGCAGGTGAGACAGAAGGAAGTAAGGGGCATTTCACCATAATTACCTTGGATGCCAGGACTTACCTTGAATCAAACAGCGTCCCATCCAAGAATGTTCCGTTGTAATGGTACCTTACAAAATCAGACACCTGGATGGTCCGAGGGCAACTGGGGGGTGTGAAGTAGGTGTGAATCTGAACTTGATCTTCAGAATTCCAAATATCCATTAGAAGTACATCAAAATGAAGAACTGAATCTGGGGGGATCACACCAGCTAAAAATTAAAGAGAATTCACACTGAAAAGTTGCCACCTTTCAGGCCAGATGAATAAACACCTAGGATGCTCCTAAGGTATTTAAAGGGGCTGCTGAACAATTCTAAAATGGGCCATGCTCCCTCCCTCTTTCCTCCAAATGAAATTGAAAGAAAAGAGACAAAAAAGTTTTCCTATTGATAAGGGTGACACTCAATACACCAGTGTTAACAACTTGTTTTATATCTAAAAGAAATGAACTGAAGATGAAATTTTAGCGCTGTGTGTGTGTTCACCGCTTCTCATTTCCCCCCAGTTGAAAGCCTCTCCAGATCTCTGGTCTGCCCAACTGAACACCCCTCAAGTGCTCCTGTTGTTTCTGCAGATATGTTTACAAATATGGAACAAAAACTTACAAACTCCTTCACTTCCATAGGCAAGCTTCGGGGGTATCTTCACAAAGCGCCTCTCATTTACACACATCCCAACCAGAGCTTGGTCCATCCCTGCAATCAGTTGTCCTTTTCCCACAAACACGTTGAAAGTAGAGTCTCTGTCATAGCTAAAGACCCAAAAAGTAGCACAAGAAAAAGAAAAGTGCAAATTAATCCTTCCCTTAGTGAAGCCATCCAGTGAAAATGTACCCCTGGATAGAGTGAGGCCAATGCAACCCAAAAACAGCCTATAAAGGAGTTACTGATACAGGAAACATTTTCACCAACAGTACTTTCAGGGCTGGAGTTTTTAAATTATTTTTAATATTGCCACTAAATCTAGTTAGATAACCAGAGACATAACTCTCCCTAGGAAAAAAAAATGCATTTTTAATATATTATATTGTTATATTATTAAGTCTATTTTGCAAAAGAGCTATCAAGTCTTCCACTAAAAATGGTTTGTTCCATTTCTATGTGATTGCTTAAATCTCTTTTTAATGTTTATTTATTTATTTTGAGTGTGAATGGAGGAGGGACAGAGAGAGCCACACAGAATCTGAAGCAGGCTCCAGCCTCTGAACTGTTAGCACAGAGTCTGATGTGGGACTCAAATCCATAAACTATGAGATCATGACCTGAGCCAAAGTCGGT
Organism: Crocuta crocuta; assembly: GCF_008692635.1. Classification (NCBI taxonomy): domain Eukaryota; kingdom Metazoa; phylum Chordata; class Mammalia; order Carnivora; family Hyaenidae; genus Crocuta; species Crocuta crocuta. The sequence continues at coordinate 4,276,097 of NW_027532002.1, forward strand.
CACTTAACCGGTTGAGCCACCCAGTCGCCCCTATGTGATTGTTTAAAAGCAACATAAGATATTAATGCTCCAATTACCATATTTATCTGATTTTTCTTTTTATCTTTAGGTCTGTAAGTTGGAGAAGTAGCATGATAGCATAAAGGATACTTAAACTCTCTTAACCTGTCCTCCACCACAAAAATGGGAGTCACAATAATAGCCATCCCAAGATCTATATGATATTACAATCTGTAAAGTGCTCTGAAAACCTAAGAGTCATGGCAATATTACTATAATTGTTACAGGTAATAGAAAGTCTGATACAGTCTTGAAATCACTAATACATGTCGTTTTTTTTTTTAATATAGTTTATTGCCAGGTTGGTTCCATATAACACACAGTGCTCATCCCAGCAAGTGCCCTTCTCCATGCCCATTGCCCCTCTTCGCCTCTCCCCTTCATACATGTGTTTTAAAGGCTGATTGGTGATGGCCTTAGGTTGGAAGATACATAATGAACCGTGGCCAACATCTATGATCTCATCTCCTTTATGTCAAATTCTGCAACCATCAAGGGTTTGACTATTAGGAGACTGTGCTAGGTGCTCTGGGGGATATAAAAAAAGTCCCAGGCATGGATTTTGGTACTAAAAAAAAACTAGCAGAGGAGATACCCAGAGAGTCTCAAATACTATGTTTAAGAAAATAACTACAGGGCTTGGTTTATAATAATGAAACACTGGAAATATAACTTAGAAGTCTCAAGGGTATGGCACTGATTGCATTTAAGGCAAGGTCATGCAATAAAATGCTCTATACCCATTTAAAAATATCAGATTTGTATCCATTGGCACAGGAAAACACATACAGTAACAGAAAAGTACAGGCTACAGAGCCACAGTATAAAATAATTCCATTTTGAATTGACATACATAAATGCATATGAAAAAATCCACAAGGTGATACATAAAAACATTACCAATGGTACTCTACGAGTAGGGAATTTCAGGTGGTTTAACTTGTTATCTCTTTAATTCTCTCTTAATTTTCAAAATGATGATGAACTACACATGTAATAAAATATTAAGAGCTGTTAGAATTTACCTCCTTGGGATGTGCTCCCTTCATTTGGTAAATTACTTCCACTTTTCCTCAATGACAGCCTGGAAGAGCAGCACAGTCCACTTCCCCACCCATCAGGGCAGCTTCCTCAGACCTGCCCTTCTTATGCTTCCTCCTCCTAGTTTTACAACCCATTTTAATAACTTTCCTTTTTGCAAGGTCAGTGAACAGAAAGCAAGATTCCAAGTTCAGGTCAGCAAGCCAAAGGACAAAAACACATGGTCAACTTTATGCCCAAGACAGCTTTACACCTCCACCCTCTACCTCCAGGGACCGACAGCCGCCCCCTGGAATGCCAGCTCTTTAATTTCACTTGGCTGGGGCTCTGCCATGCCCTGAACCATCATCCAACTGGTGGGTTTATATTAATAATGGCCCCAAACTTGAAGCTTCAAAGACATCCCAGGTACAGAACATGTGGAAACAGCTACTACACAAACTACTTTATAAATAAGATTTTCATCCACAGAACCTGTATATAGTTCCCAAATTAATAAGAGTTTTTAATAATAATTACTATTTATAAAGTGTTTATAATGTGTCAGGTACAGTGGCAAACTAAGCTTTTCCACATACTATCCATTGAATCATCAGACTGCACTTCAAGGTGGGTGCTGATACTCTGGCTCTCTGGAGGGGAAAGAATTTCCCAAGCTCACAAAGTTAGCCGAGTGGGAAAAAAAAAAAAAGCTAGAACCCAGGTCTATCCAACCTTTAACCTTCTAGCATGGAGCCAGGCCATGGATGGTATATAAAAACTGTTGTTTGGGTGCCTGGGTGGCTCAATCGGTTGAGCATCCGACTTTTGGTTTCAGCTCAGGTCACGATCCCAGGGTCATGGGATTAGCCCCATGTTGGGCTCCATACTGAGCGTGGAGCCTGCTTAAGATTCCCTCTCTCTGTCTCATTCTCTGTCTCTGTCTCTGTATACTCTCCCTCTGCCTCTCTTCCTCACTTGTGCTCTCTCTCTCTCTAAAGTTAAAAAAAATTTGTAAACTGTTGCTGCCTTGCAATATTAATTTATTTCATTTGATGACTACCTAAGCAAAGTGCTAAAAACAAAAAACAAAAACAACATCTTTCTGAAAGAAAAGTTTTAACTTACATTTTTGAGAAATTAACAATGCAAAACTAATCTTATCTCCTGCTTTAAAACTCTGACCGTCTGGAAAAATTAAGTCGTTCTGAGTAAACCTGTGCCGATCAGCACAACTGGCACAAATTCATTTGCAGAGTCAAGCCCAGAACTGGTTATGAAAATTATTTCTGCAAGCCCTGGAATAAGCACTTATATAGCCTGTCCCAGTATCTGGCTGATTTACACCTTTTGCAGAAGGCCCAGTTGAGGTCCTGCAGGAAACAAATGAAACATCCAAACTAGGCAGTTCCAGGAAAGTTTAATAAACAGGCTGTGTGCAAAAAAGTGTGCAAAGTGCAGAGAACACAAGGAGCAATGAAGTACCTCTGGGGACAAGTAGGGGGTGCTGTGGTCAGACCTGGGCTTGAAGGATCCAGGGACAGAGAAGGCCATGATTCAGGGCCACATGACAGAAACTTAGCTAGGACGTCCGGTCCAGGGACACAAATGGTGGAGACTTACAGGCAGGGAGCCAGGGGAATAAATATCTCCACCTCACTCTCCTCCCTCTGATCTCCTGCTGATGCCCCACTGACTGAACCCAACCAGAAGCCAGGTGACCAAAGGGCCATTGACATAACCTATAGTATGCACAGAGCAAAAAGCCAAGTGGAACAGGAGGAGAGTGGACGTAGAAAGGCAAATGAAAATCATCTAGCACACCAAACATCCCCCTTTCGTCTCCATCAGCTTATTTTTCTCCTCTGCTCATTCACTGCTATAGACCCTTTGATTGCTATCCCTGACACTTCTACTTTCCCCTGCCCCCAAGGGGTGTGGGGCTGGGGGGATTGCAGCATCCTCCAATAATGGTCTTCAATTTTACTGGCCCAAGGACCACTAAAACAGGAGACATCACATAAAACCCATCATAACCAACTCATGAAACTGTCTACACATGAGCACACAAGACTTACAGGATATTCCTCAGGATAAGTAACTATCTCTGTGGCTGCATTCCTAAAGCATAAATACCATGGCTTATTTCTAAATGTAGGTTTCAATCTGCAGTGAGGATGGACTTTCTTCTTAATGTTTATTTATTTTTAGAGAGAGGGAGAGAGTGCAAAAGGGGCAAGGGCAGAGAGAGAGAGAAAGAGAGAGAGAAAGAGAATTCCAAGCAGGCTGAATGCTATCAACACAGAGCCTGAGTCAGGGCTCGATCTCACGAACTGTGAGATCATGACCTAAGCCAAAATCAAGACTTGGATCTTAACTGACTGAGCCACTCATGGGCCCCAAGGATGAACTGTTAAAAGAACATATGACATGGGGTGCCTGGCTGGTTCAATAGGAAGAACATTCAACTCTTTTTTTTTTTAATATTTTTATTTATTTCTAGGAGAGAGAGAGAGAGACAGCGTGAGCAGGGGAGGGTCAGAGAGAGAGGGAGATACAGACTCTGAAATAGGCTCCAGGCTCCGAGCTGGCAGTCAGCACAGAGCCCGACGCGGGGCTCGAACCCAAGAACCACAAGATCATGACCTAAGCAAAAGTCGGACGCCCAACCGACTAAGCCACCCAGGCGCCCAGAGCATTCAACTCTTGATCTTGTGGTCGTGAGTTTGAGCCCTATGTTGGGTGTAGAAATTATTTAAATAAATATTTTTAAAATTGGGGCACCTGGGTGGCTTAGTCAGTTAAGCGTCCGACTTTCCCTTAGGTCATGATCTCGCGGTTCGTGGGTTNAAATAAATATTAAAAATAAATAAATAAAAGAACATATGTCAAAGTGAATGCACTCCCTCCCTAGACTCCCCAAAGCTCATTTCTTCCCCAAGCCCCTACATTCTTCTTTGTGAAAAAAACAAAAACAAACAAAAAAACAACTTAGGAAATGGAGAGACCATTGCTGTCAAGAGCTGGCAACAAAATTTTGGAAGACAGAAAGGGAACAGGTGTAAGGATTTGACCTTGCAGGGAAGAGTAGAATCTAGGTGAAACAAAGGGGGATCTGGCCAAGCCTGTGCGTCCCAGAGTTTGCAGAGGTGAAGAGTGGAAGGTGGCAGGGCAGAAGGAAGCCGAGAACTGGAAAGTCAGCGTCTAAAACAGCTCCACCCTCCCCTGGGCCCCTGCCCCACTCCTAGCAGCTTTGCAACTACAATTTTAAGCTTTATGGAATTATTTAACTGGTTTTAAAAATTCTGTGTATATGCAAAAATAATATATGATACTACTTTTTTTCTAAAGTTTATTTATTTTGAGAGAGACAGAGACAGCACTAGTGGGAGAGGGCAGAGAGAGAGAGGGAGACCGAGAATCCCAAACAGACTCTACACGGCCAGCTTGGAGTCTGATGTGGGGTATACATGATCTCGAAACCATGAGATCATGACCTGAGCTAAAACCAAGAGTCGGACACTTAACCACTGAGCCACCCAGTCACCCCTGTATGATACGACTTTTAAAAATTTGGGGTGCCTGTGGGTGCCTGGGTGCCTCAGTCGGTTAAGCATCCACTTCAGCTCAGGTCATGATCTCACAGTTCGTGGTTTGAGTCCTGTATCGGGATCTACACTGCTTAGTGTATGGAACCTGCTTAGGATTCTCTCTTTCTCTCTGCTCCTCCCCTGACCCTCTCCCCAACTTCCCCCAACCCTGCTGGTGCGCTCTCTGAAAATAAATAAACTTTTAAATAAAAAAATACAAAGTAGGAGCACCTGGGTGGCTCAGTTGGTTAAGTGTCTGACTTCAGCTCAGATCATGATCTCACAGCTCATGGGTTCGAGCCCCACATCGGGCTCTGTGCTGACAGCTCAGAGCCTGGAGCCTGCTTCAGATTCTGTGTCTCCCTCTCTCTCTGACCCTCCCCTGCTCACACTCTGTCTCTCTCTCAAAAATAAACATTAAAAAAATTTTTTTAAGTAAAATAAATACAAACTAAATTAATTTTAAAAGTATTGACAGAAATTTATATACACTTATTCTACTTGTTACTGAGTTTATTTTCATCTCAGATGCAGAAACAAAGGAAAAATGGCCATTACAAAAGGGAGAGAAAACTGGCCTCAGGTTAGAACTCAAGTCCTGATCAGCTGTGACAGGACCAGTCAGCTTGCTGGCTTATATGCCAATTTTAGTGCAGTCTAGACAAATAAAAGCTGAATACGTTACTTTCCCTCCCATCTTTACTGATGTATAATTCCCAAATAAAAACTGCATAAATTTAAAGTATACGATCAGATGTTTTGATGTACATATACAGCATGAAATAATCGCCACAACCAAGCTAATTAATATATCCACCACCTCACACAATTACCATTTTCTTTCTTTCTTTTTTGTGGTGAAAACACTTGAAATTTACCCTGTCGGTAAATTTCAAGTATAAATAAAGTATACTTAAATTTCAGTATACAATACAGTATTCTTAACTATATTCACAATGCTATATACTAGACTGAATTCATTTCTTTGAACATTAAAGACACTGCCATATTTTGAGAGTTCGTAACTGGAGGGAAGCAAGATAATAAAGAACCAGCCCACTGGGCATGGGAACCATGTTTTAGGTGCCTCAAAGTTGGTCAAGTCTCAGGCCAACACAGATGGCTCACATGGGACCTGCCTAACAGGAGAGCTGTGGTCCTGCCAGAGCCGTATGCAAATAGGACTGAAAATTGCATGAAATACACAAAAGCAGACACTCACCTCCTAGCTGTTAGCCTAGCTCTGGGATGAGCCAGGTAAGACCTTCCCCTGGCTGAGTTCCACCAAGGAGCCTGGGCCCAAGTGCAGACTTGAAAGTGGGGGAAGCCAAGTCTGACTTTTCTGTCTCCCATCTCTCTCCCCACACCATGTGCTTCCCAGCCTCTTTGCCCAAGATTATTTCTCCCAAACAACCACCTGTACCAGCGCTAATGAGCTGTGGCAGCAGGAAAAGGCAAGCCCTTAATGAAGTGGCAAACCAGTTCCACTACCAGATGGAAAAGTGAAGAGCCCCGCAATGGAGGAAGAGAGAGATGGTGAGGACAAGAGAGTAAGAGTGGAGAAGTGGGAAATGAGAAAGGACACATTCATTCTCACCTCCACAGAGGATCAGAGCCTGAAATGTGAGCAGTTGGCCTGGATGACTTTGGCACGTTAAAATATCATTAAGAGAAAAACTATGCCAAGTGAAATCATTACACTGCTATTGGGGAGTTTTGTTTTTCAGCAACTGCTGAAGTTAAATATTAGACCCCTATAAATCTTATTCTACACAAGTTCTTAGCCAGTAAAACACAGCCAAACTAAATGATCAATATGAATGCACAGCTGCTCAGGATGACTCACAAATGAAAATTAAAAGCAATGTGTCACGTCTTTGCAGCTAAGTAAGCCTGCTAATGACCCCAGGAGATCCTAAGAATTGCCTGGAGGGTAGGCGCTTTTCCTAGAGTCAAGAGGGACATACCGGGCTATCACTGCAGCAGCAGTTCCCTTTCATCATGTGGCTTTTCCACAGGAAGAGCTGCTATGCAAATTCACATTTTAGGGGCACCTGGGTGGCTCAGTCTGTTAAACGTCCCAGTCTTGGTTTTGGCTCAGGTCATGATCTCACACTGACTGCAGGGAGTCTGCTTGGGATTCTCTCTCTCCTTTTCTCTCTCAAAATAAATAAACTTTTTATTTTAATTCAAACTTTAAAATTTCCCTGCTTGGGGCACCTGGGTGGCTCAGTCGGTTAAACATACAGCTCTTTTTTTAAATTTGTTTATTTATTTACTTGAGAGAGAAAGAGAGAGAGCACGTGCCCAGAGTGGGGCAGGAGGGAGAAAGAATTGCAAGCAGGCTCCACACTCAGCATGGAGCCCCTTGTATGGCTCAATTGCACAACCCTGGGATCACAACCTGAGCCTAAATCAGGAGTGAGATGCCCAACTGACTGAGCCACCCAGGTCCCCCAAGAGACCAGACTATTGATTTTGACTCAGATCATTATCCCAGGGCCATGAGATCGAGCCCCATATTGGGCTCCACACTGAGAATCGAGCCTGCTTGGGATTCTCTCTTTTCTCTTGTCTCTCTCTCTCTCCCTCTCTCTGCCCCTCTCCCCAACTAAAGCATGAGAGCGCACTTTCTCTCTCTCTCTCTTTCTGTCTGCCTCTGTCTCTCTGGGAGAAAAAAAACTCCCTGCCTAAGTGAGCCTTGTCATGACCTGACTAGTCTCCCTGTTACTACTTAACTCCTCCAGTTCACCTTGACACCATCTGGTGTGCTGCCCAGCTCACTGGCTCCTCTCAGAACCAATCCTGCAGATAAGGTGAGCCTTAACATCCCTTCACTCAATACCCACCAGGTGTCAACAGTCGGTACTCAATAAATATTTGCTGAGTGAATAAAATAAATGAATATATAAAATTAATCTGACATCTGTTAATAAGTCTTTGGCTTTTTTTTTTAGAGGAGTGTGGTCCTCAGACCAGCAGCAAAAGCATCACCTGTGCACTTCGAAAGGCAAATACATTCTCAGGCCCCACCCAGACCCAATGGTCCGGGAACTGTGCAGAACAATCTCTCTAAGTCACTGTGATGCGTGTACAGTTTGAACACCACTGCGTTACAGCAGCCCACCCAACAGGACATGTGGTAGACACACAATAATATTTGCTGAATATTGGGCCCTTGAGGGTCTGCAGACAAGCCTGGAGGCTGTGAGTGAACTGACCAGATGCTAGCTTTGCCTGCTACAGATAACAAGAACATGTTAAATTTCAGTCTCCAGAAAGAAATCAGTACAAAGAGACCATCGCCCTCACCTTTAATGCTAGGAATGCTATGGAACTTCTAAAAATGCTGAATCAGGAGTGGCTAACAAGGAGTTCCCAAGAGCTGGCGAGTGAGAGCGCAGGAGCCCCCTAAAAAGTGTAGCTGGGAAGCTGCTGTCTACTTCAATCTGGAGCCGCAGCTTCAGGAGCATATTAACCGGCCCACGGAGGCTCCAAATAAAACGAAACCATGTTCAAGCCAGTGGCCAAGGGCTCCTGATAACTGCGAATGCCAATAAGTTGAAAAGATACTAACTGCTCCCAAGTACCAGGCAGAGATGCAGGAAGAAAGCTCTGTGGAAAGAGAGGCCCTTTGTGGCTTATGACTCTGGTCAGGGTGACAGCCATTTTCTTCTGAGCAAAACCTCCAAATCAGTAGTGAGAACCCAAAACACCTTAGATTTCTCCTGCCCCAAACTCGGTGGGCAGGAATAGCAAAGTTGTGCCTTAATACTTCATAAATTCTCAAAGGAACGGACGCCCTGGAAAAAAACTCACAATAATGAAACACCTACTATGCGTCCTGCCCTTTCCACTCCACTGTCCACAAGGCAGCCACAGAAAAGTCTGACCTCTCAGCCTCCTGATGAAAACTCTTAAGTGGCTTTCCATTGTCTTAGACAAAGTCCAAATTCTATAGCCAAGCAGTAAAGATCTCTCAAAGCTGAGTGCAGCCTTTTTCCCCAGACTCCTCTGGCCTCTTCTTTTCCCTGTTGGTCATTACCCCCTGCCATTCCAAGCTCAGGCCGTTGTGAACAGCTTTCATGTCCCCTTATACAAAACCCCCGCTGCCAGGCCTCTGCATAGCCTCTTTCCCCCACCAGCCACACCCTCTCTTTCCTCCACAGCCCTCACCCCTCAGCTCAGCCCTGGTCAATTGTAATCATCCTCAGGTCCTATCCTTGCAATCCTGAAACTCCATCGCAACCACTCTCTCTCTCTGTCCTTCACACAACATACAGTTATACTTTCTGCATGTTTCCACAGCTCCGTGCCTTCCTTCCTATGCATATATATATATGCATAGACTATGGATCATAGACTATATACTGCCATAGACACTACATTGCCTGGGTTCAAATCCTCACTCTACCACTCAGTAGCCAGATCCCTTGAGCAAATTACTTGAACTTTCTGAGCCTCTGTTTCTTCGTTTGTTGTTGAGGTACCTACTTCATTGTCTTGTGAAGTTAAATGAATTCATTTGAGATGAAATGAATTCATATATCAAAAGGTATGTGGTAAGAACTGTGTGAACTCTACACAAGGGACAAAAGTGTATGCTGTTATCCTTTCTGTTGTGATGGCCTGGACTATAAGCTGTAGGGACAGGGAAGGACACCCTCCTCAGGGGCAGACACTGCACACATATTTGCTGAATGGATGGTAGAGCCTCTTTCCAATGTCTTCCATTGTCCCACACTGCCTCGCAGTGGCTGCCACACCTAGAGGGTAGAAAATATTAGACAGCTTGTCCTAGTAGGGATTATTAATTATCAACACAAGCCCTTCTTTCTTTTTTAAAAATTTTCTTTATTGGTCACTGTCAGCGCAAAGCCCAATGCAAGGCTCAATCTCAGGAACCATGAGATCATGACCTGAGCCAAAATCAGGAGTCAGATGCTTAACCACACTTAACCGACTAAGCCACCCAGGCGCCCCTTCCTTATTGTCTAACTACAGACACAAATAAAAGAAGATATACAAATGACCAATAAACCCATGAAAAGATGCTCAGCATCATTAGCCATTAGGGAAATGTGAACCAAAAGACGCCATTACTTACCACTTCATACCCACTAGGATAGCTAGAATGAAAATGATAGACAGTTACAGTTGTTGGACAACTAGGGACCACTAATCCATTGCCAGAAGGAGTATAAAACAGTGTAACCACATTGGAAAACAGTATGGCGGTTCATCGAAAAGCTAAACACAGTTACTACAGGACCCAGCAATTCCACTCCTAGGTATATATCCAAAAGAAAGAAAACCATACATCCACACAAAACCCTGTTCACAAATGTTCAGTAGCCAAAAAGTGTAAGCAGTACAAATGACCCATAACTAATGGATGGACGGGGCGCCTAGATGGCTCAGTTGATTAAGTGGCCGACTTCAGCTCAGGTCATGATCTCATGGTTGGTGAGTTTGAGCCCCTCATCGGGCTGTCTGCTATGAGCACAGAGCCTGCTTTGGATCCTCTGTCCTCCTCTCTTGGCCCTTCCCCTGCTCATTCTGCCTCTCTCGCTCTCTCTCAAAATAAATAAACTTAAAAAAGAAAAGCCCTAATGGATAGATAAACAAAATGTGGAACTGCCACGCAGTGGAATATTATGCAGCCATAAAAAAGAAATGGAGTATGAGTACATGCTACAACATGGATGAACCCTGAAGATATTATGCTAAGTGAAAGAAGCCAGAAATAAATCGCCACAAATTATATGATTCCACATAGATACAGAAAGTAGATTACTGGTTACCCTCGGCTGTAGGGGAGGGGAGTGACTGTTAATGGGTCCAGTATTTCTTTTCTGGACTGATGAAAATGTTGTAGAATTAGATAGCTGTGATGGTTGCACAACTCTGTGAATACACTAAAAACCACCAAATTGTATGCTTTAAATGGGTGGATTGTATGGTATGTGAATTATAGCTCCATAAAGCTGTTAAAAATAAAAAGCAACTGAAACAATAGTAAAAATGACCATTTCTAAGCACTGGCTATGTGCTACTTAGCATGCTAAACAGCTTTGTATATTCACTCATTGTCTGGAATTTCAAAAAAAGTCAACAGAGGCTAAGAGTATTTTTTAAAAGATAACTTCTGGGATGAGCCTAGCACAGCCAAGGCCACACAGCAAATGCTCAACAAATAGTTCTCTTTGTCTAGTCTGGTGATTCACCCAGAGAAGTGCATGCACAGACCTGGGTTTGTAACAATGTCTTGGGGAAGAGAGCGGAGTGTACCTGGAGGAAGAGACCTCTGAACCCTAAAGCTCAACTGGAGAGAAATTGAGGACGGGTACTGTGATCCTGGAGCAGAGTTGAAGGAAGGAATCGTGGGCATGGTCCAGGGCCACAGCGCAAAGCTGAGCGACCTGCTCTGGACTACCCCACGCCCGTGACCAAAAAAGAACAACAGTGGTAGCTTTATGCACAGACCCTGACCTTGGACTGTCTGGGTTTTCAATCGGATTCCACTTAAACAAGTTTCTTAGCCTCAGTGGCCTCAAGTAACCTCACTGGCAAAATAATGGTAGCTACCTAAGAGAACTGTTTTAAAATTAAACGAGTTCATTATACGGAAAGTACTCAGCACTACCCTGGCACACACTGTAATAGCTCCATATATGTAACGGCCGCTATCATCAGCTCATCATCACCATCATCATCAATGGCGAGGGACGTCGTCTGACTCAAGGGGCCTGCGGAAAGGCCAGTAAAGGGAGGTGGCAAGCAGACATCAACATTTATTCTTGGGGGAAGGGGGGGTCTACTTGCAGAGTGGCCATTTTACACTGATTTCGCGCTGTGTGAACGCGCTGGGAGGACAGGGAGGGCGGGAATTGTTCCAACCCCTCTGTGCCGGGACCTATCCAAGACTCCGGTCCCCGGCGGGCGGACGAGGCAAGCTTAAGAGCCAGTAGACTTAGCCCGCGGAGGGCAGATTTAGGATCGCGGAGCTTTTCGGTAGGAGGAGGGAGAGGGAGGAGCCCGCGGCTTACTGGGCGGAACTGGGGGAGGTCCGTCCGGAGGGCTAGGCCTGTCCGGAGAGAGGGAAACGGGAAAGTGGGCGCTGCAGCCTCGGAGGCCCGGCAGGGCGTCCAGGGCGCGGTACCTGGAGTCGAACTTCTGGCCGTCGGGGAATGTCCCCACGTAGTGGTAGCGCACGAAGTCGCCGCTGCGCACGGTGCGCGGGCACTCGTCCGGCACGAAGCGCCGCTCNGCCCTGCCCGGCCCCGCCCCACCTTGCCCTGCCCTGCGAGCTGGCCCGCCCAGGGAAGAGGGCTGGCAACTTCAGAGGGAACCGGTCCCCGAGGGAGAAACCGTGAACTCCTCCGGACGGGGCTCTGGCCCAAAGTTGGAATAGAAAAGCTTTTACTGCCCTGGCGGACTCGCCCGTCTCCGCCTCTCCCTGGAGACTTCCCAGATTTAGCGCCACCAGAGGCTCCTACGTGGCCGCGGATCCAATTACCTCTGGCTGCTTTGAGAAGGGAGGGAAACTTAGATTATTATGTTTTGTTTTTCACTTAGTCACAAGAGTGGACTCTATACGAAAAAGACTGAAACCATTCTTCAGGATTGTCTTTTAATACTTAAGGAGAAAGGGAGAGGCATGTATTGTGAGACTCCCCTGACAGCTGTCACGAGAAGTTTCACGTTACTGTGAGTGTTCTCCCAAGCCATTAATGGATGCACTGAGAGCTGGTACTTAATAGCAGACATCTCACGTGGCCCCACACACGTGACTAAGCTAGATAGGACTTCACAATGGAGACCCAGAAGTCCCAAGAAATTCATTAGAGTACTTAAATGAATTCTTAGAATTGGTTGTTCTTATTTATTAAAAATTTGGACTAATGAGAGCAAATCACCAAGGGGTTCTTAGCTTCTTTTGGAAGTAAACAATCCTGATACCAACACAGGAGGAGAGAGAAACTGGGAATCAATCTAATTATAAGTATAAATACAAAGTAATAAAATGTGAGCAAATTGAATTCATCAATTTATTATGGGAATAATACACCATTATGTGGACTACCTAGGTGATCTCCTGTAAATTAATAAACAGTCTTTGTGTGCTCTGTAAGATGAAGATGAAACATGGTAATTATAAGATAATTATAGATTTCATTAGATCCCAGAATCTAATGAGAAACTACACGTCGTTTACAACAGAGCTAAAGCTATGGAAATAGAAAACCTGTGAATATAATTCATCCTATTAACACTGGTTTATCTGTAAGTGGTTGAATTTGCGGTGATGATTTGCTTTCTTCTTTGTACCTTTCAGTGTTCCTTTATGAGTTTTTTAAAATGTTTTATTTATTTCTAGGAGAGAGAGAGAGAGACAGCGTGAGCAGGGGAGGGTCAGAGAGAGAGGGAGTCACAGACTGAAACAGGCTCCAGGCTCTGAGCCGGCAGTCGGCACAGAGCCCGACGCGGGGCTCGAACCCACGAACCGCGAGATCATGACCTAAGCGGAAGTCGGACGCTTAACTGACTAAGCCACCCAGGCTCCCCTCCTTTATGGTTTTTAATGACTGCATCACAGGTTTATTAAAACGACCCAGTTTTACATAGAAACAAACAGGAATCTTCCACCCCCTTACTGTGACTGAATGCCACCTGTCTGGGCCTCACTTTCTTCTTCTGTAAAATGAAGTGGTTAATTTCTAAGACTCCCACCAATTCTAAAATCCTATGATAGTGTGAGAGAGAAAACACACAGGGACAGGACAGGGAAGAAGACAGATGTAGGAAGAGATAGGCTAAGGACTGACCACCCTTCCATTATGACTTTTAGGGCTTCCTAGTGGTTTGATTTCTTGTCATGCCTTTAAAAGTGTTAATTATCTAGGGGCGCCTGGGTGGCTTAGTTGGTTGAGCTTCCAACACTTGGTTTCAGCTCAGGTCATGACCTCATGGTTCATGAATTTGAGCCCCACATCAGGTTCTGTCTGCACTGATGGTGCCAAACCTGCTGGGGACTCTCCATCTCTCCTCTCTGTCCCTCTCCTGCTCATGCTGTCTCTGTCTCTCTCAGAAATAAATAAAATATAAAAAAAAAATTTTTTTTTAATTTTTATTTATTTCTGAGAGAGAGACCGTGTGAGCAGGGGAGGGTCAGAGAAAGGAGACACAGAATCTGAAACAGGCTCCAGGCTCTGAGCTAGCTGTCAGCACAGAGCCCGACGCGGGGCTTGAACCCACGAACTGTGAGATCATGACCTGAGCCAAAGTCGGACGCTTAACTGACTGAGCCACCCAGGTGCCCCAAAATAAATAAAATTTAAGAAAAAAGCTTTATAAGTTTTTTAAAAGTTACTTATCTAATCAAACTGTGTGCTTTTCAACATTTCTAAATCCCAATAGATATTCTTTGTATTGGATTTCTATAGCAATCTACCAAAGAGACAGTTTACCTCTTGCTTTAGTGACAGCATTATCCTAAGAACTAATTAAAATCAAGCTGAAACTTTGTTTTAAACTATTTATTTAAGTAACCTCTACAACCAACATGGGGCTTGAAATCACAACCCCAAGATCAAGAGTTGCATCCTTCCCTGACTGAGCCAGCCAGGCGCCCCCAAGCTGAAACTTTTTAAAAATTTTCCACTGAGTTTCTGAGGGTGACTTTGTGAGGACTTCCCAAGTCTAAAAACTAAATATCTACTCAAGAAGAGTCAACAATAGGGGTGCTGTTGCAGCTCACTCAATTACCTGGCTCTTGGTTTCAGCTCAGGTCATGGTCTCACATTGGTGGGTCCTAGCCCTACTTTGGGCTCTGTGCTGACAGTGTGGAACCTACTTGGAACTCTCTCTCTCCTTATCTCTCTGCCCCTTCTCTGCTTGCTCTCTCTCTTTCTCCCTCTCTCAAAATAAATAAATAAATAAATAAATAATTTCTAAATGAAGAAAAGTACAGAATAAGAGAAACATCCAAAAGGGCTGAGGCCAATGGAGCCGTGGAGCAGCGTGGAGAAGGCAGAGAAGGGACATCTGGCAAAGGGTTGGTCTGGATGAAAGTCACCAGACTTGGTTCTGTCCTATCCCCTCTATATAGGAAGTTGATTGGGAAAATCAAGGTAGGCAATAAAGAAAGAATTCTACTTTTCATTGAGCCTGAAATAAAGAAGTCTCATGAATCAGATCTTCCAAGAATAGTAAACCCTGGAAGCTAAATAAGCTGTTAACTTTAACTTGGCATATACTAGGCAGGGATAAAGAAAAGGCCAGCAATAAGAAAAACATCACTGGAAAGTCCATCTTAGCTGACCTCAGGCAAATGTGAAGCAGGACAAATTCACTTGCAGCAGCACCCCCTCTCCTTCACTCCCCAAGAGTTTGCAACAAATTATCCCACAGGCTATGTTCTCTGATGAAAAACCCTAGACTAGAAATCAGACCACCTTGGTTGTAGGGCCACCCATCCCCCTACTCTCGGAGCATCAATCTTCTTATCTGTAAAATGTCTTGCCCACCTCCACAGAGTTTCTGTGAAGATCAACTGAAGCAATATATGAGGGATGGAACTGCAAAATACAATGTAAATGTGAGGAATCATATTTATCTATGAGTAATAGAAGATCCAACACAAAATCACTTAACCCGAAAAGAAATATACTATCTCTCAGAATAGGAAAGCAGCTCCAGGACTGGGTTAATCAAATGTCTCTAAAACATCCTCAGGAGTTGAATGGTCTCTTCTCAGTCAGCCTCAGGTTTCACTGCTGCCCCTTCATGGCTGCCCCAGATCAGCTACCACATGCAGGGAGAGCCATCTTGAAGGAGAAAGGATCGTTTAGTATTATTCCAAGTATCATTTATTAAGATCAAGGAACTTTCTATAATGCTTTCCTCGGACAAGACCTCCCCTCACATCTCATTGACAAAAATTGAATCACGTGTCCATTGCTAAACCAATCAATGGAAGAGGAATAGGGTTACTATGTTTGCTTTAAGACTAATCAAGATTGGGGCACCTGGGTGGCTCAGTCGGTTCAACGTCGGACTTCACCTCAGGTCATGATCTCATGGTTCGTGCGTTCGAGCCCTGCGTCGGGCCCTGTGCTGACTGACGGCTAGCTCAGAGCCTGGAGACTGTTTCAGATTCTGTGTCTCCCTCTCTGACCGTCCCCTGCTCACGCTGTCTCTCTCACGCGCTCTCTCTCAGAAATAAAAATAAAACATAAAAAAAAAAAAAGACTAATCAAAATTCACCTCCAGAAAGGATGGAAGGGGTCTCTACTCCCTAAGCAGCCTCCCCTGAAGCAGGTAGCTACCTTAGACTCCTGAACAGTATCAGAGTGCTCCCAGCAAGGAAGAGAAGGGGGAACCCAAGGTTTGGCAGAGATTAGCAATTACATTTGGTGTCTCCCCTTCTTCCCTCACTCTTCCCTACCTGCAAACTTCAGTGAAAGCATATTGTCTGCCATTTTTCCTCCAATCCTACTAGCTACTAAACTGTTACTGAAAACAGTTAAAAATGTTAGGAATAAAACAGGGTCTCTCACATGTTTCTACTGTGCTGGAGAGAACTGTGGACTGTATTCCTGGGAGCTTACTGCCTACTTCACCATGAGAATTCTTTGAAATCTGGTGTTTTTAATTTTTCAAAAGGCAGATTTGCATTCTACCCTCTTAGCTAGCAGTGTTTCTTTATTATATAATAGAATGTGGTCTTTGTCTTTTACTCACATTTTACCTTCCTCCATCTTCCCAGTGGAGAAAGGTCACTTATAAGATAAAAGCTAGTGAAATACACCTTGTGGACCACCACACCTCCAGGAGCCCAAGTGCATCTCTTCAACACTTTGCATTGCACCCCAGAATAGCCCCGAACTCCTCGTGCCCACCCCCAGCGGCTCACACACCTGCACCAGCTCCTGCAAATGCTCATCCTGTAGGAAGAGGTGCTGCCCTGGCTGCCCCACGGGCTGTGCCAACTGTGCCCAGGGCTGCATCTGCCAAGGGGCATCTGACAAGTGGAGCAGCTATGCCTAATGTCAGGGAGAGTCTCCTCTCCCAGGTAAATAGAGCAACGTGTACAAACCTGCAGGGTTTTTTTCATACTACCCTGAATTGATCGCTACACTCCTTCTTCTATGAATTATTTGAAAGACAATAACTTCATCTAGATTCTTCTGGGAAAAAAAATAGGTGGGTAAAATAATATACCTTGTCAGCAAAATAATGGCATCAAAGTTATGCTGTGAAAGGTGATCAGTATAAGCCGGAGAAAGTCCAGTCTTTTTAACATAGTTCTATTCTGAAAGGCTTAAAACCTAGCCAGTAAAAGAGAGTCAGGGGGATGGGGTGCCTGGGTGGCTTAGTCGGTTAAGCGACTGACTTTCGCTTGGGTCATGATGTCGCGGTTCCTGGGTTCGAGCCCCGCGTCGGGCTCTGTGCTGACTGCCGGCTCAGAGCCTGGAGCCTGTTTCAGAGTCTGTGACTCCCTCTCTCTCTGACCCTTCCCTGCTCACGCTGTCTCTCTCTCTCTCTCCTAGAAATAAATAAAAAAACATTAAAAAAAAAAGAGAGAGAGTCAGGGTCTACTACAGCCACCCCTCCACAACTGGGCCCACACTGAGGCCCGCTGGCTGGCCTGGAGAATTAATCTGGTATCTTAGGATGGGGTAGAGGGTACAAAAAACTGAGGCGGGAGATAGAGCAGGGAGGGAATACAAATAAGTCATCTCCCCCCTGGGAGAGGTGCTTTGGTACAAAGTGAAGACTGACTCCCTACGTATTCATGGTTGGGTAATAATCACTTTACTCTCTTTCTGTAAAGAAACTATACCTGCACACCCTTCCAGATGCTACAGGCACAAATAATGTGGGACAGGTAAGAATGATGTTTTAGAATTATAAGCAGTAAGGAAAGAATTCCTGTTTGTTTCCCTGGTTAATGGATGAGATGCTACTACATTAAGTCTATCACCACAACCAGGAAATGGGACTGAGTCTGAGAGATGACGCTATGTAATAAACATCTGACTCCAGTTTTGATGCTGACCACTGGAATTTGCAAGCCTCACCTCCACTTTCACCTTTTGTCCCACATGTGGGCGAGGTGGGGGGAGTTCAAATTGCTCAAAGTCTTGGCCTGTATGTGGGAACACTCACCAAGTTTCACCTCTTAAACACAGTAAAACCCAGAGCCACTCACCTTTCTTTTGCTGAAGTCATTTTTGGACTAGCTTAGGTGTCTGAACTGCTCTTCCAGAAAGTCTCAATATGTGAACAACAAATTTCTTCCTACCTTCTTTTTTTTTTAATGTTTTATTTATTTTTGAGAGGGAGAGGGAGAGAGAGAATGCGTGGAGGAGGGGCAGAGAGAAAGGAAGACAGAGGACACAAAGCAGGCTCTTCCCTGACAGCAGAGAGCCCGATGTAGGGCTCGAACCCACGAACTGCGAGATCATGACCTGAGCTGAATTTGGATGCTCAACTGCCTGAGCCACTCAGGTGCCCCTCTTCCTACCTTCTTGATGCATATGTGGTATCATCAGTCTTGACAGTGAACCAGTTTTGGGTAGATGGGGGTCCATCATGCCTCTGTGAAGTGAACACAGAGGCATATCACACTGGATGAATGACCAGGAAAATTCTGTCTGGTGTCAAAATACACAAAGAACCCAGACTCGCTTCGAGGGAAGGATCAAAAGATTTTCACTGCTTTATAAGTTCTAACATGTTAGTCATAAAGCAGAGATGCCTAGAATGCAGGCCAGGAGGCGGTATTGGGAGAGGCTGTCTGAACTGCACATCTATTTTTCCCTGTCGAGAATCCCTTTCCACTCTCTCTGTCTCCTCTCACCCTCTGTTAACAGAACCTTGATTTCACTTTGAGGAACTCCCTTTCCCAGGCTGTTAATCCTGCCCCTGTGAGTTAAGACGGGTGTATGATATTGGTTTGACCAGAGTGCTGTAGCTCTTTGATCACAGTGACTCTTTCCATGGCAGCTACATAATTCAAAGAGTTTTGGTTGATATTTGCTGAAGTAGAATTATCAATCCCTGGATCTTCTTGTATCCATCTCCCTTAGTACTGCCTTGCAGGGAGAGATCAAATCATTATGTTAGGCAAATGTTTGAATCAGTCATGATTCCTTCAATTGCAAGTAAGAGAAACCCAATTCAATTGGTTTCTGCATAGAAGTATATCCCAAGGTATTCAGAGTATTTGCTTATGTTGCTATAAGATCACTGGTTATGGTTGTCTTTTTTTTTTATGTTTTATTTATTTCTGAGAGAGAGAGAGAGAGCGAGAGAGCAGGGAAGGATCAGAGAGACAGGAAGATACAGAATCTGAAGCAGGCTCCAGGCTCTGAGCTGTCAGCACAGAGCCCGACGCGGGGCTCGAACCCACGAACCGTGAGATCATGACCTAAGTCGAAGTCAGACGCTTAACCAACTGAGCCACCCAGGTGCCCCTGGTTATGGTTGTCTTTTAATTTTTATCTTTTCTGCCTTCTTCTTTCTTTTCCTTTTTCTTCTTCTTTTTTTTTTTTTTTTACTTTTAGGGGCATAGCTTGGCCATCAACAAAGCCTCTCAAGGAGGGCAGGAACAATTCTGGTTCAGCTTGGTTGGGGTGAGACACTTAGATTTACTCTGCTATGTACCATGGAGTCATCTGACTAGGGTTTGGGGGTGGTTAGGCACTATTTATTGAATCTCAAGGTCGCTTCATGTGATCTCTCTTCATTAGTTAACTTGGACTTCAGCAATGCATGGTGGCTTCAGGGCAGTTGAACAGCTTACGTTTCTTAAAGTTTTAGAAGCAAATATTTAAAGAGAACCAACTGGAAACTATCTAATCTTTTCTGACCTCATCTTTAAAATGATGAGGCATCACTTCCACTACTTTCTACTGGTTACAGTCAAATCACTAAGGTTGGTCTAGATTCAAGAAGGGACATAGATCCCACCTCTCTGTGGGAGTAGTATCAAGGTCATTTGTAGAAAACAAGTGACATGGGAGAAATTACTGCAGGTGACTGGAATAATACCATCTGCCACAATAACTACAGTCATAAGATATTAAATTACAAATTGCAATGTCAAGTTATTAGTCTACAGTAGGAGACCTACCTTTCCACTGACCCCAGTGCTCAGATCTGACAAAAACACCTTTCTCCTCATATTAGGATCTGGTGTAAAACACTGTCAGGATGTTGTTGGGTGGGAATGGAATCAGAGCAGAGGAGCTTAGGTAGTATTGAAAGGTATTTCCTTTAAGATGGAGCCAACTTTTGCAGCATTGTTTACGACAACCAAGATACGGAAACAACCTGTGTCCATCCATAGATGAATGGACAAAGATGTGTTATACACATACAGTGAAATATCACTCAGCCGTAAAAAGGAATGAAATCTAGCCATTTTTGACAACATGGACATAGAAGGCATTATGCTAAGGGAAGTGAGTCAGAGAGAAAATAAACAATACCATGATTTCCTGAACCTGTGGAATCTAGAGCCCAAAAAAACCAAAAAAATTCTAGAGCACAAAAAATAGAGAACAAATTGGTGGTTGCTAGAAGGGATTGGTGGGAAGATGGGTGAGATAGGTGAAGGGGATTAAGAGGCAGAAACTTCCAGCTTTAAGATAAATAAGTCACAGGGATGAAAAGTGCAGCAAGGGAATATCGTCAATAATATTGCCATAACTTTGCATGGTGACACATGGTAACTACACACACAAGGTAAACATTTCTTAATGGACATAAATGTTGAATCAATATGTTCTACACCTGAAACTAATATAGTATTGTATGTCAACTACACTTCAAATTAAAAAAAAGAGATGAGGCCACATTTGGTCAAGTTCATGCCTTATTCCAAATGCTGCATATTTCTCCAGTGGTCAGAACACTCATGCGTGTTTATATAATTTGTGTCTTTAGTGGACAGTGCTGGACAAACACCACCGGATTATTTTACCTAGGTTCTCTTTTTCTAGATTCTATCGACCATCTTCTTTCTGTAAACGATTAAGTTACACTTGCTTTGTTTCTCAGTCGTCACATTTCTTCCTTAGACTATATTCTTTTTGACTAGATGAAGATGTCTTGCGAGGTATTTACAGGGTACTTATTGGTCCAGGTAACTTACATCAACAGCTGGACTGATATATGCACCAGTTTTTCCCTCCCAGAGGGAAACTTAATTTCCAAGTTATGGGACAAATCAGTGTAACATGTGTTTCCGTTCAAAGCCTTTGTTTATTTGGATTTTCTCTAATAAATATGAAGGTGCTCTTCATATATTTTAAGTACTAATTATCTTAAACACCACATTTGAGGGATATAGTCCCTATGCTGTTAGATTTCCTTTGTGATTTCTTCCATTATGTTATAGCTAAAACAATTATAACTTCACATAACAGACACATTTTCAAAATGCAACCTTGTTAAGCACTTAACACTTTGCATCTCTGCTCCATGACTTATTGCCTCTGCGTGTTATTTAATTCCCGGGGTTCCTTCCATTCTATAAGGGTAATAACAGCAATTGGTTTTTAAAGATTAAATCACCCATTTTTAAGGGCTTAGCTCAATGACGAACACATAAAAAGTGCTCAGTATATACAACTTTTCACCCAGCACCCAAACGTCTAAATACACTGTACGCTGTGTTTTAACCATGCTTTGGAAAATTAGAGAATTTTTCTATAGAAAAGCAAGATCTTGCTTTCTTCAAAGCTGTTTTTTTATTGTATTTTTTTCNCGCGCGCGCGGAGCGGCCTGGGCGGGCAGGGGAAGCGCGGGCTCTGGTTCCCCGCGCGAGGTCGGCGTGCGGCCCGGGCTCTGCGCGGCGGGCGCTGAGGATCCGGCGGCACTTAGTAGGCTCTGCGTCGCGATTTGGGGACTGAACGCGCGGCAAGTGCAGTGAGCGCTGCGGTCCTGCCCTTTCACGGTGTCGGTGCAGCGGGCCCCCAGGGAACCGGCCCAAACCCGCCTTGTCTTCATCGGCTGCGATGGAGGGACGAGAAGCGGCCGTCCTGTGCCGTTGGGGCGGCGCGGAGGGAGGGCCGCAGAACGGGGTGCGGGACTGTCCCTAGAGATCCCGAAGGCGGCTGTCAGGTGGAAGAGCGTGGCGACTTGTTCTCTTCAGCCCTGAGAATCTGGACCAGCGTGGAGGGTGGGAGCTACGGAGAGCCCAGCTCCAGCTCCGCAGGAAGAATTAGGACCGGAGTCTCCCGTTCCTGCTGGGGCGCGTGGCCTCACTTCAGGCACCGTGCACGCCCGGTTCCAGCGGGTTCGAGGACACTGCCCGTAGCCTGTGGGAGAAGGGCAGGTTGTAGAGGAGTTGGAAACATCAGCTGGGCGCTGGGCTTACGGCCTTTCGGTGCTCTTCTGTGATTCTGCCACTCTGATTAGCTCTGGAAGATTAACTTGTAAGTTTGCTGTTCCCTGAGTTATTCAGTAAATACCCCGTTTCTGTTTCAGGCACTTCTGTTACCTCTGCTAAGACGATATATAAAGAAAAGCTCTCAAAGGAGTCAGATCCTTTGTAATTAACCTGAGAGCTCTGACACAAAATGCTTTGCGTTGTTGGAGACTGGCCTGCTCTTTTCAATGTGACCCTTCAGTCATCAACTACCTTCCTTTACATTTGTGAAAACAGTTGTAAATGGACTTTTTAAAGGAAATGCCATTGCTAATAATAGATTTCACAGTGTGTAGTTCCATCACACTCCTTTTCATCTTGGCAATAACAATTACAGATTTTTCAGGAATTTGGATTTCTGTTTGGCCATCTGTTGTTTTTGTACAATTCTGTGGCTCAGAGGAGGTATTACTGGATTATTGGATTCATAGAATGTACCAGCAAACTCCCTTTGGTCTCTTTGCATAAATATTTCTAACGAATAGCTGCAGATGAACTGAATCATTTCCCCAATTTGTACAGATTTCCATTGTTCTTGCTATGTTATGCCACCACTTTGTGTTAGAAAATATTTCAGCGTTTGCTTTGGACAATCACTATACCAGGCCTAAGAAGCTAAGTCTGTTGATGTCTACTTGTTTACTATGTAATCTTCATGGGGCAGATCCTCCCCTGTCTGCTCAGAAAAGCTCTCAAGAATAGTCTCCTGGCATTTGTCATTTACCACCTGGCAAGTTGTTTTCTTCCACCTCTGCTGGTCCAGATCTTGGCCTCTCTGATGCTAGCGCACCCTTCAGTCTTAAGGTGCCTCATGAAGCTTTTGAGAGGATTGAAGACACGGATTTGTCTTCAACAGAAGGGACAGAAGCCAGCATTGTGAAGTGTATGACGTGATCTGTTCACCCATGTGGAAATTGAGGCTCTGGGGGGGTTAAGTAACGTGCCCCAAGTACACAGTGAGAACGAATCATAATTCAGACCAAAGGTTTTTACCTCCAAATCCCATGAAGTTTCCACTCTGCCTCGCTTTACTTCTACAGGATTCTCATTCACACTGATTTAGAACTGAAAAATACTCCTCCTAGAATTTGGGATCTTATCCTCCAAGAAGATAGAACATTTCCTTTTATCAGGGCAGTTTCAAAGAGTTATTGACGCTTCTGAAAGTAGTTTTCATTTTATGTTTTTTTGGATGTAACTAGTTATATCTTTATGCTCTTAGTTCTCCCTTTTAATACCTAGCAACATGCCGGCAACAATAATTGACTGGTTACTTGTACAAGGAGCGAGTTTTTATGTTGAACCCTTAATATTTTCTGAATATCAAATTTAGTATTGCCTATTGTACCTGCTCCTTTTTTGTGGGAGGAAAATATCAAGTTGGTTAGGGCTAGGGTGGGGATTATATTCCTGAAACAACTACAGAAATAGCATTGTTAAAACAGAAATCCAGCCTCTATAACTCTATAGCAGATATGGACTCCTAATAGCATATTTTTGGCTCCAGTTTTCTTTCTTAGTCCCAACTTATCTTCGGTTTTTCTCTCAGAGATACATTAATCTGGGCTAATACCAACATAGCTGTAATGTAGATACTATTGGTACTATTTTTCTTTTGCAGTTAAAAAGCGTTTTGTGGGTTAATACACATAGATGTGAATACAGTGCAAAATCAAGATCTCTCCCATTAATGAACCTTGGTTCCTCTCCCTAGAGGCACGCATGTAACCAATTTCCTAGGCATCCATATAGAGATAGCTTTGTGTGTGTGTGTGTGTGTGTGTGTGTGTGTGTGTGTGGCCATATATAGTCTCCTTTTTCCCATACACACAAATAGGAGCTTACCAAATACATGTGTTGCTCCCTATGTCCTCCCTCAACCCCTCCCCCCCTTTTTAACTTAAACTATTATGGAGATTGTTCCATATCAATATCTAATTCACTCTTTTAAGATTTATCAATGTTTATCTGTTGACAAAAGTAATACATTTTCATTATAGAAAATTTAATTAGTCACCCTTTGCTTTACCGTCTGGGTGCAGCAATGTTAAAGTACTCACATTTACAATTTACTGGAGTCTTCACAGTTTTAAACCAGCTGCTATGCCTAGATATCCTCAGTAAAACATTCTTTGCAGGTATTGAATGCACCCAGGATATTTGGTTATGATGTTTTTTTTTTTCATTCTTATTTTCATTTTTGGTCCTATCAACATTCATAATTAAAAGCCAAATACCCATGTAGTGGGTTATGGCTAGTAGTGTTATAGCTACTAGTTATAGTTAGTCAGTACTTAAAAATGAACATTAGCATTAGGGCGCCTGGGTGGCTTATTCAGTTAAGCATCTGACTTTGGCTCAGGTCATGATCTCACAGTTTTTGAGTTTGAGCCCTGCGTCAGGCTCTGTGCCAACAGCTCAGAGCCCGTAACCTGCTTCAGATTCTGTGTCTCATTCTCTCTGTCCCTCCCCTACTTGTGCTCTGTCTCTCCCTGTTTCTCAAAAATAAGTAAACGTAAAAAAAAATCTTTTTTAAATGAACATTAGCAGTTGGTGTTGATTTTCCAGATTTGGAATTCAGAACCCTTTTGGGGCACTTCGACAGAGTGATAGGAAGTGAAAATGAATCGGGAGCATAGGCATGATGTGTCTTTACCCTTAAGGTCCTTGGGGGTCTGTGAGCTCCTTGGTGATTCCCACACATCATACGTCTGCTTACTCTAGCAGCATTCAGTAAAGAGTGTCGTCCAGGCCCCGTGCAGGGGTCCTGCACCCCGAGTCCAGTCAGTACGGGCACAAAGCGGAGGAATGGATGGTCACTCTGCGGGCAGGGTGGGGCGGCAGGGAAATGGAGGGGAAGCCTCTAGGACAGATCACCGTCACCTCCATCCCCTGCAACAAGCCGTTCCCTCCAGTTTTGCTCGTGCCCCGCTGCACTGCCCCATCCAAGTTAGAACAGATTCCTCCACCTTCTCCCCATAAGCATCTTCCATGCTGAGTAAGTGCAGGTTATGGTAGGTCAGTAACCTGACAACAGTGACAGTCCGGAAGCATGATTAGCTCACGTGTCTTCCCGCACATTTCCCCTGCAATCTCTTGCTTTCTCTTCTTCACAAATAAAGTCCTTGGGCTCAGACACCAAGTTATTATTTCAGTGAATTTTAGTGCTAGATCTCTGCAGGATGTGGTGTAGCATCAGTTTACTTATATAAGATCTCTGACTGCTGGGCATATTTTACTGTTTTTTTTTTAATGTTTTATTTATTTCTGAGAGAGAGAGACAGTGTGAGCAGGGGAGGGTCAGGGAGAGAGGGAGACACAGAATCTGAAGCAGGCTCCAGGCTCTGAGCTTGCTGTCAGCACAGAGCCTGACGTGGGGCTCAAACCCACGAACTGTGAGATCATGACCCGAGCCGAAGTTGGACGCTTAACCGACTGAGCCACCCAGGCGCCCCTTATTTTACTGCTTTAGATCTAACGTAGTTTTAAGGTTGTACTAAAGATATTCTTTTCATTTTGGCCTGCAGTTGCTTTTTGCTCATTAAAATGTATTGTTTTCCTGTTAACATGATTGATGGCATTTTTTCTTTTCCTTTCTAGTTATGAAAAACCTCCTCCTGGGCTTATCAAGGTCAGTGTGAAGTTTGTTCCTTTGGTTATTCTCTCAGACATATTTGACTCAGTAACTTGTTACGAAAACCTGTTGCATAAGGTTTGGACCAGCCTTTTATCATAACCCTGCTTCTCCCTGCAGATGCCAGTCAGTCCGTACACTTTGGGCTTTGTGTCTCCAGCCTGTGTCCTTATAGAAATGTAATCAGCTGTGTGTCTGTTCCCTAAGAAACAATGGCAGGCCCACGTGTTCCTCAGCGATTGGTCCCCTTCTCTGTCTCTTGCTGTGGCTGCGTCTTCTCCCAGCTCTGTGCTCCATCTCGGACTCACTGCTGGTTTCCTGAGTGTCATCAGCTCAGAGAACAGTAGTCTGTGTGGAGACTGGAAGCTCCTCTAGTCCAGCCCCTGGTGCGGGACACCCCCTACCACTCCCTGCCAGCACCGGGCCGTGTTGTCCAGTGCCTGTGAGTGAGGCTTCGAGGGCTCTTTAGAGGCCAGAGCAACTTTATGCATGCTCACTTTGAATGAAAAGAAAAGATTTTTAGGGATGCCTGCCTGGCTCAATTGGTAGAGCATGAGACTCTCGATCTCAGGGTCATGAGTTTAAGCCCTGTGTTAGGGGTGGAGCCTATCTAAAATAAAAAAATAAAAAATATATATTAAAAATTTTTACTTAAAAGATTGTTAAGTGTTCTTCCACTATAGATTTAGTATTCATGAAACTGAAAAAAACTTTTTAATTGTAAATGTAGATATTCAGTGGTAAGTATGCAACTCAGATATAGCAGGTGTGTGACTAGAAAACATGACAGTGGCCTTCAAAGTATAATAAGTATTTTAACATAACATTTATATATAATATTTTACGTTTATATTTATTTTCAGAGAGAGAGAATGAGAAAGAGCATACACGCAGGAGCAGGGGAGGGAGGAACATGGAGAGAGAGGATCCCAAGCAGGCTTTGCACTGTCAGCACGGAGCCCGATGCAGGGCTCAAAACCACGAACCATGAGATCATGACCTGAGCCAAAACCAAGAGTCAGATGCTTAAGTGGCTGAAACAGCCAGGCAACCTTATGTTTTTTTTAATTTATTTTTTTTCTTTTTAATTATTTATTTTTGAGAGAGAAAGAGAGGGAGAGGCAGAGAGAGAGGAGACAGAGGATCCAAAGTGCCTCTGTGGCTGACAGCAGAAAGCCCAATATGGGGCTCAAACTCACAAACCATTATGAGATCATGACCTCAACTGAAGTCGGATGCTTGTGACTGAGCCACCTAGAGGCCCCTTAAATTTTAAGTAATTGTACACACAACATGGGGCTTAAACCTCAAACCTGAGATTAAGAGTTGCACACTTCTGAGCCAGCCAGGCGCCCCTACTTTGTTATACCTTGCCTCATTTCACAAGGATATTGAGGTAGTAGAACCTTTTTTTGATCTTTGAATCTAATGTATGTTAGAATTTGGAGCTCACAGGGCCACTGAGTGGCTCAGTCACCTGAGCGTCCGACTTCAGCTCAGGTCATGATCTCACGGTTCATGGGTTTGAGCCCCATGTCCAGCTCTGTGCTGACAGCTCAGAGCCTAGAGCCTGCTTCAGATTCTGTGTCTCCTTCTCTCTCTGACCCTCCCCTGCTCACGCTGTCTCTCTCTCTCAGAAATAAATAAAACATTAAAAAAAAATTAAGAATTTGGAACTCACAGATTATTCCTATATGAAGGGCAAATTTCTGCTTTAATAGTAACTTTTCTCTAAGAACAACTACTTCATTTTCATGATCTAGTTCTTCTGGTACATTTATTTCTGGGTTTTCTGTCAGGTATAATTTGTCTTTCTTTCTACCGGAGAGGGTAACTTAGGATGACATGGGCATGTCCAGCCCATGTGAGAGTCAGGCAGGGCTGCATTCTGAAGCAGGTAGGAGAGAATTCCAGTGCTCTTTTGCCATGTTGTGTACGCATTTTTCCTTTTTTAGGAAGATGAGACTAAGCCGGAAGACTGTATACCAGACGTACCAGGCAACGAACATGCCAGGGAATTTCTGGCTCACGCACCAACTAAAGGACTTTGGATGCCCCTGGGGAAAGAAGTCAAAGTTATGCAGTGTGAGTATGGGAGAGTTTCAGGTAACACTCCTCAGTACACGCAACTTACACACCACGACTTACAAAGTGTGTTTACTTCCTTTTTGTTTTTTTCTCACCAAGCCCTGCTAAGCCGAGGCATGATCTCTGTTTCATAGTTAAGGAAGCTGACCTGCATATGTTAGTGAGTGTCCGACGTAAGAGGCAGAGCAAGTCTCACTCCCAAGGGCAGTGGTTGCCCACAGGACCGTAGCTGCCTTTGGAGTACACGCCTCGGTAATATTCAAGTAACAGAAAGGATTTGCGTTGCAGAAATGCCACGAGGGACAGGGATGCATTGGAGGGCAGGTCCCTTTGGGTCTTGCCTCAGTCATTCACCCCCCATCAGTGGTGTTAAGGTTTCATCCGTGTGACCTGAAAGGAGCTGCAGCCACAGAGAGGGGGTCCAGAGCAGGCGTGCTGTGCAT
Organism: Crocuta crocuta; assembly: GCF_008692635.1. NCBI lineage: Eukaryota > Metazoa > Chordata > Mammalia > Carnivora > Hyaenidae > Crocuta > Crocuta crocuta. The sequence continues at coordinate 4,304,375 of NW_027532002.1, forward strand.
GCACGCCCCCATCTCCCCAGAGCCGCAACACCTTCATCCAGCTTAATGGTATTTGGGACTTGAAGAAAGGGTACTGCTGCCTTTTAAAGACGTTTGTACAAAGATTCATCATGTACATAATTAAAGTAGTTCCCAATCTCTTTTTCTCCATTCCCACTTTTAGCTCTTTTAGTTGGTTATTTTGATATTTATCTTCAAAAGCCTGAGATCACATTTATATTGCATTGATTTTTCAGGTGTAGGTGGTATTTGTTGACATTGTACCATGGAAGATGAGAATTTACCTCTTACTACACACATGTACCCTTACTATATCACATCTTGCCGAAAATAGTTTTTTCATAATTTTGGTTAGATAATCCTTTGATATTTACTTTGTTATAATTATATCCAGAGCTGAGTCATATAGTAAACTGATTACTTTTCCTTTTCATGCATCCTGAATAATTTCCTCTTTTCCCCCACAGATTAGCAATTGCCTTGTTTTGGTGTGTGTTATGTGTATGTGTTTTGTTTTGTTGTTACTGTTTTTGCTTTCCAAATACTGATTTCTTCTTATTCAGTCTCACATAGTTCTAAAAGTTGAATCTTAAGACCTTCAAATGCCTGAGACAATCAATTACATTCTTCTGAAAATGGTTGCTTCCATGCTTATCACGCAGAAATCTCCCTTCACTTTGTGTTATGTTTGTTTGAGAGAGAGCAAGCAGAGGAGAGGGAGAGAGAGAATCTTAAGCAAGGACCATGCCCAGTATAGAGCCCAATGAGGGGCTCAGTCTTATGACCATGAGATCGTGACCTGAACTGAAATCAAGAGTCGGACACTTAACCAACTGAGCCACTCAGGCACTCCTCACTTTGTGTTATGAATTGAATGTTTGTGTTCCTCCACAGATTCATATATTGAAGCCCTGATCCCCAGTAGGATGGTATTTGGAGATAGGACCTTTGGATGGTAATTAGGATTAGATAAAGTACTGAGGGCAGCTTTGATGATATGATTAGTTCCTTTTAAGAAGAGACCAGAGAGCTTGCTCTCTGTCCACTGTGTGAGGACACACCATGAGATGATACAGCTATCTGCAAGCCAGGAGGACAGTAATCATCAAAAACCAAGCCTTTCAGCATCCAGATCTTAGATTTCCAGTTTTTAGCCTATGAGAAAATAAATTCCTGTTGTGTAAGGGACCCACTCTATATTTTATTATCGGAGTCAGAACTGACTAAGACACTCATTCTGCAGTTTCCCTTAGCTTCCTTCCTGTGTTGAATCTCCTGTTTTCCTATATGGTGACTCATCTTTGTTGTTACAGTCTCTTGTTATGGTGGAACCAAGACCATTAAATGGGGAAAGGGCAGTCTTTAAAAAAAAAAAAAAAAAAGGACATCCTCATGCAAAAGAATGAAGTTGGATCCTTATCTAATATCATGTATAAAATTTGACTCTAAGTGGATCACAGACTTAAATGTAAGACCTAAAACTATAAAATCTCTTAGAAGAAAACAGAGCAAAGCTGCACAAAATTGGACTTAGTAATGATTTCTTGGGTAAAACACCAAAGGTACAGACAACAAAAGAAAAAACAGGCAAATTTGACTTCATGAAAACTAAAATTTTGCAAATAAAAGACATTAACAAAAGAGAAAAAGGGCAACTAACAGAATTGGAGAAAATATTTGCAAATCATATATCTGATAAGGGATTATATCTATAATATATAGAGAATTCCTAATATTCCTAAAACAAGGAAACAAACAACCTGATTAAAATTTGGCAAAGGACTTGAATAGACATTTCTCCAAAGAAGATACACAGATATCCAGTAAGCCCATGAAAAGATTCTCAGCATCAATAATTAGTGAAATATCACCTCATACCTGTTAGGATGGCTACTATCAAAAAAACAGGGTTGCCTGGGTGGCTCAGTCAGTTGTGTCCGACTTCGGCTCAAGTCATGATCTATCAGCTCGTGAGTTTGAGCACCATGTTGGGCTCAGTGCTGACAGCTCAGAGCCTGGAGCCTGCTTTGGATTCTGTGTCCCTCTCTCACTCTGCCCTCCCCCTGCTCATGTGCTCACTTGTGCTCTCTCTCTCTCTCTCTCCCCCTCTATCAAGAATAAATAAAACTTTAAAAAAATAAAAAATAAAACAAAATAAACGTTGGCACATGTGCACAGCCTTCTAGGTTCCCAGGACTGTGTCAGAATTTTAAAAAAAAATTTTTTTAATGTTTTATTTATTTCTGAGAGAGAGAGACAGCATGAGCAGGGGAGGGTCAGAGAGAGAGGGAGATACATAATCTGAAGCAGGCTCCAGGCTCTGAGCTAGCCATCAGCACAGAGCCTGATGCAGGGCTCGAACCCACAAACTGTGAGATCGTGACCTGAGCCGAAGTCAGACACTTAACCGACTGAGCAACCCAGGCACCCCTGTGTCAGGATTTTTAAAAGCCCTCTATGGACACATTACCCAGATTGTTAAAATTTTTTAGCTTGGCTCCTCTTTATCCATATCACAGCCGTTGGCAGCTGTGATATTAAAACAATTGCAGGTAATTGTTTTCAACAAATATCCTGAGGGATTGGGCTTTGCCTGTAGAGTAAACTACATGACTGGCTAAATAGCAACAACACCCTGCCACTGTGGCTCTGTGCTTTGAGGTTAGGGTTTTTTGAGGGGCTCAAAAACTGGCCTTGCTCCATTGAGGGTGCAGGATTGCTGCTTCTCAGAGCTGTCATGGTTGCAAGGCTGCTAGTTTTCAAGATTATGGTAGCAATCCATAGAGAGGCTGGGAGTCTGCCTGGTTAAAATGCCAGAAATCCTGCTGTTCTTACCAAACTCCACTAGCTTTTCTTGAATGAATGCTCCTCAAATTGTGATAAAACTTTGATTAATTTCCAGTGTTTCAAGTAAGTTGATGTGGGCAAATTGGCAACTATTTTTAGTGCTTTGATGGAGGTTGTCACTTGGCCATTCTTGAAGTACTTCTTGGCGTATTCCCCTTGTAAAGAATCCTCTTCATCTTCATTTTTATGGAAGGTCAGGAAGGGGATGAAAACAGGTAAATGTGTCTAGTCTGTCATCTTTACCCAGAAATCTACATCTTTTTTTTTTTTTAAGTTTGAAAACCACTGCTTTGTTTTACGAGGAGGTTACTTGCATTTCAATTACCATTTTACAGTTAAGTTGTGTTGACATGGAAAGTAAGTGTCTGAGTTGGGACCAGAGCCAGTTTTACTCACTTGTGATTTTCAAGGGCTTGCAGGGGCCCCAATGATATGTTGATATGGTCATATGATTTTGCAAAATTTGCCGAAGCAAGGTATTTTTTTTCTAAAGAGCCCCCCTCTACAAACCCATCATTTAAGCTCAGGCCTACAAAATTTGGACTCATACCAGACAGGATAAAAGACACATGTACATTTACATATTTTCACTGATTTTATTGATTGTAGTGCTATCTAGAACACTGGTTCTCAAACTTTAGCATGTCTATACATCACCAATTAATCTTTTAAAATTCTAGTATGTGTCAGTATTTCTAGGGTGGACCTAACACTCTGCATTTCTAACAATATCCCTTATGTTGCTGATTTTGCTTGTCCATGACCACATTTTGTGTTTTTTATTGTTTTTAATATAATTTATTGTCAACTTGGTTTCTGTACAACACCCAGTGCTCATCCCGACAAGTGCCCTCCTCAATGCTCATCACCCACTTTCCCGTGTCCCCCAACCCCCATCAACCCTCAGTTTGTTCTGAGTATTTAAGAGTCATATGGTTTGCCTCCCTCCCTCTCTGTAACTTTTTTTTCCCCCTTCCCTCCCTCATGGTCTTCTGTTAAGTTTCTCAAGATCCACATATGATGGGGCGCCTGGGTGGCTCAGTCAGTTAAGCATCTGACTTTGGCTCAGGTCATAATCTCTCGTTTCTTGAGTTCTAGACCCACGTCCAGCTCTGTGCTGATAGCTTGGAGCCTGGAGCCTGCTTCAGATTATGTGTCTCCTTCTCTCTCTGCCCCTCCCCTGCTCACACTCTGTCTCTCTCTCTCTCTCAAAATAAATATTTTTTAAAAATTAAAAAAAGATCCACATATGAGTGAAAACATATGGTATCTGTTTTTCTCTGCCTAATTTCACTTAGCATAATACCCTCCAGATGCATCCACATTGTTGCAAATGACCAGATTTCATTCTTTCTCTTTGACAAGTAGTATTCCATTGATATATATAAACTACATCTTCTTGATCCATTCGTCAGTTGATGGACATTTAGGCTCTTTCCATAATTTGGCTATTGTTGAAAGTACTGCTGTGAACATTGGGGTACATGTGCCCCAATGCATCAGCACTCCTGTATCCATTGCGTAAATTCCTAGCTGTGCTATTGCTGGGTTATAGGGGAGTTCTATTTTTAAGTTTTTGAGGAACCTCCATCCTGTTTTCCAGAGCAGCTGCACCAGTTTACATTCCCACCAACAGTGCAAGAGGGTTCCTGTTTCTCCACATCCTCACCAGCATCTATAGTCTCCTGATTTGTTCATTTTAGCCACTCTGACTGGCATGAGGTGGTAACTCAGTGTGGTTTTGATTTTTATTTCCCTGATGATGAGTGACATTGAGCATCGTTTCATGTGTCTGTTGGCCATCTGGATACATGACCACATTTTGAATGGCAAGAATCACCTTTCCTTTAATGATAAAAGAATTTTGAACACAAAAAAAGACTTTGGTTTGAATAAGTATAATCCTTCTTTCCTAAATTTTAAAATAATTAGGAGAGTTAACGAAGGGCGGGGTCATCTCAGAGGCAATCAATAAAGATTCTCCAAACTTAATTTTTTTTCAATGGTTTCCTGCATCCAACCCTCAAAATTAAAAAAGAAAAAACGTCCCTTCTCATTCACTTCATGCTTTTAGTAGCTGTGAGCATGAAGCAAACCTGGCTGATCTTAGCTGTAATTCCTTTTCCTGCTTCCTGACTTCCTTGGTTGGAGTTGCTTAACAACCAAACGCAGGGTCTCACTTAGCTCACTCTTCTCATATGACTTCCTTATGTGCCTCAAATCTAGATGATTCTGAGAGGACAAAAACAGGTGAGAAAAATGATAAGCATCTCACCCATTCCTGCTTTGTTCACCACTTCATTTTCCCCACGTCTCAATGTCTGATGCCATGTCCATTGTCACTAAAATTCCACAAAGGTGTATGCTTCCCTCTGTTGCCCTCGAACTTGTGTATGTATTTTATTATCTTTCCTCTCCATTCCTCATCAGGGCTGTCTGCTTTTAAATAATAAACTTTACAAAGAACAATTTCCCTATTCAGCAGGTGGAGCTGTATTAGAGTGCTAATGAAATTAACATTTTAAGAGAATTTGTGATTTGGTTTAATTAAAGGTGAGGGATTTGTGCAGTTGTTGATTCAATCAGAGAAAGAAGCTATTTGCTCTAGTGTCTAAAATTGTAAATGAGGATCAGAGTCACTTGATATATAGAAAAGACCTACTCTTTGAAAAATACAGCAAGCTACAGACAAAAAAAATTCACTCTTCACAGTACTTTTACATTGGATTGGTTAATACATATCTGATGAGGTAATATTTATTCCTAAAGCTGCACGATTAAAGGATGCTTAGGGAAGTAATCAGTTTCTAGGATCTTACATGGTTCATCCAGTCCTTGCATTTGCTTTTAGAATTGGAGTTTAATGAAGAAAAACTTTAATATGATCAACAGATTCTTCATCTTCATTAAATGAAACCGTTATCTTACAGAAATATTTCCTTTTTTCTTTGTTTTTAGGTTGGCGTTGTAAACGGTATGGTCACCGAACAGGCGACAAAGAATGTCCTTTTTTTATCAAAGGCAACCAAAAGTTAGAACAGTTCAGAGTAGTAAGTAGAACCCCACCTTGTAAATTTACAGAAATAGTGAATATTAATGAACCAGGCAGTAATCAGTGAACTGGAAGTTCACATAGAATACATTCACAGAAGCTTTTTGGCCAAAGTATCTAGTATTGACTACATCTCTTGTTAAATTACATTTGTGTGACAGATTAATTAACAAAAAACTAACTTTTTATTCAAGTGTTATTTGTTTACACCTTGGGATTAGTGATTCTTTTTCTAAAGCAGACATTTTTATTTACTCAATAATTTCTTTTAAGTTATATAAAATATCATGTTTCATAAATAAATTAGGGGTTTGGTTTCCCATTTTTTTAAATGTTTATTTATTTTTGAGAGAGAGAGAGCAGAAAGAGTGCAAGCAGGTAAGGGGCAGAGAGAGAGGCAGACACAGAATCCGAAACAGGCTCCAGGCTCTGAGCTCAAACCCACTAACTGTGGGACCTGAGCCAAAGTCAGATGCTTAACTGACTAAGCCACCCAGGCTCCTCTAGTTTCCCAGTTTTTATTTATTTAAAAAATTTTTTTTAATATTTATATATTTTTGAGAGAGAGAGCACAAGTGAGGGAGGGGCAGAAAGAGAGGGAGACACAGAATTGGAAGCAGGCTCCAGGCTCTGAACTGTCAGCACAGAGCCCGATGCAGAGCTCAAACTCATGAACCATGAGATCATGACCTGAGCTGAAGTCAGATGCCTAACTGACTGAACCACCCAGGTGCCCCTCCTAGTTTTTAAAGATTAAATAGCTTTATAAGCTAGAAGTGTGTGTATAAATTATATATGCTCTTTAGATGATAGTAAAATAGACCTATTATTTCCTTACTTTATTTTAATAGAGTCATCTCCAAAAGGTGTTAATTTACCATTCACTAACTGCTCTGCCAAGTGAAATATGCTACTGTCTGGATGTATTGAGGTTATCAGTATATGTCAGACTGGGGTCAACATTCTCTAAAGGTTTTAAAGAATTTAAGATGTTGTGTTTTCATTTTAATAATCTGTAATAATTTCTTTTTGATCTATCATTCCACTTCTAGGTGAAATGTCAATTTTTATAGATAGTATAGAACATAGTTTGGTGATAAATCGCAAAAAATTTGAACATACTCTTTTTATTTTTTTGACTCAGAAACCCCATTTCTGGGAATTTATTTTAAAGATACAAGAAAACTTCAACATATACACAACTGTTCATGTCTAAGGTTATGTATGTATAAGGATAACTCTAATAATTATATGATTGAAACAATGGAAATTGAAGAAAAATTGGAAATTTAGTAGTCTAATATATCATTAACATAAATTTCTCTGACATACAAATTAGTCATTAGGAATTTTTTTTTTTTGAGATTTTATTTTTAGGAAAAAAAGGTTTTATTATTAGGGATGCCTGGGTGGCTCAGTCAGTTAAGAATCCAACTGTTGATTTTGGCTCAGGTCATGATCTCACAGTTAGTGGGTTTGAGCCCCACAATGGGCTCTGTGCTGATAGCACAGAGCCTGCTCGGGCTTCTCCATCTCCTTCTCTCAGTGCCCCTCCCCAGTCACATGCTTGCTCTCTCTCTCTCTCCCTCTTTCTCTCTCTCTTAAATGAATAAAACATTTAAATTATTTTTTTTATTTTTAAGTAATCTCTGTACCCAGTGTGGGGCTTGAACTCACAATCTCCAGATCAGGAGTCACATTTTCTACTGACTGAGCTAGCCAGGTACCCCAGAAATTATGTTTTAGAAGATGTCATGGAAAAATGTTCATGAAGACATAAGTAAAAAACAATCCAGTGCATATAATAGGATTAATAATTTTTCATAAATGTATTAACATTTATTGAAAGAAAGAAACCAAATATTAATAGTAATTATCCCTAGGTAGGGAGGTAATAAGTTGTTTTTAACATAATTTTTTGGTAACATTTAAAATTTCTACAAATTAGATTTATTCCTTTTTAAAATTGAGATAATTCACATACTGTAACATTCCTCCTACATGTAATCTTATTTTTAAATAATTCAAGTCACTTTTTTTTTTCAAGTCACTTTAAATTATCTGTACTTCTGGTATACGTGCAGACTTTGTTTGAGGCATTTAACATATATTTTTGTGTACCTATAAATGTTCCATTCTTATGTATCATTTTGTAATTTACTTGCATTTTTTAATACCATCTCTTGGTCATCTTTCCAAACAGAACAAAGCAAATTACCTCAATATTTCTACCTTGAATAGTATTTCATGATTCTGCCATGGTTTATGTTCTTGTAAAGGATATTTAAATTACAATCTGTATTTTTCTAATTGGAAAATTCTTTGTTAAAGCCTCAGTAGGTTTGCAGTGACAGTAACCCTTAAGAAGCATTAGAACTTTTTGTTTTCATTTTTATTTTAGAGAGAATGTGTGAACAGGGAGAGGGGCAAAGAGTGAGAGAGAGATCCCCACGCAGGCTCCATGCTCAGCGCTCAGTGCAGAGCCCAACTTGGGGCTCGACCCCATGACCTCTGCACCATGACCTGAGTCAAAATCAAGAGTCAGACACTCAACTGACTGAGCCACCCAAGCACCACAAGAACATGTTAAACGGTACACCACACAGGAAAAAAAGCAGGTTTCAGTGAAATACGGATTTAATTTAAATTTAACTCAACAGTCCGTGAAGCCCTAATCCAACCTTACCCTTCTCTAACCCTCAAGGCACATGAAGATCCCATGTATGACATCATACGAGAGAATAAAAGACATGAAAAGGATGTAAGGTGAGGTGATAATAATACCCTCATATATAAAGTTGGAAATACCCATTCTGGTATCAGACGAGTGGTTTCGTAATTGTGGTACTTTAGTTGTGAAATACGTGGAGGGCAGGAGGGATCACTGGAAAGGCCAGTGTGTGGGGAATGAGCAGGCCAGCCTTGTTCTATCTGGGTTAGCTTAAAGCAGTGGCCTTGGCCCAGTCTGCTCACACCACAGCTAGTGATGTTGGCAACCATAGTTTAGTTTATCTTCTCCAGTGTCTTCAAGGATCTGAGCTATTGTCAAAAATTATCCTTAGACATGAACAAAGATAGAGTGAAGAAATGGGAGAGTTTGTTTTTCTCAAACTGGCAACTCTGAGTAATAATTGTTTGAGGAAGTAGATTACTTGAGCAGTTGGGGGCGGTGAGTAAGGAAAGTAGGCATCTGTTACAAGTTATGTAGTAAGGACTCGAGACACATGCAGAAATATTTAGGACAATGAAAAGAATGCAGAATGGCTGTACACTGGTTACAGTCCTGTCAGATAGGCATGGCTGTGGACAAGAACGGGGAAGCCATGCACAAATAAAAATAAGTACCGTCTTCAGCAAGGTGGTTATTCAGGACATTTTTTACCCTCACTGCTGCTCTTCATCATTGTTATCTGCAATTTTTTTAAGTTAAATATGGTTCTTTGGTCAAACTTCCATGTTTAGGATACAGCAGTTAAAACAGTTACTGGAGGACTCCACCTCCGATGAAGATGGGAGCAGCTCCAGCTCCTCAGAATGTAAAGAGAAACACAAGAAAAAGAAGAAGAAAGAAAAGCATAAGAAAAGGAAAAAAGAAAAGAAGAAGAAGAAGAAACGAAAGCATAAGTCTTCCAAGTCGAATGACAGTTCAGACTCAGACTGACGAGGACTGGACTTACTCCACATTCTCCTCTCAAAATCAGACACGGTGGCCCCGGACCAGCGGGGGTGGAATCGGGGAGGACTCGGAGGCCCTGAGAGAGCAGGGCATTCGGTGTCACGCGTTTGAATTCTTACCTGCCTTCTGGTGAAGACGTGCCCCCCCGGAGGGTGAGTTGTGTGTTGCCAGGGCACTGGCTCTGGACGGTGGCTGATTTCAGGCAGGAAAGCTTTGGTCACTGTCTTCCTCCTGCTGCTCCTGCAGTTTGTGACTCCTTGAGCTGCCTCTGCCGGGGGGGCGGGACTGGGGGGTAGTTTCTGAGGAATCTCCCTCCAGGTGCTGCTGCAGCCTTCCCCTCCCCAGGCGAGTTCCCAGAATCCCCAGAGACTCTAGGCGTGGCTTGTCTCTATGGTCAAGGATAATAAAAGCTCATTATTTTATTTATTTAAAAATACTTATTAATTTATTTTTGAGTCATAACATCCTTTCATGGTCCACATTAAAAGGTACATAAGGTTTAATCAGGAAAAATCTACCTCTTCTCTCCCTCAGCCACTTCCCCAATGTCAAATGTTACCAATTAATTGTGAAGTCATCCAGAAATATTTATGTATCATAGAACAAATTTTTTTTCTCTTTTTTGCATAGTATGAACATTTGTCGGCACTAGTTTTTTCATTAAAAAAAAAAATGTTATTTAAGAGAGAGCGAGAGAGCACGAGCAGGGGAGGAGCAAAGGAGAGAGAATCCTAAGCAGCCTCTGCACTGTCAGCGAAGAGCCTGAATCGGGGCTCTAACTCACGAACCTTGAGATCATGACCAGAGCCAAATGTCAAGAGTCAGATGCTTAACTGACCAAGACACCCAGGTGCTCCTTTTTTTTTTTTTTTCATTTAACTCAACAGTATAAAGCATGTTGGGCTTTGCTGCACTCAAAAGACCTATAGTCGTAAACCCTAGCATGATTGCTTGAGGGTTTTTTGGAGGGCTAGGATACCCTGTAATAACATTGAAAAATTATGTATTTAACTTGCTTAGGTCTTATTGCTATTTTCCCACGACTGTTATTATTTCTAGAATTAGATTCAGAAAAATTACAAGGTTATAGAGATTACTGGGTTAGCTACCCACATCCTCAAATACATCCTCATCCTGTTGGCTAAGCACAGTCCACCTATAAACAGCTGCAGCTGAAACAGCTCAGCAGGTTGGGGTGGTGCCTGCATGCAGTTAGGGAAGGGTGTCTGTTCTTTGCTGAACCAAAGTGGAGCCAGATCTTGGTCATGAGCAAGTGTCCTTCCCTCTCCACCAGCATCTGTTGCTGCTCTCATCATTCAGGGTCCCCGGAACTCATTATTCCTACTTTCTGCCACTTTCCCTGGGGTTTCTCCTCTCTTTAAAGAGTAGCTGCTGCAGTCCAGGCTGGCTCCTTCTCTAGCTCCCTTTAGTAACTGTTCCTAGCCTTGGTCTTAGAAAGTTTATTTCAGTAACACAATTGGCTCAGATTGGAAGGACCAGGATTTGTTATTTCTGAAAACTGTAAGGCAGTTCATTCAGCCATGTCTTACATTTACCCTTGCCATCCTAGCTCAGCATGCAATGGGAAATTCTCCTTAGAGGATTTTTCTTTCTCTTGCTAGAGACCCATTCCTGGTAAACATATTCTGTTACAATATGGGAGAATAATATTGATGATTCTTAAACTTGCAGGGCAGCAAAATCACCTGGAGTGGTTGTTGAAACAGATTCCTCTGTCCTGCTCCTAGAGTGTTAGAATTTCTGATTTACTAGGTTTGGAGTGGACTGGAGAGTTTGCAGTTCTGTCAAATGCCCAAATGATGCTGGCGCTGTTGGTTTGGGGGCCAGACTTGGAGAACTGCTGCTCTAAATGTTAAACCTCTTCCTGAAGCCTTCTTCCACTTCCTGCTCTAACTGGAATCTTGCCATCCACTGCAACCCTTGCAAGTTAATTCCTCCTCTCTCGCTCTGGGTTTCTCTGTCTTCCGTTTCTGGTCTAAATTCTGTGTTCCTTTACTTCAGTCTGTCAAAGCCCTTGACCTGTAGTCCTTTTGCCCAGTTTACCCAGCAGTATCTCAGAGTAACCTCTTCCTCCTTTGTTCCAATTCCCAGAGTGCTGAGCCCATAAAGCTCATCAATCAAAAATTCTTCGTCCAAAATCTCTTCCTTCAGACTCAGTACTCTCCAGTCCTATTTAAAAAAGGAAGAGAAGTCACTAGACCTCCTTCTACCAAGGTATCCATCAACCTGTCGTCATGGCTGTGGTGGGCAGAATTACAAAGTAACCTCCAAGATTTGTCCAAATCTGTAGAAATTTTTACTCTAATGGATTTTATTCCTGTGATTAGATTATGATACACTGTTGAAATATACATATTTTCGTAAATATATGGATGGTCAGAACCAGATGACGTGACAATTTTAAAACCAGAAGTTTTTAAATATACTGGCAGGTAGCAAAGAGCAAATCACATTCCAAGTTTGAGAAAGACTCGATGTACTATTGGTGGATTTATTTTATTTATTTTTTTTTAAGTTTTTTTTTTAATGTTTTATTTATTTCTAGGAGAGAGAGAGAGAGACAGCGTGAGCAGGGGAGGGTCAGAGAAGAGAGGGAGTCACAGACTGATACAGGCTCCAGGCTCTGAGCTGGCAGTCAGCACAGAGCCCGACGCGGGGCCCGAACCCACGAACCGCGAGATCATGACCTAAGCGAAAGTCGGACACTTAACCGACTAAGCCACCCAGGCGCCCCTGGTGGATTTATTTTAAATTGAAGGGGTTGGGGCACCAGGCTGGCTCAGTAAAGCATGCAACTCTTGATCTTGGGCTTGTAAACTAAAACCCCACATTGGGTGTAGAGATTACTTAAAATCTGAAAAGAAAAAAAAAAAAGTTTAAAAAAAAAATGAAGGCACCATATAGCAAGGAAATGTGGCAGCTTCCAAGAGGTGAAAGCAATCCTTGGCAACAACCAGCAAGGAAATGGTCACCTCAGTCCTACAGTACTTGCAGGGAACTCACTCCTGCTAATAGTCTAAATGATCTTGGACATCTATTCTTCTCCACAGCCTTCAGGTAATAACCTAGCCTGTCCACACCTCATTTTGGCATTATGAAGTGCTAAACTGAGATCCTAATCTATTCTACCCAGATTTCTGACCTACAGACCTATGAGATAATAAATGGGTGATGCTTTTAGTTTTCATCTTTTTAAAAATTCAGACTCCTTTTTTTTACAGCCATTTTAAGTTCACAATGGAATTGAGCAGAAACTACAGAGATTTCCCATATATTCTGTGTCCCCACATACCCACAAGCCCACCTCTCACATCAACACCCGAATGGTCCACTTGTTACATTCGGTATCCTACCGTAACACATCCTATCTCCCACAGACGCTTCTGCCATGGGAAGTTGTGATTTTCCGTATCTGCCTCCCTCTCCAATTTTTGGATCAGCGGTTTTGCCATGACCTCTATTCTTTGATGAAATTAGGGAGATTTGGTAATTTTTTAGTTCTTTTTACATCTCAGGACAGAGTGTGAAGACTCCTTACCTCCCTTCTATTCCTGAAACCAATACTATACTATATATTAACTAACATAAATCTAAATACAGAGATTTCTTATCTCTTCATATGCTAGCCCAGAAACCAGAAGTCAATGGTTATTGTTTTAAGCCACTACGTTTGTTGAAATTAGTGACTGCCCCACATGTCTGGAAGCTTCTTTAGGGCAGAGACCAGCTTGTTTCATGTTCTAGTCTCAACTTTATTTCTTTGTTTATTTCTTTGTTTATTTTGAGAGAGAGTTGCATGTGCATGTTCATGTGCGAGCAGGGCAGGGACAGAGAGAATCCTAAGAAGGCTCCATGTTCAGTTGAGCCCAACATGGGACTCAATCTCATGACCATGGGATCATAACCTGAGCCAAAATCAAGAGTCAGACACTGAACTCACTGAGCCACCCAGGCACCCCTCTAGACTCAACTTTTTTTTTTATTTCTTTTGAAAGACAGAGACAGACAAACAGAAAGCCCAAGTGGGGGAGGGTCAGAGACGAGAGGGAGGGAATTCCAAGCAGTCTCTATACTGCCAGCACAGAGCCGGATGTTGGATTCGAACTTCTGAGCCATGAGATTATGACCCTAGCCAGTCAGACACTCAACCAACTGAGCCACGCAGATGCCCCTAGACTTGACTTCTAACAGAATGTGAATAGGGTTACATGCTCCAGTTGGAACCTGATTTGGAAGTTGTAGTGGATGCTGTGTTGTGCTAATGGTATTTCCCTAATTCCCCGCTACTGACTTGAGGACTAAAGTATTTACCCTCCCACCTGCTGGGATGGCTGACAACCTGACAACTTGCAACTGACTTCTCCTATCCAGGGACTGACCTTTCTTAAAGAAAGCCACAGTACCCAAGGTCACGCTTCCTTTCCAAGGGCCATCCTGTATCAGTGACTGGTTAATCCATGGGTATATGGGTGGCCTCTTACCCCAGTTGAGAAAACCCTGCAGGATCATTGCAGCTCAGGAGCTCCCAATGGGATTGGCTGAGGTCTTTGTTCTTGCTTTATCACATCCAAACTTCTTCCCTGTGCTTAATCATGCTTTCTTTGCCCCTTCAGAGATTTTATTCCGCAAAGCACTGTCTATTAGAGCACTCCCTGCACACAAATCTTCATGCCAGAGTCTGACCCTAAGGAACTTAATGTGCCATGGGGTATAATAACCATTTGGAAAAATGAAAGGGAAGGTGATGTCAGGATGTACCCTTCATTTTGGACTCCAGTTTCCAAACCTATGCTTGGCTTCTCATCTAGCCTCTAGAATAAAGACTTTAGGAAGGATTACATGGCAGGAAAATGTTCATTGAACTTGTCATCTTCTTTTTGTGTTAGCTCTTCCATATACCGGCATTACCATCTTCCCTGCCTTCCAGGGTCCAACATCTTCCTACTAGCGAGAGAGCCCCAGTTATGGTCCATTTAAGTGTCTTGAATTAGTTCACCCACACTTCAAACTCCTATTTCACAGATGTCAAAAAAGCAATCAAGCAAAAATAAATGATTGGGACCTCATCAAGATTAAAAGCTTCTGCACAGCCAAGGAAACAACCCAGAATATTAATAGGCAACCAACGGAATGGGAAAAGATAGTTGCAAATGACATATCAGATAAAGGGTTAATATCCAGAATATATAAGGAACTCATCAAACTACACGCCCGAAACACAAACAACCCAGTGAAGAAATGGGCAGAAGATATGAACAGACACTTCTCCAAAGAGGACATCCAGATGGCCAACAGACACATGAAACGATGCTCAGCATCCCTCCTCATCAGGGAAATACAAATCAAAACCACACTGAGATACCACCTCACGCCAGTCAGAGTGGCTAAAATGAGCAAATCAGAGAACTCTAGATGCTGGCGAGGATGTGGAGAAACGGGCACCCTCCTACACTGTTGGTGGGAATGTAAACTGGTACAGCCCATCTGGAAAACAGTGTGGAGGTTCCTCAGGAAACTAACAATAGAACTCCCCTAGGACCCAGCAATAGCACTGCTAGGAATTTACCCAAGGGATACAGAAATGCTGATGCATAGGAGCACATGTACCCCAATGTTCATAGCAGCACTCTCCACAATAGCTAAAACATGGAAAGAGCCTAAGTGTCCATCAACAGATGAATGGATCAAGAAGATGTGGTTTATCTATACCATGGAATACTACATGGCAATGAGAAACAATGAAATCTGGCCATGTGTAGCAACATGGATGGACCTTGAGGGTGTTATGCTGAGCGAAATAAGTCAGGCAGAGAAGGACAAATATCATATGTTTGCACGTATAGGAGGATTAGGAGGAACTTGACGGAGGAACAAGGGGGAGAAGAAGGGCGGAAATGGTGGGGGAAAGGGAGAGAGGCAAACCATGAGAGACTCTTGAATGCTGACAAAAACTGAGGACTGATGGATGTGGGGGGAGGGGGGAGGGGCATGGAGGAGGACACTTGTGGGGATGAGCACTGAGTGTTATGTGGAAACTAATTTGACAATAAACTATTAAAAAAAAAAGCAATCAGATTCAACTCATATTAACACATTAATGAAAAGCCACACTCCTTAATCTTCTCATGGGGATTTGTATGTGAATGAATCAGACTGTTGGAATTTGAATGAATCAGAACTGTTGGTGGGGAGGTAGAGTAGTGGAATGCCTTCCTGTAGTTCCCAAATAAGCTCAAGAGTTGGATTATCTGGACTCAAGTGTTCTTTATTGTTCAGTTACTCCAGCCAATGCATTCCTAACTTAGCTTTCCCATTTCAGTTATGTTCTGGGCTTGGAATGATGGTGGGAACAGTGCCAAGAACAAAACTGTCCATTTAAATTGATACTAGGCCATTCATTCACAAATATTTGAGTGCATATGACATGCCAGGCTCTGTACTAACTATTCCATGGATACTGTATTGGAGACCATAATCTATAGCCCTAAGGAATACATGGTCTCAAGGGTATAAGCGTTGTAACTTTCCTGTGTCACGTTGCATACATAATGGGCTATGAAAGTGAAAATGCAGGTGTTACTAGAACATAGGAGAATCCAGCCATGGGTGAGGATAGAGGTCACAGATATTCTCCTAGAGTATCTACTCAATCTTTTAAATAGGGCTTAGGCAGGAGATAAGTCACAGATCTTTGCATAAGACCAGCTTTAGAAACTGTATCATCTTTTGCTTGCCTTTTTGCATCTCATCTGAAAACATGCAGTGCCATCACTTTTTACTATCTCCTTAATCCATCTTGAGAGGTACTTTGTTACTATAGGGAGTTAAAAATATAAAAAAATATAGTAAAAATATACATATATATTTAAAACTCCTCACTGAACAACTTACAGGCAATATTGAGTGGACCCATCTATATCTATCAAAATATTGTCGATACAATCACTCAGTCCTTCCAAGAGGTAACCCTAACCTCTCCATATCTGCCAAATACCTATACCTTACAAATACCCTTAGGACAGCTTTCATCCACATGTAAACACTGGCACCTAGTCACAGACTTAACCTGTACCTTTTATTGGGAGAAGACTGGTTCCACAAATTTACTATCTAGGTCATAGGTTCTGAGTATAAGGAACTCTTGTTTGCCTAAAGTTTCCTGTGTTTCTACGAGTGCACATCGGAAGTAAATAACATACTACAAACCCACCCTTCAGCCCGCACTGGACATACCCATCAGTGGATCTACTATATGCCTGGCTTACATTTATAAAAAATGAATACTGTCTCTCTCTTCAGGGCAGTTCCTGTTCATGGGGAATCCATCTATTTATTGTATCTTCAACGCTGCCATCCTTTTCCCCATATTTAAAGGTCCCTGGGGATTATAAGACCATAATATACATGGCAGAAGTATTCATGAATGACCCAACTTTGTTGGTGTTTCCAGTGATGTGGCCATTTTGAGAAGGGAAGAAAATGCTTAAGAATCAGGGGCGCCTGGGTGGCTTAGTCGGTTAAGCATCTGACTTTCGCTTAGGTCATGATCTCGCGGTTCGTGGGTTCGGGCCCCGCGTCGGGCTATGTGCTGAATGCCAGCTCAGAGCCTGGAGCCTGCTTCAGTCTGTGACTCCCTCTCTCTCTGACCCTCACCTGCTCACGCTGTCTCTCTCTCTCCTAGAAATAAATAAAACATTTAAAAAAATTTAAAAAAAAAAGAATCACACACATATGCAATTCAATTTATTTGCTGTTTTATATCTTTTAATTCCAAAGGCTTTACAGAGTCACATTTTCTTGTTTGTTGGTATAACAGCTTTATTAGATTAAATCAAGGGGTGATCACATGTTCTAAACCACCATAATGATGCAACAATTAGTTCTTTTATGTAGCTGGAACTCAGTATTTGTTTCCTGTAAAATAATAGAATAATACAGTTCCTAAAATCAACTGTATAACAAACTCAAGATATCCCATACAGAGAATCATTACTAATATCTTTAATTTTCATCTTTAGGATAAAGTTAAAGGAAGGTCTTAACATTTTGCCTGAGCATGATTATCAGTCTTTACTTTATGACCACTGCAAGGCAAGAATGGCCCATTTAAAAGGCCAATAACCACTTGCTCCCTGACACCCTGGGCCTAGGGGTTGCAAGTGTGTCAGGGATACTCAATGCCAAGACTCCGTGTGACAAGAAGCCTGTCAAACTACTAGACCCTTAAGGAAGACCCTGAACTTCCAGTGCCCAGCTCTAAACTGGGATACTTTGAACCGGTAGGATAACTTAAAAAATCCCATATAACCCACAACAGACTACCAGAACAACACTGGGAATTAAATGTGGAAAACTGACACAAGAATGACATTCCACAGAATAAAAGGCTTTGCCTCCAATCTGCTTGTAAGCAAAGAACTATAGATACAAGTCTACTACCCAGTTAGGATGCTGCCATTTTCACTGCCCACAAGCAATGTTAGTTTTAGAGGACAGAACATGCACTGAGTATGAAACCCCAAACAAAGCCCTATCAATGAGACACCAAAACTGGACACAGGATAGATACCAACTCTGTACCTGCTGGCTGTTTCCTAAACTTTACAGCATCTGCTTCAAATCTGTTTGAAACTTTTAAGGTACCTTGCTTTTCCATTTCTCACCGTTATCTGAGGAAAGAAGTGATTCATACATTAAATAACCCAAATTGCTTAAAAAATGGAAAAAAACATAAAAACACATCTTTCAAGAAAACCCATTTTTCAAGATCTTATTCTATCATTCTATAGTCCTTAGCAATAAAAAATATAATAGCCACAATCTAGAGATTTCAGCCTGAAAATTACCATCTTGACTGCATTACCAAGAGTAAATTAAAGTTGTCTTCCTCACAGGGCTGTGATAGGATGGAAAAAACTGATTCCTACACACTGATGAGAAATGACAGCAGAAGCAAATGAGTCTTTAAGAAGACTAAAGGTAAGATGGCCAGTGTTCTGGTTTATGAGCTAAGACTGAAAATTAAATTTCCTAGGGGTCTTTATGCATCCCATTCATCCCTTACCTACTTGATTTCATTTTTGTACCCCAGATATAATCATCCCCCAGGCTCTATTTTGGGTCCTTCCCACTCATTTGAGCCCCCTCCCTAAAAATACGGTGGTCCAAACGCCAGCTTCAACTAGGTGTGCATGACCTGCTGGTCCAATCCTCCCCCCGACAACCACACAATAGAGCAAAACAAATTCCCTTCCCAAATTTACTTTTCCACAGACGTTACCATTTTCTCTAGATGCTCAAGTTCAAAACCCAGCCTTTTATTCTTAAGGAATCAATTTCATTAATAAATTCACTGAGATGTAGATCTTTTACTCCCATGTGAGTTAGGACCTTCATCACTCTTTATATCCAGTGTTCACTAAAACTGACTATATACAGGGGTTTCAGCCATATAGGCAGAGTTCAAATTCCTCCTACACTGCACTGCCAGCTGAAGATTCCTAGAGCACACTTCTTCCTGTACTTTCTCTATTCAATTTGCTGTGGCAAATCCTTATTGCCTAGAGGACAAATATCTAAAAAAGAAAATTAACTACTGTAGCCCATTCTGCTTAGACCTACTTTCTCAACTCCTCTCAGGTCTCCCCTCCGGCCTGCTGGTCTCAGGCTCAAACCCTGGAACACACTTGACCTGCCCAGACTGCCCATTTGATGAGCTCACGCTACGGTCTCCATTCCCACTCCACACCATAGTCTCCAAATGTGTTTCACAATTCACTGCCTCCACATGGACTGCCCATTCTCAGCAACTCCACCTACATCAACGTCCTTTTCTCTCAACCCCACTGTCCTTTACGACCGCTCAGCTCTCCATCATCTGCCACAGCTCTTTGTTTCAAATTACATTATGATTTCTAGAATGCAGGACCTCAAACGGGATCTCTGCCAATCCTACACACATGGGCACCTACAGTTGTTTAAGAACATACTTTCAAAATGGAGAAATACTATTGATCTACGGCTGCCTTTGCATCCAGGACCCAGTACAGAAGCACCACAGACAACCAAATAGGATCAGCCCATCAGTCACTTACATTCCCATGACTTGTGAGAGGCTCTCTTGGAGTCCAGTCCCTCCTGCATGGCCATCGTACGTTCCCTTTGGAGCCTGCCATCCTGTCCGGTCACCTCATACACCATAGGGATGATCTTATATTCACCATGCTTTAACCTGTCCTTATTTCTGGTGGTCCAGACAGTAAGTTGAGGGAGAGACCACTCAGGTGGCATCCTGATTATCCTGCTGGCCTTGCAATAAATCCTTCCTTTCGAGGAAGTCACAGGGTCTGGTGGACTAATTTCTTCAAAGAAGCATTCTACCTCTTACATTTCATCTTAAACTTCCTCTTCAAACTCACAGTCCTCTGAATCCTTGGGAAGTACAGGGTTTAAGCCAGCATTTTTCTTCAATAAATACACTATATTACCACTTGAGAAATTGCTGAGGGTTTTCTGCTTCTTGCCTTTCACAGTCTTTTTAATCTTGGCACACTTTTTGAAGTTCTCATGATACTCCTCAATCTCATCATTCATGGTCATTTCTTCTTCATTTGTGTTCAATTTCCCATTCCTGATCGACTTTCTCTGCGATCCCTTAGTTTTGTAGTCTAGTTAGTGATGACTCATGTTTGGAAGGCATTTGCTCAGGGGATTTCTCCAGCTCTGCATCCTGCCACCAGCTCATATCACACTGAATGCCTCCATCGACCTGGTTGAACTGGGCGAGTGAGATGGGGGAAGGACATAATTCTCCCAGTAACTGTTACTCTGTATCACTTCAACTTCATCCACATTCACAGAGAAGCCATGGCCCACACTACCATTATCTGACATGTTTTCTCCAATGCTAAGGGGACTGTGGGATTTGGACTGTAGGCCCAGGTCTTCAGTGGCTTTATTGCTGGAGCTGACTGTCCTTTCCTGCTGGAGCTTGTTGCCATCTCCAGAAGATAGGCACAGATTTGAATTCAGCGTATCCTGGATTTCATCTCTGTCTTTTGCTTCATCTGGAGAAGACAGGAATTGGGGGCAGTTACATGGTCTTTTTCTTTTTTTTCTTGACCCAAGTTCATATTCATGATGCAGCCCAACTTCACCACATCATCATGTCTTACATCAGGACACTGCTCCAACCAGACAGTACTTTCTTCATCTTTACATGTAATGCCCTCTGTACCCTCATGAGGGTTAAAAAGCACACCTCTACTTTCCCAAGAACTCTGTGTAATTCTATTGTACTGCACCATCTTCTCTGGCATGGCTTTACCATAAGCTAGGTCATACAAATGCATAGTTTCCTTTAAAGTCTTCCAAAACTGCGTTACAGGGGATCCTTTGCTCTGTTCTAGCCTCATTTTCTCTTCCTCAGATGCAAAGTCTCCTAAGGTGATGTTCTACACAAGCTGTTATTAGAAGCGCTCTTACCACGTAGCTCCCTCTTCTGGGCAACAGAAGACAAAACCCCATCTGTTTCTTAGGAATGTTGTCTGTTTCTATGTCAATATCAGAAGTAGGGATACTGGTCACCATCTCACCTTCTGAGGGGGTATCTTGTTTCTCAGTCATATTTGCAGCCTGCTGAGGTTCAGTCTCAGTGTCTCTTTTTTTTGTTTTCTTTCTATAGGCACTACAGTGCTGGTACTGTGCTGTGTTACAAAACTTAGGTCTTCAGTTAAGTGTAGTGGGCAATGGGGGCTGAGGACAAGGAAGCCAGGATACTCACTGAGTACCACTGAAGATGGAAAATACAGACTTCCATTTCTAAAACCTAAAAAGAGAATACAGTAGTTAATGACTCTGTCTCCTGCAGCCAGTCCCAACATTCTGCCAGTACACAGCCATGTGGCCACACCAGTTGTTAAAATATGGAGTTTCTTCCACACTAGTTGGTAGCTAATGGCCCCCACCTTCTCCGCTCAGGATTCAACAAGTGAAAGGGCAATGACCGCATCAGTGGGGCCTCTCGCACCCTCCTTCACTACAAGAGCACGCATCTGTTCTGACTGGTTGCCAGGCCATCAGATAGCATATCGTGAATCACCCCTACTTAGTAGTGGCCCTTTTTCAAAGAGACCAAGCACCCACTAAGCATAATTCCAGATTGTTGTGGCTGAAAAAAGAATAATTATGTCAGCTCTTATAGAGCAAAGGAGAACAAAAGTCCTTTGTATGTACAAGCCTTTCTAAACCTGTTCATTCAGCACTATTCATTCACTCATATACACATCTTTCCCCATTTTCCACTCTTTAGGGGTAAACAGTACAATGGTGCCAGTAATGACAGACACGCTTCTCTCATACAAATTCATTTAAGGAAAGCCGTTTGCTTTTGGAAAACAGATGTATACAACTGACAAAATTAAGATAAAATTTCTACTTAGTATATAAAAGCAAAAATTATACTCAGATCAGTGTTTATGAGGCAGTTTACTCAATATGGTGAGGATGATCTTTTGAACTCAATTTCAGTGTTTAAGACTGCATCAAAATGCCTCTCGGACCTGGCCTAATGTATTTATACATACAAGCTTATGGGTTGCTTCCTGTATTGAAAGGAAACAGATAAGTCACAGCTTGGGAACTCAACACTGTCTATAGAGGTTAGAAGCCAACAGAATAAAGCTCATGACACAGGTAACTTCCTACCATATGTTGTACCATATCATACAGTAGAACAAAATACCATAGTAGCAGATCCCTGCCAGTAGAATCTACCACAGGACCCTATCCAGCCACTCACTGCAAAAATATAGGTGTTAAAATTTTATCACTCACTAATCACCAAAATCTATGGCTACTCTTTGTAATAACTTCCCTCTTCTGCTATCATGCAAAAAACTTTGAAGTCCTCTCCCTTGTTTTTACCTCATTAATTTCCTTGACCCATCCCCCTGACATTCACAGGTCTGTAATCCCTACTACCTCCAGAATTATCTTTTTTTTTTCCTGAAGTAATCTCTACACCCAACCGTAGCGATTACCCAACTGTGGGGCTCAAACTCACGACCTTGAGCACCAAGAGCCGGATGCTCTACCAAATGAGCCAGCCAGGTGCCCCCAGAATTATCTTTCTGACTCAACTGTGATCCCTCCTCATTCCAGACACAGTATTTGAAAGGCTTATCACTGCCATTCAGGAAATGATGAACAATGACTCCATTCTTTAGGATGCCATAAAGGCCTTTATTATCTGATTTGTATCTGTATCGTCTTACTGTCCCACTAAGCCTATAGGCTCTAGCCATATGTGGGTTCCCCACAGGCCAACTTCTTTCCGCTTTTCTGGGAATTCCTCCTTCCCTACTTCTTCCAACTGCTACCGAAACCTTTTATATATGTGTGTGTGTGTATAATATATATAATAGATATCATATATACATGTAATAAATATAAGATATATATAATAAATATAAATTTATACGTATCCGTGTGTATACACACACGCACAGACACACACACACACACACACACTTTAAGTAGGTTTCGACCCCAGCACAAAACACAATGCAGGACCTGAACTCACATCCTTGAGATCAAGACCTAAACTGAAATCGAGTCAATGTTTAACTGAGTGAGGCACTCAGGTACTCTAAAACCTTTTTTTTTCTTTAAACTTTTTTTTAATGTTTATTTAATTTTGAGAGAGAGCCAGAGTGTGAGTGGGGGAGGGAGTAGAGAGACAGAATGGGAGAAACAGAATCCTTAGCAGGCTCCAGGCTCCAGGCTCCCAGATGTCAGCACAGAACGAGGCACAGGGCTTGAACTCACAAACCGCAAGATCATAACCTGAGCCAAAGTCAGACACTCAACGAACTGAGCCTTCCAGGTGCACCCCACCACCTTAAAAAAATTTTTTTTTACTCTTTATTTATTTTTGAGAGGGAGAGAGACAGAATGCAAGCAGGGGAGGGGCAGAGAGAGAGACACACACAGAATCCAAAGCAGACTCCAGGCTCTGAGCTGTCAGCACAGAGCCTGACATGGGGCTCGAACTCACAAACTGCGAGATCATGACCTGAGCCAAAGTCGGATGCTTAACTGACTGAGCCACTCAGGTGCCCCAACCTTTTGTATTTTAAATGGAAATCTTCCCACTTGTGACAACAGATGGATCTTGAAGGCATTTTCCTAAGAGAAGTCAGTTGTACAAAGAAAGTCAAATGCTGTATCATCTCACCTATATGTAAAATCTAGAAAAGATGAACTCAGAAACAGTAGAATTGTGGCGTTGCCAGGGGCTGGGTGGTGGGAGAAATGGGGAAATGTTGGCCAATGTTAAAAGAAAACTAATTCGTCTTGTTATACAAAGGAGGCAATGGATGCAAAGTGGATTTAATATTGATTCAAAATCAGCCTATTTATAAAAGCATGAGTCTCTCCCTCTATTTCAATTGTACACCTATGTGTACTGCATGTCTAATTATTATTAAAAGCTGGTAGAGTTTCTGATTCTAGATATGTAAGAAGTTTGGAAGTGACTTACTCCAAACAGTAAAAAGCTGAACTGAAAAAAATCAAGAATTCTTCCCAGACCCTTCATAGCAGTAGGTTACAGGCAAAGTTCTACCCCAGTGTTGGAGAGATAATGTGAATGCAGATAAGTACAACTTAGAGGAACATAAACCAAAGAGATAAAAACTCCATGAGAACTAGTAGTGGGACAGGGAAGCCTGAACTGTTACTGACAAGTTGCAGGCTCAAGGAGAACAAATCTGAGAGTTAAAAACTTCAAAGGGACCCATTCATAGGGAATCCTCCCCCTGCCCTTTGCTTTTTTGAATTTTATCTACAGTAGTTCAACCAGTTTCTTACAGTAAATCTGGGAGAAAGATCCCTCAGGAAGAGGCGGGAAGAGGACCACCCTGTGACATACACAAGGAGAACTCCAACCAACACTAACACCAGACCTCAGGACAAGCTAGTTGACCAGAGCCTCAATGGGTGTAAGCAAATACTTACCTCAAACCCACCCAGACCACCTTCCCTGCCTAATGGGAGGAGGCACAGTTTATAGTCCAAAGGCACAATCTCACTAAAAAACTGAGACCTAAAATCACAGCCCTCCTATAACCATAGCACTATGATCCCTGTCCCACCTCTATAACTTCTCATGTCACTAAAAGCCTAATTAGAGCACTTCCTTTTATCCAGTACAGAATGCCTGGCAATCAATAAAACATTATAAGACATCCTAAAAAGCAAAAACTGTGTTGTCTACAAAAAAAAATCCACTTTAACTATGAATACAGGGATGAATAAAGATGTACCATGCTAATACTAATCAAAAGAAAGTGGACATGCTGTCTTTCAGACAGAGCAGACTTCAGATCAAGGAAAGTGACCAGGGGTAAAGACTGGCATTACATGAAACATCAATTCTTCACTGAAACATAACAATCCCTCCCTAAAGTGCATGCCCTTTACAGAGGGTGAAACTATGTGAGGCCAAAAGTGATGGAAGTACACAAGGAAATAGAATAACTCACTATTACCACTAGGAGATTTTAGTACTCCTGTATCAGAATAGGACAAATGCAGCAGGAAAAAATCAGTAAGGACAGCTGAACTCAACAGTACCCTTAACCCACTGCAAATAAGGGACATCCACAGACTACTTCATCCAACAGAATACGCAGCTCACACCTACATGGAACATTCACCAAGACAGTATATACTGTGGGCCATAAAAACACTTTTGCAAATTAAAAAGTATATTAATCATACAGTATCTCCTCTTAGCCTACAGCTGAATATAGAAAACAAGGATAGCTGTAAAATCCCCTAATACTTTGAGATTAAATACTAAGTAACCCTGAGTCAATGAAGAAATTTCAGGGGAAATATAAAGATTTTGAGCTAGGAGTGCCTGGGTGGCTCAGTCAGCTAAATATCCAACTCTTGGTCTCACTTCAGGTCTTGATATCAGGGTCATGAGTTTAAGCCTGGCAATGGGCTCTGTGATACGCACAAAGCCTACTTAAAAAAAAGATTTTGAACTAAATGAAATAGAACTTGTCAAAATTTGTCAGATGACAGGGAAGTAATGCTTAGGGGGAAATTTACAAAATTGAAAAGATTTGAAAATCAATCATATAGCCTCTATCTTCAGAAATTAGAAAATAAACAGCAAATTAAGTTCAAGGAATAAGAAAATAAAAATTAAAGCAGAATTAATGAAATTGACAACAGAATCAATACAAAAACAAAACAAAACAAAAAGCTGGTTATTTGGAAAGATCAATAAAGTTGATAAACCTTCAGCCAGCTTACTGAGTAAAAAAGGGGAAGACACAAATGACTAGTGTCAGAAATGAAAGAGGATGCCATGGACATTAAAAAGATGGAAGGAGGGGCGCCTGGGTGGCTTAGTCGGTTAAGCGTCCGACTTTCGCTTAGGTCATGATCTCGCGGTTCGTGGGTTCAAGCCCCGCGTCGGGCTCTGTGCTGACTGCCAGCTCAGAGCCTGGAGCCTGTTTCAGTCTGTGACTCCCTCTCTCTCTGACCCTCCCCTGCTCACGCTGTCTCTCTCTCTCGCCTAGAAATAAAAAATAAAAAAAATTAAAAAAAATTAAAAAAAAAAATAAAAAAAATAAAAAAATAAAAAGATGGAAGGAATACTATGAACTCTGTTACCACAACTTTCATAACCTACACAAAATGGACCAATTCCTTGAAAGACAAGTTTGTGAGACTCACACAAATAGAAATGGACATCTGCATAGACCTGTATCTATTCAAGAAAATGAATCAACTGATAACCTTCCAGAACTAAAAGTGCAGGCCCAGAAAGGCCCACTGAAATCTACCAAACAATTACGAAATTACAAACAAATCAACAGAATAGAATAGAGAGCCCACACTCAGACCTTGTAACTAACCAATGTTTGACAAAGGAGCAAAGACAATACAATGGAGCAAAGACAGTCTTTTCAACAAATCATCCTGGAACAACTGAACATACAGTGCAAAAAGTGATCCTAAAAACAGACCTTAAACACCCTTCACAAAAATCAACTCAAAATGGACCACAAACCTCAATGTAAAATGTAGAAACTATAAGGCCTGGAAGATAACAGAAACCTGTATGTCCTTGAGTACAGTGATGACTTGTTATGTACAATACTAGTGGCAGACATGATTCATGCAAGAAAGAACTGAAGAGCTGACTTCATTAAAATTTAAAACTCTGCAAAAGATACTGATATTGTCAACTGAATGAAAAGTCACATACTGGGAGAAAATATTGGTAAAAGACATACCTTATAAAGGACAGTTACCCAAAATATACAAAGAACCCTTAAAAATTTAAGAACATAACCCAATTAGGGGTACCTGGGTGGCTCAGCCAGTTAAGCATCTGACTCTTGGTTTGGGCTCAGGTCATGATCTCATGGTTTCATGAGTTCAAGCCCAGAGTGGGGCTTCATGCTAACAGTGCAAAGCCTGCTTGGGATTCTCTCTCTCCCACCCTGTCTGCCCCTCCCCTGCTTATGCTGCCCCTGTCTCTCTCAAAATAAATAAATAAACTTAAAAAAAAAAGAAAATAACCTGATTAAAAAAGAGGCTGCAGACCTTAACAGACACCTCACCAAAGAAAATACACAGACAAAACTTGCCAAATAAACGTATGAAAACATGCTTTGCATCATGTGCCATCAAGAAAATGCAAATTAAGGCAATGTGATACTATAAAGATACCAGAATACTTAAATCCTGAACACTGACAATACCCAATGCTGGTGAAGATACGGAGCAAGAGGAACTCTGCTAGCTGGTGGAAATGTAAGATGGTACAAAATAGTGTGGAAGGAAGAAAGTTTGGCAGTTACTTACAAAATTAAATATATGGTGAAAACCTGAAGAAACCAAGGTATCCTTCAGTAATGAATGGATGTATAAAGTATCATAATTCAAACAATGGGATATTATTCAGCAGCGAAAACAAGTGACTTATCAAGTATCAACAAGATATAGGAAAACTTTAAATGCATATTACTATGTAGAAAATGCCAATCTAAAAAGCTACATACTGTATGATTCCAATGATATGACTTTCTGGAATAGGCAAAGCTATGGAGCCAGTAAAAAGATAAGTGTTTGCCAGGGGTTAGAAAGAATGGAGTCATGAATATGCAAAGGATTTTTATGGCAGTGAAACTATTCAAAATGGCATTATAATGGTGGATATATTTCATGATGTATTTATCCAAAACCATAGAACATACAGCTCTAAGAGCACACCCTAAGGTGAGCTTTGGGTGATAATGTATCATTGTAGGTTCACTAATTATGACAAATGTACCACTCTGGTGAGGGATGTTGATAATTGGAGAAGCTATGCATTATGGAGAACATATGAGATGTCTTTCTGCCTTCTGCTCCATTTTGCTATGAACCTAAAGCTGCTCTATAAAATAAAGTCTACTAAATAGAGGTAGAGATCCTTGAATATGCATAGAATATATCTGGGAAGATACCGAAATCACTGGCAATATTTTCTGCCTTGGGTAAGGTACTGGGAGACTGCAAAAAGAGATTAAGAGGGAAGAGGGGTGCCTGAGTAGCTCTGTCTTAAGTGTCCAACTTCAGCTCAGGTCATGATCTCTGTGCTGAGAGCTCACAGCCTGGAGCTTGCCTCCGATTCTGTGTTTCCTTCTCTCTCTCTGCCCCTCTCTCTCCCTTTCTCTCTTTCTCCCTCAAAAATAGATAGATAGATAGATAGATAGATAGATAGATAGATAGATAGATAGATAGATAGATAGATAAAGAGGGGTGGGGTGCCTTGGGTGGCTCAGTTGGTTAAGCATCCAACTTCAGCTCAGGTCATGATTTCACGGTCTGTGAGTTTGAGCCCAGTGTCAGGTTCTGTACTGACAGCTCAGAGCCTGGAGCCTGCTTTGGATTCTGTGTCCGCCTCCCCTCTCTGCCCCTCCCCAACTCATGCTCTGTCTCACTCTGTCTCTCAAAAACAAATAAATGTTAAAAAAATTTTTTTTTAAAGAAAGACTTAATTCCTTATTTGTATGCTATTTTAATTTTTAGCCCTATACATTTGGTTACTTTCTTTTCTTCCTTCCTTCCTTTCTTGAGAGGGCAGGTGTGACAGCAGGGGAGAGGGGAAGAGGGAGAGAGAGAATCTTAAGCAGGCTCTGTGATCAGCGTGTAGCCCGATATGATGCTCTATCTCACGACCTTGGGTTCATGACCTGAGCCGAAATCACAAGTCAGGTGCTCAACCAACTGAGCCACCCAGGAGCCTTGCATTTGGTTACTTTTTCAACAAAATAAAAATAATTTAAGCCAGTTTCAAGTGAAGAGATGTTCTGTTATTCATGGAGTAGTTATGCCTCCCATTATGATCAATTTCTAGTCAAAATGACTAGGTTAAAAATGAGCCACAATAATCTGCCCTGTAGGTTAATACAACCAAGGATGCTTTGAGTCCACTTGCTCAACTGAACTCATGTTATATCCCCCCAAGGAACATCTCTACAACCTTGGGTATGACAGACATGCTGTTTAATACACAATTTTATTCAGCTATACGACAAGTTCTAATACATTCCTCCCATTTCCTACTTAACTAACTTTATCCAAAAATGACGTAAATTATCTTCAGTGAATCTATAGTCAACATCTTTCTGTACTGGCATCCATTCTTCTTTTGGCAATAGGCCCTTCAAGCTCCTTTGGAAAAGGAGAGACCTTCTATGTCCAAATGGAATATGACTGACTTATACACCTTCAACATGGGGCATATAACCTAGACTGGTAAAGGAGACTAGACCATATTCCTGGCTTGGTAAGTAGAACAAAGAAGGGCATGTGACAAAGCCAGACCACTGAGAGTGAGTTTTGGAACTCATTGAATCTACTGGAAGAGAGGGCTCTTCTCTGGGATCCCAAGCCATAAAATCACTACAGACCTAGAAATGCTGTAACCATCTTTGCCACGTTGAAATGGCTAAGTGTGAGATCAATATAGAGAAAGTCAAAACCTAGAAATAAAGGGAAATAGATACTAATATGGATTATATCTTTTGATTCCCAATTTAGCCAGCCTGAAGTGGCTTCTTTCTTGGAATTTTAGGTTACTCAAGACAGTAAATCCTATTTCTTTCATTCACTAAAATCTCTGAGTTTAGTTGCAATTAAAACAAATAAGCAAATAAGCAACAAATCTTCCAGTACTCATCACTTTAATTCTAAACCACAACTCACAGGAAAAATATTTTAAACCTGAAGGTGAGGGGCGCCTGGGTGACTCAGTTGGTTAGGTGTCTGACTCTTGATTTTGGCTCAGGTCATGATCTCAGTTGATGAGATCAAGCCTGCCTCTGGCTCTGCACTGACCGCATGGAGTCTGCTTGGGATTCTCTCTTTGCCGCTCTCCTGCTTGTGCAAGGGCTCTCTCTCAAAATAAACTTTAAACAAATAATAAATAAATAGATATAAATAAACAAACAAACCTGAAAGTGAATCACATGAACATACTGCATGAGTATAGAATCTCAGCTTTTTAATTCAAAGACAGTTTAAGATACAATATGCATTTTTTCCTCAGGAATTTCCCACCCTCTGACCTCAAGAGTTTTCCTTATATAATTCCTTCATCCACCTATCCAAAATCACATTTCAACATCTGTATTAATTAGGGGATCACCAGAGAAACAGAGCTAATGGAATGCTTATATATAAAAAATTTCTTTAAGGAACTAGCTCATGTGGAGGTCCAAGTCCAAAATATGTCAGGTAAGCAGTCTTGCTGAAGACATGGTGAGGAGCTGAAGTCCATAGGCCACATGCTGGCAAATTTGTATTGCTCACATTATAACTCTAAAACGGCTGCCACCAGGAGCTCCTTGGACTAAAAATTCTACTAATGTGGCACCAGTTACTGATGAACTCAAAAGCAGTCCTTATCACACCTAGTTCTCTCCTTGGCAAACAGTTATATAAGATACACAGCATGTTTTATCTGCAACAGGGTACACAGAAGAGTAGACGTTGTTTTTGCTACTGGAGGTGTGAGAAGGGAGATCACCCATGGATCCTCCTGCACTACCTACAGCCCTCTCCCACCCTATAACGCATGAAGTGTCCACCTCCCAAACGTTTCAGTTTTGCCATACTTCTCCCAGAATACTTTTTTGACTTTCCTGTAATAGCTTTTAGAATCTTTAGGCCCTGTTGAAAAACTTATACGGACTAGGAGCTCTAGGTCCCTCTACTAGACTGGTTTCATAACATTTTGGTTGACTGCTGGGTAACTCTGGGCAAGTCCCAGACTCTGGGCCTCAGTTCCCTCATCTGTCAAAGACACGATAATACCTAGTTCATCGGGTTGTGGAGGTCAAATGAGAGAACCTATTTTCCGTATTTAGCAGAATAACTGGCATATAGCTAGAATTCAAATTTTACCTATTAAAGTGAACTTCAAACACTGGCCCTATGTGCTGCTATAATCCCTTTTGTGTCAGGACACGGTAGGGAAAGGGAGATCACGGATTAATAAGAAAACCTTAGGCACTGCTTTAGGGGTAGGGTCTCTAACCACGCAGAACGTCTTGGATTTCTCACCTGCCCCAGGAACAGAGAATGGATTGTAGGTGGGATTCTGGCACCAGGGACTCAGGTAAGGCTGCGGCCCGTGGCGTGCACGTAAAAAAGGGTCTGGCATTACTGGCCTCAAAATGTGCACTGTTTTCTGAAAAGGCTCTCATTTCCTAGGCTGAAAAACAGGTGGGCGTTCTTAGGAAAGGGCAGTCGTACGCAGCTCCATACACTGCCGTTAGGGGAGAAGCCGTCCTAGTTTCCTTTAAGACTTCCAAGTCTGGGCGGCGGGGTCCTCACTTCTCTTCTGGCTGGTCTGGGATGGCGGACACAGGGCTGCACGGCGGCGTGTTGGGGACCCGGGCAGCGCTGTCCACAAGCCCGGCCGCATCTCGCCCAAACAAGCTTTTGCTCCCTGAGCAGAAGCAGCAGCAAGGAGGGAAGACGGAGGCCAGGAGACAACGTGCACAGCGCCTCGAACGTGACGGGCTGTGCCCAGGAGCTCCACTGGAGGGCCGCCGCTTAGGTCCGGCCTGCAGCACCCTTGTCCTCAGCCTCTTCGCCTTGCCCACCCCGCCCCTTCCCAGGTACAGAGGAGCCCATCCCGGCGGACCCAGCTTCTCTTTACCCACGTCTCACACCCGCTCCGAGTCCGGCCAGCCGGTCTTCTCCGCTCCCTCGGCACCCATCCCTCACCGGACCTCCGTGACGACCCCTCACCCCCGTGTTCGGTACGCCCACCTACTCTAAACCGACGCGACCTGGAATGTCTCTGGCGCCGGGAGTCTTGGCTCCCACCTTTATATCCTCCTCGAGGTGGGCACGTGCTGTCTGTTGCGCAGGCGCAGCCCTCCCGCAGGTGGCCCACGCATGCGCTCTGGCCGAGGACACGAGCCTGACTGCTCCACCCCAGCGCACCTGGAGAAGCCTTGGGGCAGTTTTCCTCACCACGCTTGCTCCAGTGCGTGGACGTCCTGGTGTCGGCGCGTCCAGAGGACAGGTCGGTTCCCTGTCCCCCTCGCTCTCCTGGACTGTCCCTTACATTTGAGCGTGTTCAGTTAAGACAGCTTATCTCCCCTGTTCTGAGCCCCTGGTCTCCTTCCTTCCTTGGGCTTAACGACACTAAGGAAAACGAGCTGACCGATGAGGAGAGAGGAAGGAGGCCAGCCTGGACGGTGCGGACCTGAGAGGAGGTTATTCACAAGGGGTTATTACAGCCCCTACTGCTGCAGAGAATAAAAGCAGGGGTGCAGAGGCTCTGGCAGGGCGACATAGTTTGGGAGAATGAGAGAGGTCCCCGGGAAGTCGTCTGTGGGCTGGTATATGGACAGTTGGAGAGAGAAGCTGGCACACCCGGACTCCACTTTTTTTTGCGTAAAAAGAAAGGAAAGACCTAGGATGATAGTTAACGGGAGTCGTGGGGTTGGAAAGATTATTGTGAGGTTTTTGTTTTTGTTTTTTAAAGCTAGAGATTTAGGTATCTTTATGGCCAGAATGGGGAGACAGGGAGATGTTACCTACAGTGAAGAGAGAAGGGATGTTAGCATGATATTCTAAGGAAGCACAAGGTGAGTTTAGCTAAGCCTGGTTACAATGTTTTACTTTGGACAGAAGAAAGTTACTGAGATAGGAGGGAAATGAAGTCCTGAAGGCAGGAATATCAGTGCTTTAGCATGTGATGACCTTGATTTTTTTCCCCTAAAGTTTATTTATTTATTTTGAGAGAGAGAGAATGTATGGGGGAGCAGGAGAGGAGTGAGGGAAAGAGAATCCCAAGCAAGCTCTGTGCTGTCAGCAGAGCCTGACTTGGGGCTCAGTCACACAAAACCATGAGATCATGACCTGAGCTGAAACCAAAACTCTGGTGCCAACTGACTGAGCTGCCCAGGCTCCCTAACCTTGATATTTTTCAGTGGAAGGCAGGAATAAGACTTTAAGGGAGCATTGGAAATTTGGAATGACTGTCTTCATTACCAGGTAGAAGTTATGTTTGAGCAGAAATAGTGGTGCCTGAAACTGGATAAAGTTTTTCTTTCACATAGAGATGGAGGTATGCCATCCTCCCAGGGCTGATCTGGAGCTCCTTGCTGTCACAAAGAACCCAGCTCTTTTTTTTCTTTTTTTTCTTTTTTTTTTTGCTCTGCCATCCTTATAATGTCTTCCGTCTTCAAAATGCCACATGTCACAAGATGCATGTTCCAGGCAGAAAGCAAGTGTTGAGAAAGGAAAGGGTAAAAAAGAGCACAACAGGTACACAGCAGTTTGTCTTCTGTCATCGGTTTTGCTTTTAAGGAGCTTTACTAGAAGACCTACCCAACTTCAGTTTATACCGTATTGGCTTCCCATGGCTGAAATGACAGTGTCTTTTAGCTGGGCATATTGCCACTTGCAATAAATTGAGATGCTATGACTAAGGAAGGGAATGGGTATTAATTGAGCTGGCAACTAACACTGTCTGCTATACTGCTGCAGGGAGGGGAAAAAACAGTCATCTACAAACGTGCGAGAGGATTGCTGGTGGAGTTGAGGGCTGACTTGGAATGAGGCTCAGTACTTTGTTTTTATGTTTTTTTTTTGTTTTTTTAATATTTTTATTTCTAGGAGAGAGAGAGAGACAGCGTGAGCAGGGGAGGGTCAGAGAGAGAGGGAGACACAGACTTCGAATCAGGCTCCAGGCTCTGAGCTGGCAGTCAGCACAGAGCCCGACGCGGGGCTCAAACCCACGAACTGTGAGATCATGACCTAAGCGAAAGTCGGATGCTTAACCGACTAAGCCACCCAGGCGCCCCCGAGGCTCAGTACATTGTATTTTCCCTCATCTGTAGTAGTGTGTCACTTGCTCAGTCATATTCAGTTGCTTGGGAGAGACATTGAATGTTGGGTGGCCCCAAACCAACGTCTGTGGTTTTACAGAGCTTGTGGACAGAAGAGCAAGGGTTCAAGAAAGTTCAGTGTAATGGTGAGAAGTTAAAGGAATATGTCATGACACATAATGTATACCCTGTACTTGCATGACCGTGAACATGAGTGCCTCCTTAAATTTTTACCCTACGTGCCTCACACCACCCTACTTAGTGGCCCAGTATATAGTCAGGAAGAGAAAGGAAGTAATGTCAGAGGGGAGCTGATCAAATGGAAAAAAAGTTAATGGAGATCTTTTACATGACAGGGAGTTGTAGTCAGAGAATGGGCATTTTAAATTTTTTTTTTTAATGTTTTATTTGTTTCTGAGAGAGAGAGACCGCGTGAGCAGGGGAGGGTCAGAGAGAGGGAGACATAGAATCTGAAGGAGGCTCCAGGCTCTGAGCTATCTGTCAGCATAGAGCCCAACGTGGGGCTCGAACTCACGAACCGTGAGATCATGATCTGGGCCGAAGTCGGACACGTAACCGACTGAGCCACCCAGGCGCCCCGAAAATGAGCATTTTAAATTTAGGATTTCAGAGTTGGAACAGTTGCTAATTATGAAAAGGTCCATTGGGTGACCAAGTAGTGGTTTTCTCAAATGCTGTGTGGTGAAAGTCATTGGCATTGAGGAAGGAAAAGATCTTGGAAGCTGGAGTTTTAGATGATTCACCCCTTCCTTCATATTGTAGTCATGTAGAGGTTTCCTATGTCTTCAATGAATGTGACAGAGTGACCTGCAAGGGGAAAGAGAGAAGTATCAGAAGATGTTTGTATTTATAATTTTATAATATTTTCCTTAAATATAGCTCCCCAAAATTTATAATAGTCAGGGATTTTCCACAAGCTAGTGGTCATATCTCAGTGCTGGGGTGCATGACCAGTGAAAGAAAGAACCTCTTTATGAGGGCAGCTAAGAACAGGAGTGTTCTTGAGAGGAAACAAAGTTCAGCAGCTATTCAGAAATAGGCTGAGGGATACAGTGGGTTGTGTTCAGCCAAACAGGGCTTCCAAGTTACGTAATTGAGAGGGTTGGTAGGTAGATCAGCAGGGAGAAAGACTGGAATGAGAGTGTTCCAGAAATGCCAGCTAATTGGAAGCTTTGGGCTTAAGGCTGTGCTGGAAGATGTCACAGGTGAAACTACCCAGTTTTGTACTGCTTGGTCCATAGTGGTACTATCTGGTCCATAGGTTCCACTAGACCTCTGATATAAAAATGTTTTTGTGCCAACTGAGGCATTTTGTGGGGGGGTGGGGTATCTGAGGTTAGGTGGTGGTTGCTATTTTTATGTTAAGGTCCAGTTAGTGAACTCTGTGTTCTCTGCTCAGGATTCCAAATGGGTATTATTATCATTATCTCTATTTTAAGATGACGACACCTGAGATACAGGGAAGTTAAGTAATCTACCCATATATATGAAGTTTCAGTCCTAAATTGGAAGGAGATTGGGCTAAAGTCGTTGGATTCCCAGGCCCGGTGACTTTTCTGTTGCTTGGGTGGTCCCTGTTACTCTCCTTTCAACAATCTGACCATTTCTGTCTCTCATTAAAGCAGTCTGATTTCTACTTTCCCCTCCATTGACACACTGGATTTTATATTAAAATTTTAAACACCCAAGTGGAATAATCATAATAATCTTTCCATACCTTGAGCCTCATCTGTGACATATTGGTGAATTATAAACACATCAAGGATGCTCAGCCTTATTAGTGAACCTTCATTCACTTGTTTCCTCCACAAATATTTGAGTACCTACAAAGGGACCAGCACAACTGTAGCCCTAAGGAAATAGCAGGGAAGAAAATATAATTCTTAGGGAGCTTACATTCTTTGGGGATTTGCAACGCGATGCCGTTTATAACTATTTCAGCAACTTTGCTGAATTCTCATTAGTTTTGATTTTTGGTAGATTTGACCAGATTTTTTATGTGGACACTTGAATCATCTACAAATAATGGCGGTTTTATTTCTTCCTTTTCAGTGAATATCTTCTCACACTTGGGTCTTAATCTTCTAAGACCTTCAGCACAATATTCAATTAAAAAAACTGATAGCAGGGCACTTAGGTAGCTCAGTAAGTTAAGTGTCTGACCCTTGATCTCAGCTCAGGCCTATGAGATCAAGCCCCAAGTCAGGCTCTGTGCTGACTGTGCAGAGCCTGCTTAGGATCTCCGTCTCCCTCTCTGTCTATGCCCTTCTCTCTCTTTCTCTCTCAATCAAGGAAAAATTTAATATGGGGTGCCTGGGTGGCTTAGTCAGTTAAGCATCCGACTTTCGCTTAGGTCATGATCTCACGGTTCGTGGGTTCGAGCCCCGTGTCAGGCTCGGTGCTGACTGCCAGCTCAGAGCCTGGAGCCTGTTTCAGTCTGTGACTCCCTCTCTCTCTGACCCTCCCCTGCTCACGCTGTCTCTCTCTCTCTCCTAGAAATAAATAAAACATTAAAAAAAAAAAGAAAAATTTAATAAACTTAAAAAAATTCAAAGGTGAAAAAAAATTGATAGCAGGCCCCTCTTCATTTCTAATGATTTACCATAAAGAATTATTGTAGGTTATTTTCTAGATACCCTGTATCAAATTAGCAGAGTCTCTTTCATTCCAAATTGGCTGAAAATTTTTAAGTTTTAAAATCTTGAATGAATTTTGAGTTTTAGCAAATGACTATTGGAATAATCATATTTTTTCTCCTTCCCCTAACAAAGTAGATTCTTTAATAGGTTTTTCTTTCATTAAACACTTTTCATATTATGGGGATACACCCAACTTAGTCTTGATATTTAAATATACATTGTAGGATTCCATTTACTGGTATTTTACTTAGAATTATATAAGATTGTAAATGGAATTGTTTTACAATTTTCAGTTCTTACTTTGTTGTTTATTGGTTTCAAGATACCCCAGCCTCACAAAATAAGTTAGATAACTTATCTTTTTTTGTTTTGTAGAACAGTTTGTGTAAGAGAAGTATTATTTACCTATTCTTTGAAAGTTAGGTAGAACGTCTCTGAAAGAGTGTGTTGTGTATTTTGTTTTGTAGGTAGACTTGATTACTGATGCAGTTTATCTAATGTTCATAAGTTTGGTTTTTTCATTTTTTGACTTAGTTTTGATAGCTTGAATTTTTATTTTTTTCAATTAAAATTTTTTTAATGTTTATTTATTTTTGAGATAGAGAGAGACAGAGTGTGAGCAAGGGAGGGGCAGAGAGAGAGACACAGAATCTGAAACAGGCTCCAGGCCCTGAGATGTCAGCAAAGAAACCAATGCGGGGCTCAAACCCACAAACCAAGAGATCATGATCTGAGCTGGAGTCGGACACTTAACCGACTGAGCCACCCAGGCGCCCCTTGATAGCTTGAATTTTTCAAGGAAATTGTCCTTTTTGTTCACATTTCCCAATTCATAGGTATAAAATTTTTCATAATATTTTTAAAAATGCTTGTGATATCTGTAAATATGTCCTCATTTTGATTCTTTTTTTTTAAGTAACTTCTACTCACAATGTGGAATTCAAACTCACGACCATAAGACTAAGAGTGACATGTACTACCAAATGAGCCAGCCAGGTGGCCCATCATTTTGATTTTTTGTTTGTTTTTAAGATGTTATCTATCTATCTATCTATTTAAGTAATCTTTACATTCAACATGGGGCTTGAACCTACAACTCTAGATCAAGAGCCATATGCTCCACCAACTGAACCAGCCAGGCACCCCTCATTTTTTTTTTTTATTTTTTAATGTTTATTTTTCAGACAGAGTGCAAGTGGGGGAGGGGCAGAGAGAAGAGCGAGACACAGAATCTGAAGCAGGCCCCAGGCTCCAATCTGTCAGCACAGAGCCTGATGCGGGGCTCGGACCCATGAACCACGAAATGATGATCCGAGCTGAAGTTAGATGCTTAACCAACTGAGCCACCCAGGTGCCCTAGCACCCCTCATTTTTATTCTTAATATTGCTCCTCCTCAATATATATTTTTTTAATTTTATAGTTTATTTTATTTTTGAGACAGAGAAAGACAGAGCATGAGCAGGGGAGGGACAGAGAGGAGGGAGACACAGAATCTGAAACAGGCTCCAGGCTCTGAGCTGCCAGCACAGAACCCGATGTGGTGTGAACTCATGGTTTTCACATATATGTACATGGACAGGTATATGTGTAAATAAACATATACATGCAGTATGTACATGTATATATGTGTGTGTGTGGATATGATTACATCTGTTTTCTGAGAGAGCCTAAAGCAACAGTACCTCAGGGCCAAAGAGCACAACTAGCCTTCAGATCCTGTTTCTAAATATCATTCTCCACTGAAAGGAATCAGAGCTTGGAGAAATGGTTGATTCTAGAACAGGCTAATAAAGAGAATTACAGTTTACTGGAGTAGAAACTCAAGAGTAGCATCCTCTGTGGAAAACAGGACCAAGTAAGGAAACCTGAACGGTATTTGACAAATTGCTGGAGTCTCAGGGTTGACACATCTGAGAACCAAGAACTCCAGGGAGACCCAGTCATTGGCAGGGCCGCCAACCTTTTGGCAGTTTTACCTTCTGCAGTTCTACCAGCTTCCAATGAGTATATATTAGAGAATAATCCTAAGGTGCTTTCTGCAAGGGAAAAAGATGATTTTTATTTTATTTATTTATTAATTATTTTTTTTACTTTTAAAAATTTTATTTAAATTCTAGTTAGTTAACATATAGTATAATATTGGTTTCAGGAATAGAATTTAGTCATTCATCACTTACATGTGATACTGAATCCTCAACACAACAAGTGTATTCCTTAATACCCAGCACCCATTTAGCCCATCTCTCTTCTACCTCCCCTCCATCAACCCTCAGTTTGTTCTCTATAGTTAAGAGTCTCTTATGGTTTGCTTCCCTCTCTTTATTTCCCTTCCCCTATGTTCATGTGTTTTGTTTCTTAAATCCCATGTATGAGTGAAATCATATGGTATTTGTCTTTCTTGATTGACTTATTTTGCTTAGCATAATAAACTCTAGCTCCATCCATGTCATTATAAATGACAAACTTCCATTTTTTTGATGGTTGAGTAATATTTCCATCACACACACACACACACACACACACTCACCACATCTTTATCCATTCATCAGTTGATGGACATTTGGTTTCTTTCCACAATTTGGCAATTGTTGATGTTTCTGTGAACACCAGGATGCATGTGCCTCTTTGAATTAGTATTTTTGTATCAAAAAGGAATGATTTTTAAGTATACCCGCTCATTTTGGGGTTTTTTGGTTGTTTGTTTTAACAATGTCTTCCTTCAGGAGAAACTATTTAACCAGTGCCTAACCTGCTGGGATTTTGTCAGAACTTATAGTACCTTTGGGAAGGAAAATTCCAGAAGGTTCTAGCTGTCCTATCCCACCTAAAGGTTAGGGGTGAGGGAGGTATATGTAAGACAAAGAAGCATGTGTGACGTTCACCAGTGTTACAGCCTCACTAAAAGACTTAGACCTAATCATAGAGGTCTTGCCCTGCCCCCACATTTTACTACTGCATTCCTAACAGCCTATTTATAACAGTCCTTCACCCAGTACCCATGATGTACTTTACCCAGTACATTTTGTCCAACTATCAAGAAAATACTATAAGACACACTAAAAGACATAAAACAGTTTGAAGAGACAGAATACGAATCAAAATCTGACTCAGATATCGCAGAGATGTTGGAATTAGCCAAACTGGGAGTTTAAAACAACTATGATTAATATTCTAAGGATTCTAATAGATAAAGTAGACAGCATGCAAGAACAGATGGGTAATGTAAGCAGAGAGATGGAAATTCTTAAGAAAGAAATGCTAGGGATAAAAAACATTAAAAAATGAAGAATGCCTTTGATGAACTCATTAGTAGACTGGGCACAGTTGAGGAAAGAATCTCTGGGCTTGAGGATATAACAATAGAGACTTCAAAAAGTGAGGAGCAAAAGAGAAGAAAAAATGAAGGGGTACCTGGGTGGCTCAGTCAGTTAGGCATCCAACTTCGGCTCAGGTCATGATCAGGTTCATGAGTTTGAGCCCTATATTAGGCTCTGTGCTGACAGAGCCTGCAGCTGCTTCAGATTCTTTGTCTTCCTCTCTCTCTGCCCCTCCCCTGCTTGTGTTTTCTCTGTCTCTCTCTCTCTCTCTCTCTCAAAAATAAACATTAAAAAATATTTTTTAATAAAAGAGTAAATGGATGGAGAGTACTGTGCTAACACCAATCAAAAGAAAGTGAGAGTAGCCATATTTATTTCAGATAGAGCAGACTTCAGAGCAAGAAAAGTGATCTGGGATAAAGAGGGTTATTACATAATGATAAAAAACAAAGAATACTTAACATGTATGTAACAGCAGTGTCAAACTGTGTGAGGCAAAAACTAATAGAACTGTAGAGAGAAATAGATGAATTCACTATTGTAATTGAAGACTTCAATACCCCTCTAAATCCAGCAGGCAGAAAATCATAAGGACATAAACTCAACAACACTCTCAATCCCCTGAATAAAATGTTTAACTATAGAATACTTTATTCAAGAACAGCAGAATACGCAGTCTTTCCAAGCTCACCTGGAACATGTTATAGATAATGGTGAGAAACGTGAAGCTTTCCCACTAATATCTGCTACAAAGCAAGGATATCCCTTCTCACCACCACTTTTCAATGTCATATTGGAAGTCCTCACTAAGCAA
The DNA here is from genome assembly GCF_008692635.1 of Crocuta crocuta. NCBI lineage: Eukaryota > Metazoa > Chordata > Mammalia > Carnivora > Hyaenidae > Crocuta > Crocuta crocuta. Next base: position 4,345,188 of record NW_027532002.1, read on the forward strand.
TAAAATGAGAAAAGGAAATTAAGAGTATACTAAATTAGAAGAAACACAACTGTCTTTGTTTGCAGATGACATAATCTGCCATGTAGAAAATGTGAAAGAATGGACAAGAAAACTCCTGGAACTAAGTGATTATAGCACGGTTGCAAGATACAAGCTTATTATGTAAGAGTCAATCACTTTCACATTTACCAGCAACTCAGAAGTTCACTTTGGAAGTGCCTGGGTGACTCAGGTCATTTGGATGTCTGACTTCGGCTCAGGTCATGATCTTGTGGTCTGTGAGTTCCAGCCCCGTGTCGGGCTCTGTGCTGACAACTTGGAGCCTGGAGCCTGCTTCGGATTCTATGTCTCCCTCTATCTCTGCCCCTCCCTGCTTTCTCTCTTTCTCTCAAAAATAAATAAAACATTTAAAATAAAACAAAATAAAGTAAAAGTCCACCTTGAAATTAAATACACATTACCACTTATATGGACATCTCCCCAAAATGAAATACTTAAGTATAAATCTGACAAAATATGTACAAAACTACAAAACTCTAATGAAAAACATCAAAGAACTAAATTATGGAGAGATGTTCTATGTTTACAGATAAAAAGACTCAATATTGTCAAATTGTCAATTGCCTCCAACTTTCTGTATAGAACCAGTGGAAGTCCAGTCAAAATCTCAGCAAGTTATTTCATGGATATCTACAAACTGGTTCTTAAGTTTATATGGAGAGGCAAAGACCCAGAATAGTCAACCCGATATTGAAGGAGAGCAACAAAGTTAGAGAACTGACATTAGCTTACTCCAAGATTTACCATAAAGCTACAGCAATCAAGACACTGTGGTATCGGCAAACAAATAAACACAAATATCAATGGAGCAGATATTCCACAAATATACCTACATAAGTACAGTTAGCTGATATTTGACAAAGGAGCAAAGACAGTAAAATGGAGCAAAGATAGTCTTTTTTACAAATGGTCCTGGAACAACCGGACATCTGTGTGCAAAAAAATGAATCTAGACAGACTTTAGACCTTTTACAAACATTAACTTAAAATCAATCTCAGACCTAAATGTAAAATCCAAACACTACAAAACTCCTAGAAGATCAGGGCGCCTGGGTAGCTCAGTTGGTTTAAGCGTCTGACTCTTGATTTCAGCTCAGGTCATGATCTCACAGTTATTGGATCAGGCTCTGTACCTACTTGGGATTCTATCTTTCCCTCTCTCTCTGCCCCTCCACACTCAAGCTCACTCTCTCTCTCTCTCAAAATAAATAAACAGGAAAAAAAAAAAACTCCTAGAAGATAACACGAGGATATGGTGATGACTTTTTAGATACCACCCCAGTGACACAATTGATAAGAAAGAATTGATAAGCTGGACTTCATTAAAATTAAAAACTCTGTGAAATGAAAGACAGTATCAAGTGAATGAAAAGACAACCGCAGACTGGGGGGAAATATTTGCAAAAGATACATATGATAACACACTGCTACCAAAATATACAACAAACTCTTAACACTAATAAAGCAAACACTCCAATTAAAAAATAGTCTACAGGGGTGCCTGGGTGGCTCAGTTGGTTAAGTGTCTGATTCTTGGTTTCAGCTCAGGTCATGATCTCAAAGTTTGCGAGGTCAAGCTCTGCAACAAGCTCCTTGCTGACAGTGCGGATCTGCTTGGGATTCTCTCCTCTCTCACTCTACTCCTCCCCTGCTCATGCTGTCTCACTGTCTCTCAATAAATAAACTTAAAAAAAAAATGGCCTATAGACGTTAACAAATACCCCACCAAAGAAGATATACAGAAGGTAAGTAAATGTAAAAATATGCTATACATCATTATGTCACTAGGGAATTGCAAATTAAAACAACATTGAGATACCACTATATACCTATTAGAATGGCTAAAAGCCTGAACACTGACAACACCAAAGCCTGGAGAGTATGTGGATATCAGGAACTCTCATTCATTCCTGGTGGGAATGCAAAACGGTACACCTGCTTTGGAGGAAACTGGCAATTTCTTATAAAACTAAACATACTCCTAGCATATGATCCAGCCAAGTTAAAAATGCACATTTTAGGGGCGCCTGGGTTCCTCCGTCAGTTAAGCGTCTTACTTGGGCTCAGGTCATGATCTCACGGTCCGTGAGTTCAAGCCCCACATTGGGCTCTGCTGACAGCTCAGACCTGGAGCTGCTTCAGATTCTGTGTCTCCCTCTCTCTCTGCCCCTCCTCTGCTCACGCTCTCCCTCTCTCTCTCTCTCAAAATAAATAAACATTAAAAAAAAACTTTTTAAATGCACATTTTCTGTCTGCCACAGTGATAGTAACTATTTTGCTAAATAAAGTACTAAGGGCTTCCACGAGTTTTAGAATTAGAGTATTTCCCTTTGAAGCTAGGAAGAATTGAACTTAACACAAAGTAATACTTTACCAAGTTATCTCATTTTAATTGCATGATAAATCTAGGAAGTAGGTACTATTATTTTTCCCATTCTATAGGTGAGGAAACTGAGGCTTGAGTAGGTTATATAATTTGCCTCAGAACACAGATTTAGTAAGTGACAAAGCCAGTCCTTTCATCAATGTTTTCTTTTTTTTTTTTAATGTTTTATTTATTTCTAGGAGAGAGAGAGAGAGACAGCGTGAGCAGGGGAGGGTCAGAGAGAGAGGGAGTCACAGACTGAAATAGGCTCCAGGCTCTGAGCTGGCAGTCAGCACAAAGCCCGACGCGGGGCTCGAACCCACGAACCGCGAGATCATGACCTAAGCGAAAGTCGGACGCTTAACCGACTAAGCCACCCAGGGGCCCCCAATGTTTTCTTTTTGTTGTTTTGTCCTTAACTTTTTTTGGGTAAAAATACATAACATGAAATTTGTCACTTGAACCACGTGAAGCGTACAATCCAGTAGCATTAAGTACATTCACAGTGTGGCGCACCTACTGCCACTATCCATATCCAGAACTCTTTATTAATCAGATCAGAAACTCTCTATCTATTAAATAAGAACTTCATTCTTTCCTACCGCCAGCTCTTGACAACCACCATTCTGCTTTTGTGTCTCTAAGAATTTGACTGTTCCATGTATCTCATGTAAGTAGGATTATATAATGTTTGCCTTTTTGTGTCTGTCTTATTTCACTGAGCATGATCTCGGTGAGTCTTCCAGGTTCTCCCATATTGTAGCATGTGTCAGTTTCCTTTTTTTTTTTCAGGCTGAATAATATTCTATTCTATTGTGATAATATTCCAGTGGTATATGTATGAATAATATTCTAATGTATGTGTGACACTTCATTCATCCATCAAAGGGCGTTTGTTTCTATACCTAGTTTCTTGTGAATAATGCCGCTATGTACATGAATGTACAAATATCTGCTTGAGTCCCTGCTTTCAGTTCTTTTGGGTATATCCCTGGGAATGAAATTGATATGATCATATGGTGATTTTACATTTAACATGTGGAAAAGAACATAACTTTAACAACTGTAACTTCTTAAATGACAGTATGCTAGGCAATTTATATTGTCTTAAATTCTTATAGAGTCTTCAGGTATAGTGTGCCCAAGTTTTGTATGAAGAAATAGGTTCAGAGAGGCTAAATAAATTGCCAAGATCACATAGCTACTGAATGGCAGATTAAGACTAGAATCCAGTCCAGTACTCTTCCTGAAGTGCACACTCTCATTGACTGCATTGGTCTCATTGTTTGAATTATGTTTGTGGCAGGCATTGTTGGTGGTCTTACCAATGTAATATTCTTACAATGTAAGAATATTAGTTCCTGATATTTCAAGTGATTCAAGGAAGCAATTGACTATGAAGAAAGAAAGCCATAAAACAGAGTGGTTATATCATAGACTCTGGAGCCAGACAGCCTAGATTTTAATCCTAATTCTGTCAATTTATTACTAGTATAATCTAGAGTGAGTTAATTAACCTCTTTGTACCTTATTCACTTCAACTGTAGAGACAATAGCAGCAAATTCATATCATTGTTGTGAGGACTAAACGAGTTAATATATATAAAGTGTCTGGCACACAGTAAGTACTCACCCACTAAGTGTTAGCTATTGCTTTTGTTTTTGCTGTTGTTGTTGTCATTGTTACTGGGGCAAAACAAAGTCCTTGGACACTCAGAGGCTGGTAGACATATAATCCCTAGAGTGGGACCTGCAATTAGTAACAGCCTAACTTGTTTTCCTCTATTAACATATAAACTATGTTGCATTTTGGATTTTTGGAACATTGCTACATTTTGTATTATTTATACTACCCTTTGTATTCTCTTTCTATAACCCACAAGAAATCATCTTCTGCTGATAGTTTTCCATTCACTACCTTTAGGATAGAGTCCAAACGTAACATATAAGACCCTTTATGATCTGTTATCTATCTCTTGCTTCCCTCTCCAGATATCCTGTCATTCCCCCACATTTACTCCCATGTTTCAGTCATGGCCAATGATCTCATTCATTTAACAAATAGTTATGAGTACCTAGACAGGAACTATGTAAAGCACTGGAGAGTCAACAAGATATAAAAGTAGGGGCACCTGAGTGGCCCAGTTGATTAAGCATCTGACTTTTGATTTTGGTTCACGTCATGATCTCATGGTTCTTGGGTTTGAGCCCCGCATCAGGCTCTAAGCTGACAGTGGTGGACCCTGCCTAGGATTCTCTCCCCCCACTTTGCTTCCCCCACCCCTGTTCACAAAAGCACCTCTCTCTCTCTCTCAAAATAAATACATAAACATTTTTAAAAAGATATAAAAGTAGTTTCTGCCTTCACAGAGCTTTCATTACAAAACATTTAATTATAATCATTATAAGGGCTATGAGATTAAAAGTGCTATGTGAAATGAAAACATATAATAATAGTGAAACCTACCAGAGCTCATTTAGACTTCTGTGCCTTGACCCATGCTTTGTTCCTTTTCTGGATCCGTTCTTTATGCACCTACCCTGCTCTACTTTTTCTGGAAAGCCTTTCTTGACCTGCTTGTTCTTCTGATAGACTTTCCTAATATTTACTGCTCTCATGTATTGAAAGCATATTACTTTCACAGAATTTATCCCAGTCGTGGTTTGCTTGGGTCTTTTCGTACAACGTTCCTCTTCCTCTATGAATCTTTTATCTCTGTACTCCAGGATACTAAGATAAATCTTTGTTGAATGAATGGTATCCATGTTTAAAAACTTTTTATCTTGAAATAATTATAGACTCAGAAGAAGTTGTAGAAATAATAGAATTCCTTGTGTACTAATCACCCATCTTCCCCCAGTGGTAACATCTTATATAACTGTAGAACATTATAAAAAATAGGAGATTGACATTGGCACAATGAAATTAACTAGACTACAGACCTTATTCAGATTTTGTCACCTTTGTATGCATTCATTTTTAAATAGCTGTTATATATAGTTCTGTTAAATCTTATCATATAGATAGATTCGTGATTATACCACAATCAAGATACAGAACTGTTCAGTTACCACAAAGAACTCTTTTGTACTGCCCTGTAATAATGATGTCCATTTTTTAAAAAAATTTTTAATGTTTTATTTATTTCTGAGAGAGAGACAGCATGAGGAGGGGAGGGTCAGACAGAGAGGGAGACACAGAATCTAAAGCAGGATCCAGGCTCTGAGTTAGTGGTCAGCACAGAGCCTGACATGGGGCTCGAACCCACGAACTGTGAGATCATGACCTGAGCTGAAGTTGAAGTCGGACGCTTACCAACTGAGCCACCCAGACACCCCTAATGATGTCCATTTTAACTAGATTTTCTCTCTATTATTACAGGGAAGAAAGATGGACAGGGTATACTGCATATTAGCTCTGGAATGCACTGTCCCCTTTAAAAAAATTTTTTTTAATGTTTTATTTATTTTTAGGAGAGAGCGAGAGAGACAGCGTGAGCAGGGGAGGGTCAGAGAGAGAGGGAGTCACAGGCTGAAACAGGCTCCAGGCTCTGAGCTGGCAGTCAGCACAGAGCCCGACGCGGGGCTCGAATCCACGAACCGCGAGATCATGACCTAAGCGAAAGTCGGACGCTTAACCGACTAAGCCACCCAGGCGCCCCTGCACTGTCCCCTTTAGAGATGGCCCTGGTATCTTTCTCTTCCAAATCCAAGATTTTTAAATAGGTTAAAATTAACATTAATAATATTTTAGATTATCTTACCATCTTAATTTATAATTATTTATAACACTCAGAAATGGTTAAGCACAGAAAAGACTTTTATGATTTATAATATTCAGAAATGGTTAAGCACAGAAAAGACTCAAATTTAGAAAATTTGTAGTTGCATCTTTACTTTTCCAGGAATTATTTGTTTTCTACAATCACGACAATGTTTCAAATGCAGTCTTAGGAGGATACTGTTTCATGGATTTTGGCATTTAGTTAGAAGAAAATGCCTTGTTAACTAAAAAGGAGAGCTTAAAACAATGTCATGTGGCTAGTTTTGGATCTAGATCACATGGGAACTGCTGTACATTCCAAAAAAAGTTAATGTAATTGCTAGAAATGCTGATTTATTATCTCCCTAGACTAGACACTCTAACTAGCTGTGATTGTTCAGTTTCCAATGTAGAAAAATGAAGGTGGTGCTGATACTAATAATGTCAAGTACCCTACAGTTGTATGCTAGCAGCTATAGCCAGAAAGCTAAACAAGTCAGCCTTCTCTGACTGCAGCAAGCCTCTTCTTGTTCTAATTCCCTTTCAGACTTTTTAAGTGGATGGCAGCCTTGAGGGAAAAAAATGGGAAACAATTAGAAATAATTTGAGGATAAATGTTCAACCTGTTCTTTTTCCAGTTAAAACACCAGAAAGAGGGGCACCTGCGTGGCTCAGTCAGTTAAGCGTCCAACTTCAGCTCAGGTCATGATCTCAGTTTGTGGGTTGGAGCCCTGTGTCCAGTTTTGTGCTGACAGCTCAGACCCTGGAGCCTGCCTCGGATTCTCTCTCTCTCTCTCCCCCCTCGCTCTCAGAAATTAAAAAAAAAAAAACATCAAAAAGATTGGACTTTTTTGAAACTCTAGAAATATCAATCCAGCGTGTTAACTCTCAGTGTTTTAAATGTTAAAACTGATGCTTTAAGTATTAACAAATTAGCAGACTGCTATTTAACCCAACATCTATTCCCGATGCTTTTCTGCCTTATAGCCTCATATTAGAGCTTGGAAAAACTAAGTATTCACAGCTGCAGTTGGCCAAATTACAGTTCTGGAAAATGAGATGCATGTGAAGTCTGCTGAGTTGGGGGTATGAGGTATTTATCTTGAGAAGGCTTCTACTTTTTGAAAAAACAAAAACAAACTTAGATGGTTGAGGCCACTCCTTTCCCCATCTTCCTGCCTTCAACAAAAGTCTGAAGCCTACAACTGCTACAGCCTTCCTGTAACCAGGAGAAACGTCAAGAGAATCACAGAAATTGTGGCTTTGCTGTTTCTGAGCTGTTGAAACCAGGGTAACTGTCTACAGACTTATGTGAACAAATAAACCCTTATTTAAGCCATTGCAATGGAATCTTTTTTTAATTGCAGCCAAATGCATTCCTAAGTGTACGGTTATTAAGAGTTCTTTTAGTTCTCTCTTTCATCTTCACAGTTAGCCACTCTTCCTATAGTTAATGGTATTGCTGTCTAATCACCCAAACTAGAAAACTCAACCCTCCTTCACCTTCCTCATCCTCTTAGTAACCAACTGTTATTGACTGTTTCTAGCTAGTTTCAAATCTATCTCTGCCTCACTATTCTCACTGCCACTAAATTAGTTTGGACACTCTCCCCATCTCCTACCCAGATTATTTTAACAACCTTCTAACTAGTTTCCCCACTTCCAGTCTGATTATCCACCATATTTCAGAATTGTTTTTCTAAAATCTTATTAAGATATTCTTCTCCTTAAAAATCTTTTTTTTTAAGGGGTGCCTGGGTGGCTCAGTAGGTTAAGCTTCTGACTTGGGGTCAGGTCATGATCTCGCGGTTTGTGGGTTCGAGCCCTGCATTGGGCTCTGTGCTGACAACCAGCTCAGAGCCTGGAGCCTGTTTCAGATTCTGTATCTCCCTCTCTCTGACCCTCCCCTGCTCTCGCTCTCTCTCTCAGAAATAAATAAAACATTAAAACTTTTTTAATAAAAAAATTTTTTAATGTTTGAGAGAGAGAGCGCGCGCGCTCGCGTGTGCTAACGTGTGAGCAAGGGGGGGAGGGGCGCAGAGAGAGAGGGAGACAAAGAATTCGAAGCAGGCTTCAGGCTGTCACGGCAAGAGTCGACAGCCCCACGCAGGCTTGAACTCACAAACTGGGAGGTCATGACCTGAGCTGAGGTCAGACCCGCAACAGACTGAGCCACCCAGGCGCGCCCCTCCTTCAAAATCTTACATGACTCTTGTCTGCAGGATGAAATACAGTCTATAACCATAGGTGGTGTTTGTGCCTTCTTGTCTGGCACTGAGTAGGTGTTCAAGTGTGTTAAGTGACAGAATCTTTGTTATAGCTCCTTTGTTGTTTAATATCAAAACACTTAAGCATTTAACCAGTCTAAGCAGAGTGACAGCATACCTGGCATTCAATAAGGATTTGTTGAATGAATCTATTTTCTAAATTCTGCTGTAAAATCCTTTACCAGTATTCCCAAATACACACATCTTGGCGTGCATTCAGTTGATCTAACCTAGCCTACAGGAAGAAGCTCATGGTAACTTACATGCTTTTAGTTTATAATTAGTCATGTACATTTTCCAGATTGGGCTTGTGCCGAGAGTGTAAATTACGAAGGTAGGTGAAGTCTGTGTGGGCATTCCTGACAATTTTGCATCCACGAATAACTTCTATCAAATGAGAGAGCAAATCTACAACTTTCTGCTTGCTAGCAAGCTGTACCAAGTTAACCAAACCAGCGTGGGCCACAGCCATCTGCTGTTACAAAAGCTTCGCTTGTGAGGCTGGAAGGCGCTCCTTTGGAACTTGCTGGGGGGTGGGGTAGTAGGTAGCCGCCGCATTGCAGCACAACCCTATCTGAAGACTTCATATGCGGTTGCCTCCCCAACCCCGCACTCTGAAAACGGTTTCCTCCCCAGAACTGCGGGCCCTTTCAGGTGCTGCTTTTAGGTTCTCCTTGGCCTTGAAAGACATGAAGCCTCTCTTGATGAGATCAGGAAAACCGAACAAGCTCTGAAAGTGGAAGGCGCGTTTTGGAGAGCAGGTTCTGAGGAGACAAAGCCCACTCAGCCAGTCACCCAACGTCTCTCCTTCTTCCCATGGTCTGATGTCTAGCCCTCTTCATTCCCAATTCCCGACCCAGCCTGCAAATTTCTGTATTTCAAGGGGGGAAAAACAGCCGGCATAAAATTTGGTGCTTTGGGGTCTGGATTTCCTAGCATTGAATTTCTCGGGCCTCTCCTTTCAAAAAGCTAACCCTGAACCCCATGCCAGCGCTTCTACGCAGGAGACCACCGCCTGGTTGCGCACGCGCCCTCCGAGGGCTATCCGCTGACCTTCTCCGGGAAACCCCTCCACAAGCGCCTCCCCGTCGCCTCGCACCGCCCCCTCCCTTCCTCCTCTTTCCGCTTCCTTTTTCGCGCCTGCGCGGACCTAATTGTTTTGGCTTTCCGGTGGGATCCAGCAAAGGAAAAGGGCGGGGGAAGCTAGGGGAAGGGCGCGGGAGTGGGGGGGGGGGTCTCANCGGTTGGCGCCCGCCTTTGCCAAAATAAAACCGTTTCCTTTAACGCCTCGCGACGTGTTCGCGAGGTGGTGGGCCGGAGAAGGGCAAGCCCTTCCTTGCATTTTTTTCTTAACCGGTATATCTGAAGTAAGCAAGAGATGTGTAAATTACCAGAGGTGCCATTGTGATCTAACGATTTTAAAAAGAAAGCAGAAGCTGCCCTTTGAAACAATATTGTGTACGTGTTTACTTTAGACTGTGAAATCGTTAACTTATTTGAACTCGACCACCTCCCTCTCCCTATGTATTGACAAACTGTGAAGTAGAATATCCCTTGGTTTGATTTGGAGCAGTTATTCAGAGTTAATGACTTTTTTAAAATTCTAGTTTAGCGATCTAAGATCTCCTTTTACAGCGACCGTAAAGGGAGAGGAATACATACTCCATGGGCTACAGATCCCTAGACTTGTCCGCTACCACTATGGTCCTTTCAAGAGAAAATAGAAAGAGAACCCAAATGTAAAATTAACTTTAAAAGGGCACATTTGTGTGTGGCATTTATTTTCTATATCATTTAGCCTTATAAAAATGTAGGGTACAGAACGGTCACGTGTTGTTTATACATGAATCTGTACGTCTGGCTCACTGAGCATTCAGGCATTCAGAAACAAAACCCTATCAGTAATGTGGTCTGACCAAAATTATATTTTCTTGTATTGAAGCAACTAATTACCGGTGTGGTTTGTTTTTTGTTTTTTCATTTTTTTCCTTCCCTGTGTTGTGAATTTTTGCCTTAATTTGAGTATTCAAATCTCTTGCGATTGTGAGTGACTTAGTTAACCTTTGGTAACGTTTTTTCAGAAGGACTTTACTGGCCTAAAATAAATTGAAGAATCAAACCAGTCCGTTGTTTTTCTAGTTTTGACGATGTGGAATTTTACTGTTCTCGTCATCTGGTTGCTAACTGTTAAGCTTATTCTTCACTTTGATCTTTTGTTGGTCTCCTTATTGAAAACCCTTTGCTTTGGGTCCTGAAATCCCCCAGAAGTTGTCTGTTGGCGAACTATATAGGACTATAGCGTTTCAGTTGTGCATGCTTTATCCTCCACACTTTAACATCAGGTGCTAATTTCTCTACACGGAGTTTTGTAGGAAGAGTTTTAAGTACTATAACTCTTCTCCCCTTTTTGTTTGCTCTCACAGGAAGCGTTACGATAAAGATCTATTAACTTCAGTTATTCACGGGGCCTCTGAGGAGGTGGGTGGGAATAACGTGTCATAGTGCTTACGTCTACACAATTCTGTAGATTCTCTTTCTCCTGATTAATGGAAATGAGCTATTTCGTAAAATTGAAACATCGAACTCCGAGAGATTTGAATGCAGTCTGAAAAGCCAAAAGATTTTACACATAAATTTACATAAGAGTTGTTTTTCTCATTGCCCACCTTCCTAAGAACCAGGAAAAAGGATTTGTCTTACTGTCATAAAATATATGAATGAAAATATCAGAGTTCTTTATTATATCTCAGTTTTATCGTTTTCAGTTTTGTGCAGTTTGAATATGGCAAGTAATATTTAACTCAGTATAAAACTTAACTCAGTATAAAAAGTGACAGGTTGATTGCAAGTAATTTTTAAATATTTGAATATTACTCCTGGTTCCGTTGCCAGGAATTTGTAGTACCTAGATTTTCTCAGTGTGAGAAGAGAAGGGATTGATGTAGAAGATTTGGAGAAAATACAATTTAATGAGAGAAGCTCTTAAAATTCTTCGCTTTCTTTGCTCTACTTCCACACCTCTGACAAGTGGTGACATGCAGTAGCTTCCATGGTAGGCAGAGGATTCTAACTCTTCCTCAGTTTATTTTTGGGGAAAGAAACTGAGAAACTTCAGTAGTCATAATCATTAACTGGTTGTGCCCTTAATGACCTTATGAGTATGTTTGAATCTCTGGGAAGTATTTTCTTCTGCTGTTGTGATTGAAAAGATTATTGACTTGGTGAAAAATGAAATTCCAGTGAAAAAGTTAAGGTCAGTTTTGCTGTAGTCTATATTTCTCCAGCTTTCTTAAGTCACTATGCAGAGCTGAGAGGAAAACACGAAAAGGACATACTATACTCATATGATTATTCTATCGCAGGTGGCATTGCCTTTATGTTCTCATTTAAAACTTCGTTCTTGTTTAATTTTTTAAAAGTGAAATAACTTACTAATCGTAATGTAGTACAGAAGCTTATACTTGTGATCTGAATTAGGGTACTGAGCATAATTAACTTGGTGGAGTCCTGTAGTCTCTTTAGTGTGGTTGAAAAGGAAGAACACAGGAATAGACCTGAGCTTTTAATTTGGTCAGAGTAGGGGAAGCAATACTGAAACTTATCAGACTTTATAAATTCTTTAAAAGGCAAGGAATTTCTTTTAATTGATGTTTGTCACACCTCCAAAAAATACTGTTTGTGTAGTGGTTGACAATCAGTCTAAAGACCTAGTGGTCTTCCAAATATTCTCAACTGTCAGGATGGTTTTGATAACTTGAAAGCAAGCTTCTTGGCACCAATCTTTTGTCCTCCCTAAGGAGAAACCTATCGCCTCTTTGATAGGAACAAAGTTTTGTTTTGTGACTGGTGCTTCCTGGTTCCCCTTTAAGTTTTTTTGCACTGACCTCAGCCCTTTCAAGATTAATGTTCGTTGAGCCAGTTTGTTTTGTGATTTGTACCATCAAAATATTCCGTAAGTCTTTGAATGAATGTTGAAGATCCTTTTCACCAAGGGTAAAAAGAGAACTATGTTTGAGTACTGAGACTTTGTGGGACGCCTGACCTGGTGTAGGTGTGGAGATAGGTTCAGGAGTTGGGAAAGGGCCACAAAAAGCCTGAGTGCATTAATAAATATAACTGCAAGTATTATGTGGTAGTGTTCTGTGTCAGGCATCGTCCGAAGATCTTTATGAAATTATTCAACTCCCTGAGAAGAGTTCTGTTTTTATCTTCCATTTTACTGATTAGCATACTGTGGCCCAGAAAGTAAATAACTTATGAAACGTCACACAACTAGTTGAAGAATTGGGCTTTCACAGCTCAACAGTTCGTGTGCTTAGGTTTTTGGCAATACTTGAGATACAAAATGCCTTGGATCCTTGCCAAGAAGTTTTCAATCTTCTGTATTGGCGTTTGTGGCATTGGAAGATGCCGCACCATCTAAATTAAAAGTATAAAACTGGGAGGTGCTTCATACAGATGATGATGACCTATATAGTCTATTATTTCATCCTTTATATATTGTCTGCGTAGTCCTTGTTGGCAACCTCCTTCCCATCTTTTAATTTCATTTAACGTACATAGCTCACTTCATTGCTAATCAGTATCATTTTCACACAGCAGTTATTTAATCCCGTGTTCTTTCCTTGATCTTCTAGGTTTTGCCTGGTTTAGCATTGAAAAAGCTTGCTTTGCTTCTGTTTTTGTAGCTACTCAGTGGAAGGGTACTCCAAATGACACACTTTAGGATTGAAAACTAGGTTTCAGAGTGAAATTAGATACCTACCCTCCCCCTAATAAAACTTATTGCCATCAACCTCTGAAATCTTTGAGTGTTTGGAATTGATTTTTAAAATTTCAATATTTCGTGTTGTCAGTTCTGGTTTCTGTTTCTTTAACATCAGTGTTCAGAATCTATACAATATAAATTGTCACTTTTTTTTTTTTTTCAGTTTATTTATTTTGAAAGACAGCGCGAGCAGGGGAGGGGCGGAGGAAGGGTGGACAGAGGATCCAAAGCAGGCTCTGTGCTGACAGCAGAAAGCAACATGCAGGGCTCAAACTCACTGTAACCATGAGATGGTAGCGGAAGTTTTAGCCACCCAGGCACCCCTGTTGTTACTGTTATCTCTTTTAACTATAACTATATTACAGCATTTACATTGTGTAGATTTTCTTTGTAGATATATTTTGGAGCATACCTTGGGTTTTGAAGCTTCAGGACTTACCCACCTGTTTTGTAGTACTGTTACTTTTTAGGAAAATGAAGTGAGTATTTCAGACAACCAGGTTAAACTTCTGCAGTGTGAGTATTTTAAAGTTGGGTTTTTCTGTATTTCTGATTTAATGTTGAAAATGTAAAACAGGTTGGCTCTCTGAAGATTTACTTTTCAGGCACATTGATTATTTGAGGAAAATCTGTTGAAATAATTTCTCGTAAGAGGTGTTTCAGATTTTTAAATAGCACTGTGTATGTTAATATGGATTGCTGACTGATTTAATCCTGATGATCCTGTAATAGCAGTGTTCCTTTTGAAACTATTTTGTGTGGTGGAATTCACTCAGTAGTACCTTGAAGGCTTAGGTAGCCTAGAGAAAAAATATATTAGAACCAGAACTTTTGCCTTTTTTTTCCTCAGTCGTAATCTATACATTTCCTACTTTTATAGAAAGTCCTTAGATTTATTTTTTTTTAATTTTTTTTTTAATGTTTTATTTATTTCTAGGAGAGAGAGAGAGAGAGACAGCGTGAGCAGGGGAGGGTCAGAGAGAGAGGGAGTCACAGACTGAAACAGGCTCCAGGCTCTGAGCTGGCAGTCAGCACAGAGCCCGACGCGGGGCTCGAACCCACGAACCGCGAGATCATGACCCAAGCGAAAGTCGGACGCTTAACCGACTAAGCCACTCAGGCGCCCCAGAAAGTCCTTAGATTTAAAAGTAAGTTGGACTTTGTCCCCTGATTTTTTGCAGAAAGTCCATGGGTAGAGAGTAGAAGAAAGAAAAAGAAGTTAAAATATCCATAGTTTTTATGTCAAAGGACAATGTACTTTTTTAGATTCTGAATTTATTACACAGTGTTTATACAACTCCCATTTCTTACTCTAGTTGTCATTTTTCACTGTGGATTATTTCTTATGACCGGCTTTCAAATAAAGGACTTTAAAATATATCTCTTTACACAAAAATTATCTTGTATATACATCTTCTGTTTCTCAATTGCATGTAGTTATTACAGTTGATAAAATAGGAAATAAGTGGTTTTGACTATATAGTTTTTTCTCACTGTTTTTTTTTTCCTAACATTATCTTGTAGAGGAATGCCCTTTTTTTTTTTTAAGTACTTATTTTTGAGAGAGAGCAAGGGAATGAGTGGGGAAGGGGCAGAGAGAGGGAAACAGAGGATCCAAAGCGGCCTCTGTGCTGACCGCAGCAAGCCTTATGCAGGGCTCGAACTCTGGAACTATGAGATCATGACCTGAGCTGAAATCTGATGCTTAACTAACTGAGCCACTCAGGTGCCCCTTGTTTTTAACCTTAATAACCTTAATAAAGAGTAATTCACACTGTATAAAAGAGAAAGTGTTTCAGAAATCCACTGAACCTGCTGTAGGTGGGGAAAGCAGTTGTGTGTTAGGTAACAGATGATAAAATATTTTTGTTGAAGAGAAAGTGGAATATATACGGGTTAGATTAAGAATTACATTTAATTAAACTTTTAAGCATTTAAGGTGTGTGTTTTTCCCCTGTTACTGTGATCTAAACAGAAAGCCTTCTAGGAAATACAAGTTGAGTTATGTATTTTAATCATTGATTCTTAATATTTGATCAAGAAGTGGTCTGAAGCAGAGATTGATACATGTGGCCTGTTTTTATTTTTTACTTTTGTAATTTTTATTTATTTATTTTGTGGCCTGTTTTTAGAAGTAAGTTTCATTGAAATACAGTATGTCCATTTGTTTACGTACTTTTTTTTTTTTGTCACTTTGAGGCTACAACAACAGAGTTAAGCATTTGGGATAGAGATACTATAGCTTGCAAAGCCTCTGAAATATTTTGTCATTGTGATAAGAGAAAGTAGTATACCCTTTAAAAGTTTTTTTTTTTTCAAATTAGATAATCATTGCATATGTTAATAAACAGAAGGATTAAAAAAAGTCTTCACTGAGGTTTTCCTCTTTCTGCAGTGTGAACCACTTCGTAGTGGAACCAAGTGCCAACTACCTCCTTTGCTCATTTTACTTGTATGACACTTTTTCTTATGGTAAAGAATAAAATTTCTTGGGGCGCCTGGGTGGCTCAGTTGGTTAAGCGTCCGACTTCGGCTCAGGTCATGATCTCACAGTTTGTGGGTTCGAGTCAGGCTCTGTGCTGACAGCTAGCTCAGAGCCTGGAGCCTGCTTCAGATTCTGTATCTCCCTCTCTCTCTGACCCTCCCCTGCTCACGCTGTCTCTCTCAGAAATAAAAACATTTTTAAAAAAAATAAAATTTCTTGTATTATCAGAAGTTTTGAAGTGAAAGATCAGGACAGCTGGATTTTGAGAAAAATGTTTCTCATACCCAACTTGTTTCACCCATTTGCCACCTTGTTAGTGTTTGTCTAGAATAACTTTTTTAAAACAACCCCTTGTAAATGATAATTATGGCTTTGGCTGTAGTCTATAGTAAGAATAAATGCATAATGGTATTTTGGAGCACTAGTGGTTGGCAGCTCTCAGTCTGAGTACTTCTAGTACAATGACCAGCACTTAATAAATACTCAGTAAACATTTGTTGAGTTAAATTTAAGTAGCCATTGTTTGTGATACAAAATTAAATAATTCCCTTGATACCTGGGAATTACTCAGTCTGTGGGTAACTAACTGCTAACTTCTACAAGATAACAAGATGTGTGACTTCTTTTGAAGCTAATATTAGGTATGACATAGGATGATATGTGACACAGTATATTTATTAAAAAGAAAATTCATAAAATATGTTCGATCACTGGTGAAATTAATACAGTACAGGCTTTGTGAAATATTTTTAGGATATTGATATCAAGTTTCGTTTCTAGGAGAAAAGGATTCTGTAAATATTCCATGTTACGGGCATTTGAAGGTTGTTTGATCATCTTTTCACATTTTTAGTTTACATAGTTAAAGTCTGTGTTCTCAGAGTTTTACTTTGAATTGTACTAGATACAGATGTTTAAATTATTAAACTTATTTATTTAATATATCTAAATGACTTTTTCTCCCTATTTTATTTCTTAAAACATTGATTGATTGATTGATTGCCCAAGCAAACAGGTGAGGAGCAGAGAGAGGGAGAGAGAAAATCCCGAGCAGGCTCCATGCTGCCAGCACAGAGCCCACAGATATCCTAAATAAAAATTACCTTATCAGGAAGAAAATGTATTCTAGATTACAAAGTAAGGGGTGGGGAATAGGGTGCATAATGCAGCCATGGTGAGGATTACATAAAGTTGGCTCACAGTGTAATTTTCTAAAAGCATCTTCAGTTGTTTTACTATGGTGTCGTGCATATGATTTAAAAAAAAATAAATCTAGTAAAAGACATAAATTAAATAGGGCCTTACAAAAGTCCTTGTAAGAAATCCGGTCACTACAAAAAATTAAGTCATAATATGAAGTTAAAGAAATGACCAGGGTGAGTCTGTACAGCTAGCCTTCAAGGAATTCTGGGGTCTAGCAGTGTGATCCAAATCCATCCTGGCCCAGACTGCCAGTTCCTGTCACCTGATTTAAATATGGATGAGGATGATTTTGGATCTTGCTTCTAGGGTTAGGCCTTTCAGTTTATCAGTGCATGCATTTCTGTAAGATAAATTTCTAGAGGTAGAATTGATTGAGATATTCAGTATTTACAATGCCAAATATACTATACTTTCTGTAATAGTTCACTTGCAGCTCTAAAATTCAGAAAGCTCTTAAAATCAGCTTTTAAGAAAAACTAGCAAAACTCAACGTGAAGTAACATGAGGCTATTTATAGTATTATTTTCACACTGTTCATATTTCCCACATTAAAGATAGTAGTTATGTTCAATTATGGAGTGTTGTGTCAGACTCCTTGAGAGAGTCTTGTAATACACGATACATGTACCACATTATCTCTATAAAATCTGAAAAATCCTAAATTCCAGAACATATCTAGCCTTAAGAGAGCACGAACAGGTGGAGGGGCAGAGAGAGAGGGAGACACAGAAACCTCAGCCGGTTCCAGGCTCCTAGCTATCAGCACAGGGCCTGAGGCAGGGCTCAAACCCACAAACCGCGAGATCATGACCTAAGCCGATGTCAGACGCTTAACTGACTGACCCACCCATGTGCCTCTCTAGCCCTAAGAGTTTTGTTTAAGGGCTTGTGGGTATGAATTGACCTACACTTCTGTGTAAGAATGCTCATTTTCTCCACAGCCTCACTGGGTCTTGCATTATTGCTATGTGAAAGTAGCCAGTGATTTTAGGTATGATTAGCCTTAGAGGTTATAGTAGTAGAACTTAGATATAAAGTGTAACTTTCAAATCTGGAAGAGCAAAGTCATTACCTTAAATGACCCAAAGTCTCTCTCTGCCTTTGCACCTGTTTTAGTTACGTTCAGAGTTAAGTTGGCTGGAAATGTGACAGTGTATATCAAGTTAGCAGTTTGTGTAATAGTATAGTTTGGCAGGAAGTACAATGTGATCTTCTCTTTGACATATGGGAGATACTTTGTGAGAAAAAGTGTTAGTGGTTCCAGTCACAGTATTATTTATAGGTTTCATGTCAATACTACTTGATTTTCTGATTATGGGTACTAGGAGTCATCTAATTAGAAAAGAAGTGATAGTTTTTACCTATTTAGTAATTTTGTATGGGTTTTACCTCTACTTTTCCTGATTTGTAATTTCTTTGCCATATGTTGTAATTACTAGTTTCCAAATAAAAATTTAAAGTTAAATTTTAATTCAATTGGAATGTCTTTTGATGAATGCTATGTAATGTGACTACAATCTAGGGTTTTTCCCCCCTCTCTCAAGTGGTTAGCCAGTTGTTCCAACACTATTTGTTGAATTAAGCCAGTTTTCCTATTTTAAAATGGCAAGTGTTTAACATACCTGATTTGTTACATTTACTTGGTTTATTGTAGATTTTTAACATTTGATAAGAGTCACGAGGAAAGCTTCTCTTCCCTTCCCCTCAAATATCTTGGCAACTACTGTGCATTCTTCCAGATGAATCTTCTGCAAATAGGATTTAGATTGGATTTGTATTAAATTTATACATTTTGGAGAACATTCATATTCGTATAATATGGAGTCTTCCATGTAGGAACACATGTTGGTTTAAAAAAGGTTGTTCCCCCTCTCCTCCCGTAAATTGTAATACTCTTAAAAAGATTTCTAGGAAGGAACCACCACTGTGCAAAGAGATATATTGCATATGCTCCCCTTACTGGACTGAACTACAGATTTACAAAAGACTTAGTTTCGGAATGCCTGGGTGGCTCATCCAACTCTTGGTTTTGACTCAGGTCATGATCTCATGGTTTGTGGGTTTGAGCCCCACGTCAGGCTCTGTGTTGGCAGCTTGGTATGCTGTCTCTGTCTCTTTCTGCGCCTCTCCCCCACTCGTGCTGTCTCTGTCTCTCTCAAAATAAACTTTGAAATACATATTATATATATAGTTTGGAAATTAACAAATGGAATTTGTTTACCATATAGTTTTATTTATATTAAATATAAAGTATTTGTAAGTGTATTTAGAATATATCCCCAAAATGAGATTCTCCGTGCAAGAGAAAGGGTTTTATTTTGTTTCCTTTTTCTCTTAAATTATGTTCATATATTGCCACTAAACAAATAACTAGTGGATTTGGCTTTGCAGGTAATTTAAATTCTTTATTTTGAAATAACGTTAAAATATCTGCTTATCGATGTGCTCCTTATTTTCTAGAATGTTTATTTTGTAGAGAAGACAAAATTAATTTAAAACTATAAATATTATTTTTTTCAGGGTTTTTTATTTTAAAGGTAAGAGACTTTAAATGTCCCTTTTCTCAAGGGGGCCCTGAGTAACTTGAGCATCCAAATCTTGATTTTAGCTCAGGTTATGATCCCAGGGTCGTGGGATTGAACCCTGTGTTGGGCTTCGTGCTGCGCATGGAGCCTGCTTGAGATTCAGATTCTCTCTCTCTCTTTCTCAATCTCTCTCTCTTTCCCTCCCTCTCCCTCTCTCTGTTTTTTTCCCGTCTCTTCTTTTTCTTTCCCTCTTTCCCTCTGACCCTCTCCCTGCTTGTGTATACACTCTCTGTCAAAAAACAA
The DNA here is from genome assembly GCF_008692635.1 of Crocuta crocuta. Taxonomy (NCBI): domain Eukaryota; kingdom Metazoa; phylum Chordata; class Mammalia; order Carnivora; family Hyaenidae; genus Crocuta; species Crocuta crocuta. The sequence continues at coordinate 4,364,927 of NW_027532002.1, forward strand.
TAAATTAAATATACCTTTCCTCATGTTTCATTTTTTATGGTAATATCTGAAGTTGAACTTCGAATAAATATAATTTATATTTAAGTCTGCTGCTTTAGCACTGCTAGGACTTTACCCAAGGGGTACAGGAGTGCTGATGCATAGGGGCACGTGTACCCCAATGTTCATAGCAGCACTTTGAACAATAGCCAAATCATGGAAAGATCCTAAATGTCCATCAACTGACGAATGGATCAAGAAGATGTGATTTATATATATAATGGAATACTACATGGCAATGAGAAAGAATGAAATCTGGCCATGTGTAGCAACGTGGATGGAACTGGAGAGTATTATGTTAATGAAATAAGTCAGGCAGAGAAAGACAGATACCATATGTTTTCACTCATATGTGGAACAGGAGAAACTTAACAGAGGACCATAGAGGAAAGGAAGGGGGAGAAAATAGTTAAGGAGAGGGAGGGAGGCAAACCACAAGAGAGTTTTAAATACNCCCCAATGTTCATAGCAGCACTTTGAACAATAGCCAAATCATGGAAAGATCCTAAATGTCCATCAACTGACGAATGGATCAAGAAGATGTGATTTATATATATAATGGAATACTACATGGCAATGAGAAAGAATGAAATCTGGCCATGTGTAGCAACGTGGATGGAACTGGAGAGTATTATGTTAATGAAATAAGTCAGGCAGAGAAAGACAGATACCATATGTTTTCACTCATATGTGGAACAGGAGAAACTTAACAGAGGACCATAGAGGAAAGGAAGGGGGAGAAAATAGTTAAGGAGAGGGAGGGAGGCAAACCACAAGAGAGTTTTAAATACGGAGAACAAACTGAGGGTTGATGGGGGGTGGGGGAGAGAGGGAAATGGGTGATGGACATGGAGGAGGGACTTGTTGGGATGAGCACTGGGTGTTATGTGGAAACCGACTTGACAATATGACAATAAGCTATATATTTTTAAATCTTCTATTTTAAGCTTTATATCCTAAAAATGTACTGGCCTACATACTCTAACTGAATTTTTTTTTCGTTTTAGTTTCTCCAGAGGATCCACAAAACCTAGGATGTCACCACAAAATCTACCTCGTGTGTTATTCTCTTTAACTCATGAGCTGCACAACAATTGCAGATTTGAGCAAGATGTCTGCAGACTGTTGGAAAACTGAAGAACCTAATTAACACAGGATGACCTAGGAGTGATTCTAAGCCTATAACAAGAAACTGTTCATTAGTGAATGTGTCAGTCTTGATTCTGAATGCTACAGATAACAGCAAGCAGAGTTTCTCCTTTCTTTATTTCTGAAGCATTCACTTGACCTTCCATCAGTTAAGACTGACTTTTCCAATCTGTTCCGGGAGATATTAATGGAATACAGTCATGTCCACTCAAGACGAGAGGCAGATCAATACTGAATATGCTGTGTCCTTGTTGGAACAGTTAAAACTGTTTTATGAACAGCAATTGTTTACTGACATAGTGTTAATTGTTGAGGGCACTGAATTCCCTTGTCATAAGATGGTTCTTGCAACATGTAGCTCTTATTTTAGGTAAGTAATTAAATCTTGCTTGGCTTGTAATTTCAAATGCAGAATGTTAGCATATTTTAATGTTTTAGTAGGAATTCTTTTAAACGTTTAATTAAAAAAAAAATAGACATCTTAATGTTTTGCCTAAATTTTATATTCCAATGGTATGGTGCTTTGCCAGATCACCTCCTCGCACCTTTAAGTAAAGGACAGGAAAAAGAAGTTTTTACAAAGGTTTAAATGCAAGAAATTTGTTGAAATTAACTCAGGTAAAGTTTCCATTGTGGGGAGGCAAAGAGATTCAGAATGCTGTTTTACCATTAAAAGAGGAAGAAAGATGAATGATTTTTACTTGTTGAGATTTTAAAATACTACATTTAGAAAAGAATAGTTATTGATAGATGTAAGAGTTGTAGTAGGCCAAATAACTTTCAGAGGATAAATGTTACTATTTAGATGTGTTACGGACTTTATTTCCTTTGCAGAAATGTGTTTCTTTTTCTCTTGGCTTTACTATTATTTATGATATCCTTTTAGCCTTATCAGACTCCTCCCAGATTTAAATATTTAGTAATTAATACTGTTTTCTATGCATCAGAATTTAGAAGCTGATTTATTTGTAATAGCAAATAAATAAAGCTTAACTTTTCATTTTTATGATCTTCCACAACTTTTAACCTTTTAAGTAGGTTTCTCTTTATTGTGTTTTTCATGGGAAGAACAGAAGCAGAGGCGTAGAAATTCTTTTATTTGAGTTCTGTCTTTAGGTTGAGTTTTTACTTAATATTTGAAAGGGACAAGGTGAATAAAGGTGAGTTAAATGTGGATCAGTATAATCCTACCACAAATACTAGTAGCTGTAAGTGGAGATCAGCTGTGAAAGTTAATTTTTTTTGTTCTTTAGTGTCAGCTATATAGACAGGACAGGTTTAATGTTGACTTTATAAGGTTAACAAACATGAAGGTGTAGAAACTTAACATTTTTTTTAATGTTTATTTACTTTGAGGGGGGGGAGGGAGAGAGAATCCCAAGCAGGCCCCACACTGTCCGCGCAAAGCCCAGTGCAGGGCTCCATCTCACAAATTGTGTGAGATCATGACCTGCGCTGAAATCAAGAGTTGGACTTCACCGACAGCCACCCAGGTGCCCCAAAACTTCACATTTCTTTTTTTTTTCCACGTTTTATTTATTTTTGAGAGAGAGCGAGAGACAACATGAGCAGGGGAGGGTCAGGGAGAGAGGGAGACACAGAATCTGAAGCAGGCTCCGGGCTCTGAGCTGCCAGCACAGAGCCCGACGCAGGGCTCGAGCCCACGAACTGTGAAATCATGACCTGAGCCGAAGTCGACGCTTAACCGACTGAGCCACCCAGGCGCCCCAAAACTTCACATTTCTTAATGTAACACATCTCCTGATGATTCCAGAAGCTAAAGCCCAATGCTAATTATCTTTGCTCTGCCTGCAGTTGTTTCAGGTTAAGCTGTGGATTTTTCATGCAATTTCAGACCTTGATTTTCTTAGAAAGCTTAGCATATTTGCAAACAGTGATTCTAAAATTTGGTTGATCATCAGAATCCTCAAGTGCTTCGACAAATAGAGGTTCTTGGATTTCAAACCTAGAAATTCTGATTCAGGGAGTCAGAGTTAGACTTTCAGAATTTTTATATTTAAAGCCTTCCCAAATGATTGTGATAGTCAGTGTTTTTTGTTTTGCATCTATTGGCTTAGTAGATGGTGTTAGAAATTCAGGGTTATAGATTCAGTAAATACCTAGGTTTATTAGCTGTCCTTTTTTAATGGCCATTATTTATAAACTGATTATCCAGTATTAGAGTTCTGTGCCTTAGTTGTGGATTTGCAGACTGATATTTATAATCCTAAAATAGAATCTTTTGTAAATGTAATGACCTTAGCAGTCATCTAGTCTGATTTTTAAACCTGTGTAGAAATTACACGTGTAATAGTCTCTGTATGGTCATCATTTTGATCAGGAAGTAAATGTGCATTTTTGTAGCTGTCTTCCTTTTTTTTTTTCTTCACTAAGTTTGTGATTGTATAGATAACGTATTGTTCTTTAAATTCTCTAGTCACAAGGTTGCTATTTATCTTTAACTAAGTAGGTTAGTATTGACTTTCCAGAAGACCAGGAGACTTAAATCTTCCAATAATGTTACAGCCTTAAAGACAACACAGTCTTTTTAAGGCTACTGTTACTTCCTCATCACTGGCTCATTCCCTTTTTTAGCATCCTTGGTCTTCTGATAAAATATATTCTTCCTAAAACAGATAATAAGAAGTAGAGTTAAGTAGAAGTAATTTTAAGCAGAAAGAATAGTCTAATACATGTTTGTGATTAAAGCTACGCATCTTTAAAATCCTCTGTCTGGGCTGCTTTCATAATCCACAAGTTGAAAACACTCCTATTTTTTTTTCTTCTTCCATACATAGCTTTCCTCTGGAGTAGGTAGACTGTCCTATATTTCCATAATAATAATTTGATCTTTTCCAAAGTGTTCTTCAGTTGGATTCCTTCCGGTTTGTCAATTTTAGTATATCTTTATGTATAACACTATTATCAATCTTTACCACTAGAAATTTACTATTAGAAATGTTTCCTTTCGGGTTACATACATCTTTCCTTTGTAGTTTAAATTACTAGTTACATCCCACCAAGAATCAGTAGAACCTCAGAAATCAAAAGAACCTCTGAAACTGTACTTCTTAGTAACATTTACAGTTCATTTTAGACCCCAAATGAGAGATTGAGAATTACTCAGCACCTCTTCCACTGTGGTACTTTTCCATATTTCATATATAATTTGTAATTCAGTATTTGCTCTTTCTTAAAAATGTTTACAGTTTTCACGTGGTGCCTTGGTAGCTCAGTTGGTTAAGCTTCCAACTCTTGGTTTCAGTTCTGGTCATGATCTCACTGTTTGTGAAATTGAGCTCCCATCTGGCTCCACACTGATAGCCCGAGACTGCTTGAGATTCTCTCTCTGGAGCTTCCTCCAGCCCTCCGTCCTTCTCCCACCTCTCTCTCTGCTTCTCCCCTGCTCCAGTGGGCATGCTCTCTCTCTTTCTCTCCTTTTCCCTCTCAAAATAAATAAATAAACTTAAAAAAAATAAAATTTTCATGATCAGGTTGGCTAGACTTCTATCTTTGGTCTTCAGCAAGCTCTGCTCCTTCACAGATGTCCATAATTCTGGTGTTATAAACCGTGATGTAGAAATGAATAGCCAGTCTCAATGTCATCTGTAAGTCTGCTGTTCTCTTGCCCTCTCTTTTCCAAAATTACTGCCTTCTACTGGAATAGACCTAAAAACCACCTGATCCCCCATCTTCCATTTTTACTCAGAGCTCTTAACAGTTCTTTTTCAGGTTTCTTTGGTTATCTCCCATTCTCTCGTGTCAGACAGGTGAAGCCAGTAGTTCTAGGTGTTTTTTAGGGGTGCCTGGGTGCATCCCATTCTTGGCTTCCCATTCTTGACTTTAATTGAGCAGCCCATTCTTGACTTGGACTCAGGCTGTGATCTCATGGATCATTGAGCCCCATGTTGGGGCTGTTGGTGCAGAGCCTGCTTAGAATTCTCTCTCTCTCCCTCTCTCTCACAATAAATAAACATATATATATATATGTGTGTGTGTGTGTGTGTGTGTGTGTGTGTGTGTGTGTTTTAAAAGAGTTTTTTGCATGTCTTGGATATTTTCCGAGAAAACTTCCTGTTCTCCAGTACCCAGGTTTATTTATTGTCATCTTGTATTTTTGGGAGGATGTCATCAACCACACTGATTTTGTTTGTGCCACTCTTCCTCTCTTCCACTGCCTGAAGTTTAGCTGCTGTCCTTACTTCTCATTCTGAGTTATACCACGAAAGCAATTAGGTAGTCACCAGTGACTTTGTGGCGTTTGTTATTCTTCAGTGTTTGACACCCCACCTCTCTTATCCTAAGTAGCATGGTACTGGACTGCTTATTTCTCTGATGAATTTTTCTCAACCTTCTGTTATTCCTTTTTCTTTTTTTTTCCTAATTGAACTTTACCTCAGGTTGGTCATTGAGATTCTGAATGTATTTTTCTTTATATTTTTTTAGTCCCCACTCAGATAACCTTATTCAGCTTTAACACATTGTCACTTTGTAGATAATTCACAGCCACCATTTTTTTTTTAATTTTTAGAGAGAGAGAGAGAGTCCGTCTTAAGCAGGCTCCATGGTCAGTGCAGAGCCCAACATGAAGCTCCATGTCATGACTTTGAGACCATGACCTGAGCCAGAATCAAGAGTCAGACACTTAACCAACTGAACCACCCATGCACCCCCCACAGCTTACTGTATTAATGCCTCATCTTCTCCAGAGTTTCATTAATTATAAATACTTAACTGACTATTGTATTATTTCTATTTGTCTCAATTACCCTTACCTTAAGTCCAAAACTTAACTCTCCCTTTTCCTGGGATTAACCTGACGTTACGATTCCTTGATCTTAAAATTTTCTCTCAATGGCTAGCAGGTTTTTTTTAGGCAATTACTTCAAAATAAGTAGTTTTATTTCCCCACCTACTTCCTCCTCTATTCCATTCTCTGTGTTTGGAAAAATCACCAGATCTTAATTCATTGTGATAGCTTTTGTATCCTTTTCTGCCACCGTGGGTCAGGTTCTTCTTACTCCTCTGCTAGATGATTGCAGTAGACTCAAAGCCCATTTTCCGGTCTCCAGCCTTTGGCCTTTGAGGTCTCTCACTATTCATTCCAGAACACATTTGATTGCGCTGATAAATTCATGCACAAAACCCTTTAGTGTTCTCCACTATAAGAAAAAGCTCAGACTCCTGTGTCTCTCTTTTTTTATTTTGGAGAGAGAAAGTGTGAGCCAGGGAGAGGGATAGAAGGAGAGAGAATCTTAAGCAGGCCTCACGCTCAGTACAGAGTCTGGTGTGGTCCTAGATCACAGAGCCCTGGACTGAAATTAAGAGTCTGGAGCTCAACTTGAGCCACCCCAGGCGTGCCCCTCCTAGGTCTCTAAAAGCCCTCTGTGATCTGACAGCCACTCATATTTACAGTTTGCCATCCAGTCTCTTGCATGAACCCTGACGCTCTGCCTTGCTTCTGGAAAAAAAGTTATGTTCTGCCCTCACTATTGTATCCATATTGAAGGCCTTCCTCATCTTGTCCTTGAGGGGCCCAAGCTAGTACTGTTGTCATATCCACTTTTGATCACTATAGACTTTTCTCTTGTATGCGTGCAGTAATATTCTTTGCATTGTTTTCTCCTCTCCTATGTATGGGTGTTATGTTCTTTATTCTCTACAACACTAATTGCCTTTTTGGCATTGTTTCCTGTATGTATATAATAGATTTTTAGGAGATTGTCCCATATAGTTTTAGGAAATCGATTTGAATAAATCACATTTTTAACAGCTTTATTGAGATAATTTACATACCATAAAATCTACCCTTTTTAAATGTATAATTAAATGCATTTTAGGGGCACCTGGGTGGCTCAGACGGTTAAGTGTCCGACTTTGGCTCAGGTCATGATATCTTGGTTTGTGGGTTCGAGCCCCACGTTGGGCTCTGCTCACAGCTAGCTCAGAACCTGGAGCCTGTCTTCAGATTCTGTGTCTCCCTCTCTCTCTGACCCTCCCCTGTTCATGCTGTCTCTCTCTCTCTCTCTCTCTCTCTCAGAAATAAATCTTTTAAAAAGCCATTAAAAAAATAAATGCATTTTAGTATATTTACAGAGATGCACAACCATTTCTACAATCTAATTTGAAACATTACACTCAACCTTGTGCTCTTTTATAGTGACTCACCATTCTTAGATACAGCTCTAGGTAACTAATTCCCTTTTGTCTCTGTTTATTTTGGGGGGATATTTCATATAAATGGAATCATAGAATATGTGGTCTTTTGTATCTGGCTTCTTTCAGTGAGCATGTATTTGAGATTCATCTGTTATAATACATATCAATATTTAGTTCCTTTTTATTGCTGAGTAGTATTCCATTGTGTTAATATAAAGAGTAAGTGAATTTGATGTTTTCACTCAGCATGGTGGAGTAGTTATATCTTTGATACTGAATTATGTTTTTCTCTTGTGTCCCTCAAAAGCTTTCCCTATAATGTGCCCATAGGCAAATACCCTAAATAAATATCCCATGTTGTTTAGTTTTCCCTCTTAGATCTACACAGGTTTTACACTCAACTCATCAGCTTTGTTTCTCTTTCTGCTGTAGGGCCATGTTCATGAGTGGACTCAGTGAAAGCAAACAGACACATGTGCACCTGCGGAATGTGGATGCAGCCACCTTACAGATAATAATAGCTTATGCATACACGGGTAACTTGGCAATAAATGACAGCACTGTCGAACAGCTTTATGAAACAGCTTGCTTCCTGCAGGTAAGTGGTTTTTCCTCTATTGTATACATAAACTGTGGTTTATTTTCTGAGAAAACATTGTTTTGTCTTAACATTGATATAATTTTCTTATTGCAGATTTTAGGAGGTAAGTTTTCTCTTTTAAAGCATATAAAGGAGCAGTGCATGTCTGGTTCAGTAAGAAGTGCAGGGAGCTCTTGATCCTGGGATTCTGGGTTTGAGTCCAGTGTTGGGTGTAGAGATTACTTAAATAAATAAAACTTTAAAAAAATGTATAAGGGGAAGAATAGGATTTGATTAGCCAGTAAACTTCTTTAGTTCTATGATAGGAGCTTAATTAAAAAGATGGGTGAAAATTTCACACTGGTTTCATATTCTGGCTAATACACCTGAGAATTTAGATTTCAGGTAGAAGTAATTTTTAAAAGCATTTATTAAATTTAAGTGCCTTTTATTTTTTCTAAGGTCTTAGAAAAGTAGATACTTGCTAAGTGTGTGCTGAATTGAGTATGAATGACACTGAACATCAACACAGGTGAAGTTCTGGGAACCACAGTAAAGTCCATGTCTTAGGTATCTTTCTTCCTTTTATTCTGAACTCTTTTTTTCCCTAGAAAATTGTGCAGTGTCCCTCTGTACCTACATCTCTGAGGAAACTACTACCATAGTAGCTTCCTGGTGCTTTTTTTTGTTTTGTTTATTTCTTTTGAGAACAGAAGAAAGTGTGAGCAGGCATCATAGAGAGAGGAGAGAACAAGAATCCCGAGCAGGCTCCGCACCAACAGCGTGAAGCCTAATGTGGGGCTTGAACCCTGACACCATGACCTGAGCCAAAGTCGGACATTCAACCGACTAAGCCACCCAGGCATCCCCTGGTGCTTTAGAATCAAGAGCATTCATAACCTATATGCAAACTTGAAATGGGGAAATGCTACAGTATGTGCACTGTCTTTTAGTAGTTTGTAAGTTTTCAATACCTTTTTTATTTTTTAATTTTTTTGTTTTATTTATTTCTGAGAGAAAGACAGCGTGAGCAGGGGAGGGTCAGAGAGAGAGAGGGAGATACAGAATCTGAAGCAGGCTCCAGGCTCTGAGCTAGCTGTCAGCACAGAGCCCAACATGGGGATTGAACCCACGAACTGTGAGATCATGACCTGAGCCAAAGTCGGACACCTAACCGTCTGAGCCACCCAGGTGCCCCTTCAATACCTTTTTTAAAGCCAGGAACTAAAAGTAGGTATTTTATATAATTGCTAAAAAAATGTTTAAAAATTTTGGATTTCAGAATACTTTATTACTGTAAGTAAGAACACTGTTCCTTTTTCCCTCCCATGTTAGTAAACTCATGTATATGCTCACGAAATGCAAAATAGGACTCTTGGCTCTTTTACTGGGTTGCCTTGACAGGCGTGGGATGGGGCATTTTTAACACCAACATGATCTTCATGATTAGACACAGGGAATGGTAATGTTTTTATGTGCCACATACTGTTCTAATGCTTTATCTATGATATGTACAATGTTTTAGATATATTCTATATCCTGCTTTATGTATATAGATGATATATAGATATATCTAATCCTTACTGTAACCATTGGTTAGGATTTCCCGATTGTATACAAGAGAAAGCTGAAGCTTGGAGAAGTAAAGCTCCTAATACTGTACCAGTACTGACCATCCAATGTCAGCAACCTGACTTCTCAGTCTAAGCTGCATCTAGTTAGCTTGTTACGAAGTTGAATAAATATAGTAGGTAGCAGTTCTGAGTCAGCCAAGATCTACTTCTCCTCCTTACGAAAAAAAATCTGGGAAGCAGAATCGCTAAGCTGGGTCATTTAAATGTAGGTAATTTATAATGGCACATAAATGTGTTTATTGTTCCTTTGGTCATGTTACCTCTCTAGATAGAAAGGCAAATAAGTACTTTAGTCATTGTGCATGATTTTCTTGTTTTATAAATGACTATCTTGTCCATGTTGAGAAAACCAGATTCCAGTTCCTCAGCAATCACTTATGATAAATTTTTGAGGACAAATGATAATCATTTATGTACTATGATTTATTTACATTGTTTCCCTTTGGTTTTCTCAATCATATTTTTTTTAAGCTTACACTATTATCTCTTAAGTAGGCCACTGGACAAGAGAAATGCAAAACTATACATAGTCTTAATAGTTTTATTATTATTGGAAAGCATTATCTCTTAGGCCAAATGTATACCTCTAAAAACAAATTCTAGGGATCTGATTAATATACTTGTGTTTTACATAAAAGCAAAATTTGTCTATCCTGTCTTTAGTAACCTTTTTTTCCCCTCCCATCTTAGGTAGAAGATGTATTACAGCGTTGTCGAGAATACTTAATTAAAAAAATCAATGCAGAGAATTGTGTGCGATTGTTGAGTTTTGCTGATCTATTCAGTTGTGAGGAATTAAAACAAAGTGCTAAAAGAATGGTAGAGCACAAGTTCACTGCTGTGTATCACCAGGAAGCATTCATGCAGCTGTCACATGACCTACTGATAGACATCCTCAGTAGTGACAATTTAAATGTTGAAAAGGAGGAGACAGTTCGCGAAGCTGCTATGCTGTGGCTAGAGTACAACACAGAATCACGATCCCAGTATTTGTCTTCAGTTCTTAGCCAAATCAGAATTGATGCACTTTCAGAAGTAACGCAGAGAGCTTGGTTTCAAGGCCTCCCACCCAATGACAAGTCTGTAGTAGTTCAAGGTCTGTATAAGTCGATGCCCAAGTTTTTCAAACCAAGACTTGGAATGACTAAAGAGGAGATGATGATTTTCATTGAGGCGTCTTCAGAAAATCCTTGTAGTCTTTACTCTTCTGTCTGTTACAGCCCCCAAGCAGAAAAAGTTTACAAGCTGTGCAGCCCACCAGCTGATTTGCAGAAGGTTGGGACTGTTGTAACTCCTGATAATGACATCTATATAGCAGGTGGTCAAGTTCCTCTGAAAAACACAAAAACAAATCACAGTAAAACAAGCAAACTTCAGACTGCCTTCAGAACTGTGAATTGCTTTTATTGGTTTGATGCACAGCAAAATACCTGGTTTCCAAAGACCCCGATGCTTTTTGTCCGCATAAAGCCATCTTTGGTTTGCTGTGAAGGCTATATCTATGCAATTGGAGGAGACAGTGTAGGTGGAGAACTTAATCGGAGGACCGTGGAACGATACGATACTGAGAAGGATGAGTGGACAATGGTAAGCCCTTTGCCTTGTGCGTGGCAGTGGAGCGCAGCGGTTGTGGTCCATGACTGCATTTATGTGATGACACTGAACCTCATGTACTGTTATTTTCCAAGGTCTGATTCGTGGGTAGAAATGGCCATGAGACAGACTACCAGGTCTTTTGCTTCAGCTGCAGCTTTTGGTGATAAAATTTTCTATATTGGAGGGTTGCACATTGCTACCAATTCTGGCATAAGACTCCCCTCTGGCACTGTAGATGGGTCTTCAGTAACTGTGGAAATTTACGATGTGAATAAAAATGAGTGGAAAATGGCAGCCAACATCCCTGCTAAGAGGTACTCAGACCCCTGCGTTAGAGCGGTTGTGATCTCAAATTCTCTGTGTGTGTTTATGCGAGAAACCCACTTAAATGAGAGAGCTAAATATGTCACCTACCAGTATGATCTGGAACTTGACCGGTGGTCTCTGCGGCAGCATATATCTGAACGTGTACTGTGGGACTTGGGGAGAGATTTCCGGTGCACTGTGGGGAAACTTTATCCATCCTGCCTTGAAGAATCTCCGTGGAAACCACCAACTTACCTTTTTTCACCGGATGGGACAGAGGAGTTTGAACTGGATGGAGAAATGGTTGCACTACCACCTGTATAGTTGGGGAGTTTAGGGAGTGCACGCCTGATTGATGTGCTTTGTCGTTTTCTTTGCTAAACAAGAGAGGCTATGAAAGGACAAAATATGAGTACATAAAAATCTATCTTTGATAAATTTTATTTTTATGCCCTACTTAATATTTGCATCAGTATAATATATATCAGTGAGTCTTACAGAAAGATATGCTTCCATAATATGAAATAGATTATCCAATAATTGAGAAACTTTTACATGTATCATGAGAGCATAAGAATCTGGATTATCTAACATTGTTAGCCCTGTGTTATGTACAGTTCAAGAAGTTCACTTATTAAAGTAGTTTCCTGTTCCTAGTGTGGTATATCGCAAATTGTGCTGAGGTTATTTTAGTATATGTATTTCATTCCCGTGCTTCTGTTCTGAAGTCCTGGAATACAGTTTTTTTTTCAGTGTAATTAATTCAGCTGCACTTAACACTAGTGTCCATGTTGGTATAGAAGTGTTGTCTAAAGCCTATACTATAGTTGAGGAAGATCTTCCATATTATGGTATTGCACAGGGAGAGCTATGACTGCAGGATCAGTCTAACTATACTATTAGGTGCATGTACTCTCTTTTCACTAACTTATACTTGTCTATCTAGAATACAGGTCTTCCGATCAGCTGGTCATTTACCAGGTGTGGACTTAAATTGCTGGGCTTGCAATGAGAATTGCTAGTCCCTCGTTGTGCGGGTCTGTGTGGAGCTTTAATCAGTAAATGCCTCCACTCTCTGTATTACATTAACATTGGCTCATGCATATAACTACCTGCTGCTGTTGTATTTCTCCATCTTAAAAATTTAGAGTGGGTTAACCAGGTCATTACATCCTAACTTAATAACAAGCATTACTGTAGAGTGATTGTGTATAGACATCCATTAGCTGTCAGGGTGTGTTTTTTTTAACCTGTTGAGTGTGTGTGTGTGTGTGTGTGTGTGGGGAGGGGGATAGGATTAGAAAGGTGAACTGTTCAGGAATTCTCTGCACTAGCCGTGCAGAAGAGCAGGTAACTAGTGCTGCTCTGGCATTAATCCCAGGAACCACTAGCAGTAGCGGGGGAGCCGCCAATCTAACATGAGCACAGGTGCTTCATGACGACATCACTAGCATGTTCAACTGCATCATGTTCTGGCACTGTATTTTGAATGACATTAATTTATTAAATAAATTGTATATATTCAATATCTGTTTTTCTTTGATGGCAATGGTGTGCTTTTAATTTTACTGGGTGAGTTTAGCTTGTTACAGGTGGGGGTTTTTTTCCCCCCAGAATTTTGACATACATACGTGTATATATATTTCTATACACTTGGCTTTCCTATATTATTGTCTGATTTGAGCCTTACTGTATCATCATCAACTTTAGAGACACATAGAGACCGTGCCTTTAACCCTAGTCCCAGATTAGGACCATCAGGAGTATTTTTAAATTCCTGAGCCTCCCCCAAAACAAACCACAATTTCTGGTGGGTAGACCCAAGCAACCGTGTCTTTCAAAGCACTACAGGTGATTCTTTCGTGCAGCAGCATTGAGAAAGAACCCTTGGTTTAGGCCTTATTAAATAAGGATTTCCCTCTGGATTGCCAGTCTTCCTACAGCACAGTGTCAATCATGGTTACCAGCTTTAACTGCCTTTCACTGCCTACTGAATAAAGTCCCAAATTCTTGAGCACTTTTAAGGCTCTCTGTGACTTAAAATTACTTTTACAGTCTTGTCTTACATTGTTTTCGTATAAGCTTTAACTTCTAATCAGGCTTTCGCTATAATTTCCTGCCTTCACCTATGCTACTTTTTCTACTCAAAATCGTCTTTGTCTCTATTTTGCCTGTAGCTTTCTGTATTTAAGATCTACTTGGGAAAGGGTTTTGTTTTGTGTGTGTGTGTGTGTGTGTATATATATATATATATATATTTTTTTTCTTTCTTCAAGTTAGTTAACATGTAGTGTAGTATTGGTTTCAGGAGTAGAATTTAGTGATCCATCACTTATGACACCCAGTGTTCAGCCCAAGTGCCCTCCTTAATGGCCATCACCCATTTTAGCCCATCCCCCCACCCAACACCCCTATAGCAACCCTGTTTGTTCTCCGCATTCAATAGTCTCTTAGGGTTTGCCTCCTTGTTTTTACCTTATTTTACTTGGAGGTAGTTTTTAAACGAATGCTTACCTGCTAACCACCTCTTACCCTGTGCTGAAGAAAGTCCCTTCTCACACATCCTTAGTACCTTGTACTGTGATCTGTTAACTGTACCAATCATTCTGTTGAGTGTTCTTACTGGTGCTCTTCTACAAAATGATGTTTTTGAGGGTAGGGATTCTCATATACAGCTGCATTCCCCTCCAGTGTAGCATAGCTGGTGATAAAAATGTTGAACAAAAGCTGATATATGTAAAAGGCCTTGAGTTTGAAATTATTCTCATTAGGAGTTCCACTAGCAGTCACCTCTTTTCTTCACTCAGCTCTCCGTCCAGCTTTGTATCTGTCATCTTAATGGTTGAGCCACTCTCTTGGCAATATCCCAAACTCCTTTGTTTTCCTTTCATTAGTTTATCATTGTGTGGCAAAACCTGAATCTTAGAGGAGTTCAGCTCTCTCTGCTTTTGATTACTGTTGGGTTGCTGAGCACTGCCACAGGAAACCACATGATGGCACAGATTGGTGCCACTATATAATCTGCGGTCACCATCCACAAGTAGATCCTCAACAGTAGCAAGCTATCCTTCAGTATTCAGAGCAATTTGAAACATCACTTCAGTCTTAGGAAATCTTTACTTCTCCAACTCCATTAGCAGATTATTTCTATTTCACAGGAAAAGTGATAGAGGGAAAATTTCTGAACTGCATCATCAAATCTGTCTGTACCTTCCTCCACTACAAGTTCTTCCTCTTCTATTCGGAGAGAAAATAAAAGAGTCAAGAATCTGTATTAAAGATACCATCCTTTCCAAGCTTCTTGCAAAGTCTGCTCTATGATTACTCTGGCTCCCAAACTTGCTTGTGCACCAGACTCTTGTCAGGAACTTAAATACAGATTCCCAGACCTCTACCCAAACCTTAAACTTGAAGCAGTCCTCTCTGATTCTGAAGCTGCCTTCTCATTCTTTCACTATCTTCAACTTCTTTAATTGGCTCCTTTCCTTTCTTTAAACATGGCCAAACCTTTTTTTTTTTTTTTAAACAATCTTTTCCTCCTCAACCCCTTTCGTCTTTTTCCCTTCAAAACCTAATTCCTTGTTGGAATTGTCTTTTGACAAACCACATCTCGTCATTTACCACTGAACCTGTATGAGCCTGGTTTCCGCCACCTTCACTCCACTTAATCTTGAACTTTGTTCTTGATTTTTTTTGTTGTTTTTAGCTTCTCTCTTTGAGAGAGCATGCAAGTGAGCAGGAGAAGGGCAGAAGGAGAGGGAAAGAGTATCCCAAGCAGACTCCACACTGTCAGCGCAGAGCCCCATATGGACTCGAACTCATGAACTGTGAGATCATGACCTGAGCTGAAATCAAGAGTTGGATACTTAATCGCCTGAGCCACCCAGGTGCCTCCCTCCCCCCCCCGTCCCTTTTTTAAAGCACAGAGTCTCCTTTGTTTGACACATAATAGCACTTTACACTGTTGATCACTTTATTTGAAAGACTCTAAACTGGACTTGTGACATACTCCCCCTGGTTTTCTCCCTACCTCTGGGGCCTTTCCTCAGATGCTGATTTCATCTCTTTTAAATCTTTATCTTGTATATTCACACATGCCATAAACAATACTGTTTACTTCCATGACTTCTGATTCCCTTCAGCCTAGACCTTCACCTGAGAGCCAGACTTGAATATTGTCTTAGCCTGGGCTGCTATAACCAAGTGCCATAGACCAGGTGGCTTAGAAATTTGTTTCTCACAGCTCTGGAGGCTGGAAGTCAGATCAGAGTACCAGCATGGTCAGATTCTGATAAGGACCCTTTTCTGGGCTGTATAGACTGACGTATCCTCACGTGGCAAAAACAAGATGGAGCAAGCCCTTGGCCTCTTAAAAGGGTACTAGTGAGAGTCCTGAAGCCTCCACAATCATAACCTAATTACTTCCCAACACCATCCCATTGAGATTAGGGCTTCAGCAAATGAATTTTGGAAGAATGCAAACAGTCCAAAACCGATTTCCAGCTTGAGCATCAGTTATCTCACATCCAACAGGTCTAAAGATCTCCCCGCGCCCACCTCACACATGCACCTGGTTCAGGTTCTTTGAGTAAACAGCACCATCATCATCCTGCTGTTAAAGCCAGAATCTTGGAAGTTACTTTGACTTTCTTCTCTCCCTTACCTCCATATCCCGTGAGTCCCAGGGCCTTCTAGTTTCTCTCAAATATCTCTTGAACTCCTTCTCCTTTCTAACACATCAGTCTACAGTCCCTATCATCTCACCTTGAGAACTTAATTTCCTGAATCTCCTTTTTAAAAAACAGAACAGCTTTATTGAGCTGTAATTCAAATACCAAACAACAATTATAGAACATTTCATGACTCCAAAAACCCATATATACTCTCCATTCCTCCCCAAAAGATCGCTGCTGATACCCTTCTTTGCTCACACTTTTTCCACACCACAATCAGCTTATCTTTTTCCAACAATTATGTCATGCCTTTGCTTTGAAATTTTACTGTCTTTGGAATGGAGTGCAGATTCCTCTCTGATTTATAAATCCTTTAGAATCTAATCTCTCCTCACTTTTCTACCTTAATTTTCTTCCTTACAGCTTATAAACTCACTAAATTGAGATTTTTAGTTATTTTAATCAGCCTTGTCCTCTCACATACAATTTTTTCTGCCTCAAACACTCTTCCCCTTTGGTTAGATCTAAGATAACCATACATCCTAGCTTATACTTGTTCTCCCTTTGACTTTTAAAAATGTACCTGTTTGGATATAAATGCTATGGTAATCCTGGTTAAATTCAATTTACATGCCAAGTAATTTCCTTTTGGTGGCTTAAAAATTTCTACCTTGGGTTTCTTTTATTTAAATCTCAGTTGTACCCAATATTGTCTAACACTCCTCAAACTATCTTACTTGTTTTGACTGTCTTCACCACTGCTGTTGAGGGCAAAGGCTTGAATCTACCCTCTATTTCTGTATCCTCAACATCTAACAATGCCTGACACATAGTAGACACAAAATAAAAATCTGTACAAAGGAGTGCAAAGGTCACAAAGGGAGTATGAATTCAGACCACTGTTTTGAAATTGTAGTAATTAGTCGTGCAGTATCTAACACCCTTCCATAGCTCAGTTGGTAGAGCAGAGGACTGTAGAGGGAGATGTCAGTCATGGAGTATCTGACACTATGGAGAAAGGAGTTATCAAATAAATTAACATCAAATGAGCTGGCATTTAAAAAAGAAAATAATAACTCACCAACATATTAAAAGGAACTGACCAAGTAGGTTTTATCCCAGGAATGACAGGTTGGTATAACATCTGAAAATCACATAGTATATACCATATTAGCAGAACAAAGGAGAAAAATCATGTGATCTCAATAGGCATAAAAAATTTTTTTACAAAATCCAATATTCTTTTATGATAAAAACAGCAAATTAGAGAAGGAAACGTGCCCAATCTGATACAGAACATTTATGGAAAACAGCTTATGTCATACTTAATAGTGAACGACTGAAAACTTTACCCCTACGGTCAGGAGCTAGACAAGGATGTCTGCTTTCATCACTTCTATGTGGAATGGTACTAGCCAAGGCAATAAGGCAAGAAAAGGAAAAGTCATACAGCTTAG
Organism: Crocuta crocuta; assembly: GCF_008692635.1. Classification (NCBI taxonomy): domain Eukaryota; kingdom Metazoa; phylum Chordata; class Mammalia; order Carnivora; family Hyaenidae; genus Crocuta; species Crocuta crocuta. The sequence continues at coordinate 4,382,520 of NW_027532002.1, forward strand.
AATTAAAAAAAAGCAACTAGAATGAATAACTCAGCAAGTATCTTTAGGCAAGGATACAAAAACAATACATAAGGACAAAAATCAGTTGTGTTTTATGTACTACCAATAATAAAAAGTCATTAACAATGACAACAAAATTAGGAATAAATTTAACAAAAGATGTGTTAGACCTGTACACTGGTAACTATACAACATGGCTGAGAGAGATTAAAGATGACCTAAAGAAGTAGAGATAGAGCATGTTCATGTATTGAAAGAATATTGTTAAGAAGGCAGTTCTCTCTGAATTGATCTACAGATTTGAAGCAATCCCTATCAAAATGCCAGTACACTTTTTTTCCTCAGAAATTGAAGGGCTGATTTTAACATTTTTATAGAAAAGCAAAGGATCTGCAGTAGCCAAACGCATTTTTACAAAAAGAATGAAGTTAGAGCACTTATACAAAAAAATTCAGGGGTGCCTGGCTAGCTTCAGTCAGTAGGGCACATGACTCCATCTCAGGGTTGTAGGTTTGAGCCCCATGTTGGGTGTAGAGATTAGTTAAAATCTTTTAGGGCGCCTGGGTTAAGCGTCTGACTTTGGCACAGGTCATGATCTCAGAGCTTTTTGAGTTTGAGCCCTATGTCGGCTCTGTGCTGACAGCTCAGAGCCTGGATTCTGCTTTGGGTTCTGGGTCTCCCTCACTCTGTACCCCTACCCTACTCATGATCTGTCTCTCTCTCTCAAAAATAAACATTAAAAAAATGTAATCTCAAAATTATACTATAATGAAGACAGTGTGGTACTGCATGAACATAAAGATAGACAGAATATAGTAGAATCCAGAAACATATTTTGATGTGTTTATGGTCAACTTTTTAACCAAAATGCCAAGGTAATTCAATAGGGAAAGGTGGTCTTTCCAACAAATGCTGCTTGAAAAATTTGTTCACGTTTATGTATATATGAATATCCATAGAATTACTAAAAGAAACATGGATGAGTTCCTCTATGTGATATTGTGACACCTGCTGGTATCTGAGAATATTTCAAATTGAACATATCAGTATCTCTGATATATTTACAGAGCTTTTAAAAATAAAAAGACCAAGGCTTTTAGGCAAGATGGCAGAGAAGTAGGGAGCTCCGCACATTGTGCTTGCCCCCATATCTCACACGGAAAAGATCTGAAGCCTTAGGAAACCTTACAGAACCCAAGAGATTGGAAGAAAAAGGACACAGAATCCACTGAGAAAGCCTTTTAACGCGAGTGCGAACTGGGGGAGATAAAATCTGGCCGGATTGGAGACTCAGAGGGAAGGGGGCGATCCCCCTCTGCGGGGAGTGAGAGGGGAAAGACTCAAGACATGGTCCCTGTTGCTGGGAAACAGAAGACCTCCACTCAGGGCACAGAAGGACCCCGTGCACCAAATCCCTGCGCACCAGGTCCCCGCGCACCGACTCATCCCGGAGCGGCTGTGCACAGACCTCTCCATTGCGCTCCTGGCTGGCTGGACCCCTAGAGGGAAGGCGAAGGGCTTAAAAGGGAGATTTGCCCTCGAGTTCGTGTTTCGGGTGAGAAGACATGGAGAGACCCGGTTTCCCTCTCTCCAGTGGGCCCGGCGCGCCCCACAGACAGACCCCCGCCCATGCTCGCCAACCCGACCGGGAGGAGAAGGGAGCAGCGATTCTGGCTCCGTCCCCAGGCCTAGGCAAGAGGCTTGGAACTGCACCGAGGGGATCGCCTGCGAGGTTGTGTCTACAGCAATTTCAGTGGGGCGTGCGGACTGGGATTTGGAAACTAGGCCTGGCCTGGGTTAAAGAGCGCAACCCACTTTGACTGTGCCCCTAGCACGGGGAGTTTACACACCCAAAAAAGTGAGGTGCAGCGCTTGGTTCAATAAGGGACTGGAGCGCCGCCACTCTTTTCCCCACAACCGCCAAGACAGAACTCCCTCCTGACGCATTGGATCACACCACGCCCATCCCTGCTTGAGAGCTGCCCTCCCCTTTTTTGTTTTTTGTTTTTTTCTTTTCCTTTTTCCCCGGAACACTGACCTGATTAACTCTGGTCACCGGCTTGCTTAAACAGTCACATTTAGTCCACTCTGTAGATGTAAATTCTACACCTACCGACCTTTTCATCTCCTTCTCTCAGGAGAAATTAGACTATATAGTTTCTCTGGATAACACCAGCGTCCTTCTCTCACCTATCCAACCACACTCTACTGTTTAGCTCTTTGAAAAAAGCTTATCCTTTCTGCCTGTTCATTCTATTTCCAATTTTGCCTCATCCCCGCCCTGTCTTCTCTCTCTTTCTCTATGCTCTTCAACCAGTACTGCATACACACGGCTATTTAATTGTAGCTGGGAAATCTGGTTATATGCTTTAAACCATTCTTTGTCCATCAGTTTTCTTTTTTCCTTTTCTTTTCTTCTTTTTGACCTTTTTATGTATTTTTTAATTTTCTATTATTTGCCTTCCCTCCTCCATCTTTTCTCTTAACTTTTTCATTTTCCCTCTCGGTTTGCATGTTAATTGGATTTGTCTGTGCGTTTGTGTATCTCTGCTCCCTCTGTGTTTGTCTGTCTGTTTTCTTCTCCAGGGCTACCTCAAGAAACAAGCCAAAGTACACATGGTGGAGAGTCCCAAATATCACTACGAGTAGGAAAATAAAATAACCAAGGTCTCAACAAGAGAGACCAAGAGATACCATTCAAAAAACACTCTCTGAAAGGATAGGCCCTGGACAGTCAAAGAGTCTTCTTGGATACAGCAGCGCTCACAGGTGCAAAGAGCATAACAAATCTTTAAACCTAACAAGAGACAGAAAGTTAACTAAAATGATGAAATGAAAGAGCTCTCCTCCAAAGAAATTCCAAGAAGAATTGACAGCTAATGAACTGCTCAAAACAGATATAAGCAGCATAACTGAACAAGATTTTAGAACAATAATTATAAAGTTAATAGCTGGGCTTGAAAACATAGAGGACATCAAAGAAACTATGGCTACAAACACCATGGAGCATAAAAATAGGCATGATGAATTTAAAAATGCGATAAATGAGATAAATAATAAATTACAGGCGTCCAATGCACAAATAGAAGAGGCAGAAAGGAGAATACGTGATTTAGAAGACACCATTATAGNAGGGTGTAGGGGGGAGGGGGGAGACAGGCATGGAGGAGGGCACTCGTGGGGATGAGCACTGGGTGTTATATGGAAACCAACTTGACAATAAACTATTTGTAAAAATATAAATAAATAAAATAAAAAAATAAAAAGACCAAGGACTCTACAGGAAATTGATCCTGTGAGATAAACAATGAACAGGACAAGAAATGGCTAACCATATGAAAACATGCTTGCCTCATTCATATTAAGTAAAACAAACACATACGAATAAAACCAACACTGAGATATTATTTCTTATATATTAAATTGGCAAAAGTCTAAAAGATTGACATCCTGTTGGTGGAGAAACAGGCATACTCGTACATTTCTAATGGTCCTGCAAGTTATGGTTGTTGTTGGGGATTTGGCCATACTGGCAAAATTACTAATCCTTTCCAGCAGCAATCCCATATCTAGTGATTTCTCCCAAAAACAAAATGACAAAATATACTTTTTCCACCTGGCAAAAAAAATTTTTTTAATGTAAATATGCATAAGGCTGTTATCCCTTAGAACATTCTTTACAATAGCAAAAAAGAAAGAAAGAAAAAAAACCCCAGAAACCACCCAAATGTCCATCAGGAGAGGATTGTTAAATAATATCAAGTCCATACAGGTCTCCAAATTAATGAACAAAGTGGAGAAAGTGTGTGTGTATAGTAAAATATATATTATTTTATCTATAATATTTGCTTATGTGTTTAAACTAGAAAGATAAATTACAAACATTTTTAAATGGCTAATTAGAAGGAGAGTGAAGGAACAGAATGAGAGACAAAAATAAAAGTCTTCTTTGACTTTGAATATATCTTGTTTGGTAAATCTGACTTTAGAACTAGGTAAATTTTTACACAGTTATAAAGCAAAATTAAATTTTAAAAATTTAGGATGAAAGTAATGAATCTAATTTAGTGTCCAGTGGGTGGCATAACCACACAAAAAATTACACACAGTAATTTGTGCATGCTTAGTGGAATAAACTGTTGTTAATCACATTGTTAGTGGTAGTGGTTAGGTGGTATCCTAAAGGCATAATGTGTGTTCAAGAAAATGAGTAATAATCTAATCTGTTATTACTAGAATCTCTTCAGAACTGGGATTCTCTGTGTGGGGCAAAGGAGAACCAGACGTAAAACGGAGGAGGGCAAGGAAAACCCCTGTGGTCCTGAGTTTGCTGTGCTAGTACCCGTATGTACTCACTATACATCTAAAACCTATTTTCCTCCTTTCTACTGAAAAGGCCTGGAAACAATTACCAAGTGTGGCAGGGAGCATCGTAGCCCGTGGACTGTAGTTTTGAGATAATGTTTCCTAATAAAAGGAACCAAAGATTCTTGAAGAAAAGGCCAATTCTAGATATGGGGCAAGAGATGTACAACGGAGGCTAGAAACACCTTACATCAGCTACCAAGGAAAGTATCGAAGGCTATTACAGTCATGTCAAAAGACTCGGGAATCAATTAGCCAACATGAACCACTGGCCACGCCTGACCAGAGCTCCACAGGATGGGAAACACTGAAGATTCAAGATTGCTGGGAAGGCCTGAGGGCCCATCAGGAAAGCAGGGGCATATGGGGCAGGACAGTAGTCACTATGCAAACCTCCTCCTCAGTAGCTTAGTGCTATGTGGAACTGCTGGCCAGAGGAATATGACCTTGTGGGTGAGAGTAGGCCCCATTCAACAGGCCAGGATGGCCCAAGGCTTCAAGGAAAGTGCAGGGAGCAAACTGCACCTGCGAGAGATGGCATGACTCCGCCTCCAGGCTCCCTGGGATCAGTCCCCAGTCTGGCTTTGTAGGGACTGACAGGGGCCACAGAATTTTTTTAAAAAGAGAAAAAGGGCGCCTGGGTGGCTCAGTCAGGTAAGCTGACTCTTGATTTTGGCTCCGGTCATGATCCCGAGGTCATGGGTTTGAGCTCCACTCAGCGCGGAGCCTGCTTGGAATTCTCTCTCTAAAAAAAAAAATAAATAATAAAAGAAAAAAAGAAAAAGAAAAGAACTATTGGCCAAAGAGAGGACAATGTGAGTAACTGTAAGAATAACTCCAAGAAGATACAAAAGTTAGTAATTTTTTGAGAATTAAAGCTTCTGAATCATAACACATTTCCCCTTCACTTATTGTGGTTTTCACTGCCTTTCATCATTGTGCCAGAAGCATGATTTTGGCAAGGGTGGAGGGGGCGAGGAGTAAAATGCAAATATTAATATATGTATTTGAAAGTAGATCTTTTTCCAATACCAACCACATGCTGGGTCACATGTCTTCTATGCTGAAAATATTCTTCCCTGTGCAGGTGGCAGCTGTTTAACGGTACATAAAGGGGCCTTAAGTTTACCCTTAATCTACTGAACCTCCTCGTGGACACCACATAAAATAGGTCAGTGCTTTCATCCCCTGGAAATGGTCTATTAAATATTTAACCTTTTTATCCTCTTCAGAAATTAAAACATTAGCATGAAAATTTTCAAAAACTTTGTCTTACTTTTATGTGGAAAAAGTGTACCCATTAGAATATTTGATTTATTAAACCCTAAATAAGAGGACTTTATGTCAAAAGAAATGTCATTAATCATCTAACATAATAAATGTCAAAAATTCTATTCATGTGTTCCTGCCAAAATATCAAAACTTATTTTTTTAATAGTTTATTGTCAAATTAGTTTCCACATAACACTCAGTGCTCATCCCCACAAGTGTCCTCCTCCATGCCATTCCCCCCTCCCCCCACATCCATCAGTCCTCAGTTTTTGTCAGCATTCAAGAGTCTCTCATGGTTTGCTTCTCTCCCTTTCCCCCACCATTTCCGCCCTTCTTCTCCCCCTTGTTCCTCCGTCAAGTTCCTCCTAATCCTCCTATACGTGCAAACATATGGTATTTGTCCTTCTCTGCCTGACTTATTTCGCTCAGCATAACACCCTCAAGGTCCATCCATGTTGCTACACATGGCCAGATTTCATTGTTTCTCATTGCCATGTAGTATTCCATGGTATAGATAAACCACATCTTCTTGATCCATTCATCTGGTGATGGACACTTAGGCTCTTTCCATGTTTTAGCTATTGTGGAGAGTGCTGCTATGAACATTGGGGTACATGTGCTCCTATGCCTCAGCATTTCTGTATCCCTTGGGTAAATTCCTAGCAGTGCTATTGCTGGGTCATACGGGAGTTCTATTGTTAGTTTCCTGAGGAACCTCCACACTGTTTTCCAGAGGGGCTGTACCAGTTTACATTCCCACCAACAGTGGAGGAGGGTGCCCCAAAACTTATTTTTAAAAAAAGAACTATTATGGAAAAAAATAACTCCAGTGGATTAGAATGTATTAAATATATTTAATCCACAAGTTCATTTTTAAAACCTACAAATAGTTGATCATTATTAAAGGATAAAATAAAGGGAAAGATTCAAGCATTTTATCCTTCCTTTTACATACAAATGGAACCATGTGATAATAAAAGAGTTGGAGGCAAATTTTTTCTTTATATCATATTCTAGCTAATGGATAAAGAAGAAATGACACAATGAGATACTACTACTTCTTATTCCAAAATGGATCTAGGCAATAATCAATATAAAAAAAAACAAAAAAAACAAAAACGAGAGAGAGAGGCAATTAGGTTGGTAGGCGGATAGCCTACCTATAATCATCTTGCCTCTTCTCCATCAAACAACCTGATCAAGCCTCTATACCCAACTACCAATTTATGAAACTATAGAAGTTAGAAGAACATGTTAAATTATGCAATCAACAAAATCCAGATTTTGGAAAACTGCACAGGACAAATGACGCTATTTCTTTAACAAACTGAAAAAATAAAGTTGTGGAAGGAGGAACCTATAATAGAGACTTAAAAGATTTATCCACCCATAGCTTATATAGACTTTACTTTGGTCCTGATTCAAACAAAAAATAAATATGGTTTCACACAGAAACTTGTACACAAATGTTTATAGCAACACTGTTTGTAATAGCCAAAAAGTGGATAAATAAAATGTGGTATACCCATACAATGGAATTCGGCAATAAAAAAAGAATAAAGTACTTATTTATGCTATAATATGGATCAGTCTTGAAAATTTTATGCAAAGTGAAATAAGTCAGACAGAAAACACCATATATGGTATCATTCTATTTATAAGAAATGTCCAGGGGCACCTGGTGGCTCAGTCAGTTAAGCATCTGACTTCGGCTCAGGTCATGATCTCATGGTTCATGAGTTTGAGCCCCGTGTCAGGCTCTGTGCTGACAGCTAGCTCAAAGCTTGGAGCCTGTCTTGGGATTCTGTGTGGAGACAGATGTGTCCCTCCCCTGGTCACACTGTCACTCTCTCTCTCTCTCTCAAAAATAAATAAAACATTTAAAAAAATTAGAAAAAAATAGAAATGTCCATAATAGGCGAACTCATAAACTGTGTATTAGCGGTGGCCAAGGGCCGAGTGGGAAACGGTAAGTGCTAACGGATACAGGGTGTCCTATTTGGGATGATGCAATTAAGATCGCGATGATGACTGTACGTCTTTGTGAAAAATACTATAAAACCACTGAATTGTACACTTTAAGTGGGTGAATTTTATGGGATGTGAATGGTATCTCAATAAAAAAATACGGCATTCGCAAGATAAATGGAAATTTAAATACCGATTTGTTACTTGATAATATTTAGTTATCAGCTTATAACATTACAACATTTATGTTTTAGAGATATACCATAAATATTTACAGATGAAATATAATGCTGGGGTTTGCTTCAAAAACAGTCCAGGACATAGTTGGAAAACCGTTATTTTGCAGGTATCAGAGAAAGAACTGAATCAGGCAAGAATCATCAATGGATGCTGTGATGATCCTCAAGTGTCCACAAACTCTTTGATATTCTCCCTTCAAGAATTGGAGCTTAAAAAAAAATTTAGAGCTTAACTGTTTTTTATAATGTGGGCTTGGCCTTAGTCACATTTTTTTAAAAAATGCTTGTTTATTTATTTTGAGAAAGAGAGAGAGAAAGTCTGGGCGGTAAGGGGAGCAGAGAGAGAGAGACAGAGAATCCTAAGCAGGCTCCATGCTGTCAACACAGAGGCTGATGAGGGGTTCAAATCCACAAACTGCAAGATCACGACCTGAGCTGAAATCAAGAATCTGAGGCTTACCTGGCTGAGCCACCCAGGTGCCCCTGGACTTAGTCACTTCCAGTGAGTCCACTGTAGTGAACAAGACAATGTATGAGTCCCAAGAGTAGGTCACAGAAGGCATTGCTCTCTCAGGGATCACTTGCTCTAGAGGAAGCCAGTCCATGCCATGAGGACACAGAAGCAGCTCTAAGGGGAAGTCTGAGAGGCAAGGGATTGACAGGTCCAGCACAGACGGGCTGGGGGTGTGAATGAGCCGTCTGGACAATGGATTCTCAAGCCCCAGGCAAGCCTTCAGTATGGCAGCTTCTGGCCAATGCTGAAATGTTTCTTCCCAGACATCCTGAGGCAGAGCCATCCAGCTAATAGCTACTGACTTCCTGACCCACAGAAACGGAGGTCATAAATACTGTTTTAAACAACTAAGTTTTGACATATGTGTTATGCAGCAATAGGTGAGTAAATACAGATGTTGAACTTAAGGGAAATTTTGATGATAAGCAGAGTACTTGCATGATCTTAAAGCATCTCCACACACTGTTTATAATTTGCAAGGGGGGAGGCGGTAACTGTTCAGTGAGGCAATAGGGCAACATCCTTGACCGGTGGTCAAGATCAACATCACCAAGGAGGGGCAGATAAGCATGTGCCTCCACATGTGATATCCCGGGAGGGGCACACCACCTAGGCAGTATTCTGGGCAAGAATGGTACTTTGAATCTAATCATAAGAAAATGGTAGACAAACCCCCAATGAGGACCATCTTATTAAAAAAAAAAAAAAAAAAAAAGGAAAAGGGATCTGTTTTGCCAAAATGTGAATGTTATAAAAGAAAAAGTCTCTGGAGATGGAGGCTGACACCTGAATACAACACTTAGCCCTGAACTGGAGAGGAGAAAATGCTATGAAGAACACAACTGACAAAATTGGAATATGAATGGTGGAACAGAGATATAACTGAGTCAGTGTTAAATGTACTGACATTGGTGACTGTACTATATGTAAGAGAATACCCTCATTTTAAGGAAATACATCATGAAGTATTTAAAGGTAAAGGGCTATGATCCACGTAACTTGCCCTCAATAGGTGGAAAAAGAGTGTCTGGGGGTGGGTTTTGTGTGTGTGTGTATGAGACAGAGATATGAAGAGATGAATATGGGTAAAGGGTAATAGGTGTTTGGTTTTGTCTTACTATTTTCATTTTTTTAATACATTGCTTGACATTTTTTTATGATTTCGTTTTCTTTAATGTTTTATTTATTTCTGAGAGAGCGAGCGAGTGCGTGAGAGCAAGCGTGAGCAGGGGAGGGTCAGAGAGAGAGGGAGACACAGAATCTGAAACAGGCTCCGGGCTCTGAGCTAGCTGTCAGCACAGAGCCTGACATGGGGCTCGAACCCACGAACTGTGAGATCATGACCTGAGCTGAAGTCAGACGTTTAACCGACTGAGCCACCCAGGCGCCCCACTATTTTCATTTTTGCTACTTAACATGTATGCTTGAAATTATTTCCAGATAAAAATTTAAAAGATAAAAAATTCTATGGGATGGAGGGGAAAAAGCGATGGTAAAGGTGAAATAAGACTGGCTGTAAACTGACAATTACTGAAGCTGAATGGTATATTATAAAAGGTTTATTAAACTCTTCTGACTACTTCCATATATATCTGAAATATTCCATAATAAAAGACTGTGAGCTAGAAGAGAACTGAATTTGAAGATCCCAAGTGTCTCTTCCAGTGCCTAGTTCCATGGCCTTTTTAAATGCATTAAAAAAACTTTTTTTAGGGGGCACCTCGGTGGCTCAGTTGGTTAAGCAGCCAACTCTTGATTTTGACTTAGGGCATGATCTCATGGTTCATGAGTTTGAGCTCCACATAGGGCTCTGTGCCGACAGCATGGTGCCTACTTTGGATCCTCTGTCTCCCTCTCTCTACCCCTCCCCTGCTTACTCATCCCCCCTCCCTCCCTCCCTCTCTCTCAAAAATAAATGTTAAAACAATTTTTTTAGTGCATTCACAGTGTTGCATAACTATCACCACCATCCATCTCCAGAACTTCTATCTTGCAAAATTGAAACTCTGTGCCCAGTAAACACTAACTCCCCTCCCCACTCCCCCTGCTTCCAGCCTCTGGCAACCATGCTTCTACTTTCTGTCTCTAGGATGAGGACGACTCCAGGTACGTTATACAAGTGGAGTCATACAGTGTTTGTTCTTTTGGGACTGGCTCCTTTCACTTAACATCATGTCTTCAAGGTTCACCCATGTTGTGGCATTTGCCAGAATTTCCTTCCTTTAAATTTTTTTTAATGTTTTATTTATTTCTGAGAGAGAGAGAGAGAGAGAGATAGAGACAGTGTGAGCAGGGGAGTCAGAGAGAGGGAGACACAGATCCTGAAGCAGGTTCCAGGCTCTGAGCTGTCAGCACAGAGCCCGATGCGGGGTTCGAACCCATGAACCGTGAGACCTGAGCCGAAGTCGGACGCTTAACCAACTGAGCCACCCAGGCGCCCCAATTTCCTTCCTTTTAAAGCCTGAATGATACTCCACCGTCTGTACACAGCACACTCTGTTTATCCGTGGACACTTTGGTTGTTTCCAGCCCTTGACTACTGTGAAAAAGGCCGCTGTGAACATGGTGTACATGAGCTCTTTGAGTCTCTGCTTTTTAATTTCAAGCCTGGGATTTTTACAATTTGTTAGAGAAGAAAAGTTATATTTAAATTCCTCTTACCATCTGGGATTTAGTTTGTTTGATGTTTTTAAATGATCTTCAAAGGGGCGAGGATAATGCTTTTCTGGAGAAAGCACACACGTGACTGGCCTTGACCGTAGCAGCTGAGCTCCGGTTCCATTTCTGAGGAGTTCCTTCACATGCAGTGCTATTCACATGCTATTGACAGCCATTTCTGTTGGATGGACTGGATAATAGAAACCTTGTTTTAGGTTTTGGACACTGGGTAAGCACAGGGAAAAATGACCGAAGTTGGTCAAGTTCATGAGAAAGGGCTTGTGAGCCTGATTTCTCTAGTAGCACAATCCCCTTCTTTGAGGCCTGAGAGCAATTATTTTCTCACGTTTGCTTTTCCCCGTGTGCCCCAGGATGGTGGCACTTCTTTCTCCTTTCCTAAAGGGTTACATAATTATGCAGACCAGCATCGTGGGCCTTTTTCCACTTGGACAGTACTTTCTGGAACTGCTAGATTTCCAGATGAGAACTGTTTATTCTGGATCAGACTTAATTTGGTCAGCTGAACTCTCTTGGGTTTGGAGAGTTTTTCTTACCCTTGGCCCACTTTTTGTGGTGCTAAATATCCTTTTACAGTTTCACCAAGCACTTTATAAAATACAGAGTTGAAAGCGCTGCTTATTTTGCTTCCTTAGCTCCTTCTGCCGTTTCCTGGGGTTGGTAAACTGTAACCACAGAGCCTTGTGCCGGAGAGGATATTCACGATATTCATCAAATGCCTACTATGCGCCAGCCCCTCTCCCGCACTGTCAATTATGGTACTAGATAGTTACCCCTAGAATATTAAGAGTGGTGATGAAGAAGTGTTTGGGCCCTAATGGCGGAAAAAAAGACACTGGCAAAGCTAGAGGCTTTTCCTTACGTGCAATGACTCCTCTACTTTGTTGGGTGCTTGGACTGTCCCCCCACCCCCACAGATTACCATTCATTAGCAGAAGAAATTCACTAACGTGTCCTTGATCTCCAAAATCACTCATTGTTCCATGTTCTCACACCAGCATGGGAAAAACTGAGAAAAGACACAGGAAGGAGGAAGAAGTGCAGAGGGAAACAAGTTGGATTCCCGCCCTCCTGTGAACTGCCTATATTCATATAATTTTTTTTCTGAATTTTCCTCTTCTTCACATTACCTCACTTTTCATAGCTAACATTACAGTGAGCATCATACGTATTAGTATTAGTTTCTTTTTTAATGTTTGTTTTATATATTTTGAGGGGGAGAGGAGCAGAGAGAGGGAGAGAGAGAATTCCAAGCAGTTTCCATGCTATGAATGCAGAGCCTGACATGGGTCTTGATCTCACAAACCTTGAGATGATGACCTGAGCTGAAACCAAGAATCGGACGCTTAACTGACTAAGCCACCCAGGCACCCATTGTTAGTATTACTCTTACATGTCATAGCAACCCTTCTGTTGTTCCAATTTTTCATTATTCTTTATAGTGACATAGAACTCTATACACATAGCTTTCCCCCTCTTTTGGACTATTTCCTTGATATAAACCCTTAGGAATAGAATGTTGGCCAGGTTTAGAATGAGATTAAGTCCATTTAAAATGAGTTAGATGCTCCCCCCCCTAATTAAGGTACAGGGCCATAAAAATGTTCACTCCCATGTTAATGACTGATCCTGCTTTTTAAAAGGGCATCTTTTAAAGCAATGAAACAAGTATTAGCTTAACAAACACATTCAGTAAACTGTTGGAATGTGCGAGCTTGATACACTACAGGAAGCATGGAGACCCAGCTATGGAAGGAGCATATGGTCAAGTGCATCTACGTCAGTTAGAGCAGCCTTACTCAACATTTATCTAAGACTCTGAGCAGTTTCCCACCTCAGGGAGGAAGCTGGCCTCTGGGGAACAGGTGTCTGAATTGCGTAGGTCACTTATATGCAGGGGTTTTCGATATAGTATAGAACTGCAATATATTTTTCTTCATGATTTTCCTAATAACATCATCTTCTCTCTAGCTTACTTTATTGTAAGAATATACAATAAAGCACATATATATATGTATATTTAATACATATAACATTTGTATATGTATAACATTACATATATTTATGTAATAAGGTAATACATAAATATATGTATATTTAATACACATAACACAAAATATACATCGATCGATTGTTTATGCTATCAGTAAGGGCAGTGGTCAATAGTAGACTATTAGTAAAGTTCTGGGGGAGTCCAAAGTTATGCACAAATTTTTGACCACATGGGTGCTCTTAATCCCGTTGTTCAAGGGTCAACTGCACTTCTTTTCCTTCCTGTGTCTGCCACCTGTAGTTTTCCGTCTCTTCACTCTCTTTTCCTTAATCCTTGTACTCTCACCAAGAGTAACTTGGGGTGGTTTCTATGCATCTCAGGCTCCTCTGGCTTTAGCATCTCCAGAGGTTCTTAGTTCTCTTCCATCATCACTCATCCCCTTCCTAAAGCTTTACTCACTCTGACCTGCTCCATTTCTGCATCACAGGCCATGGGCCCTCCTGAGGGTGGGCTAAAAATCTGCTCTTACCTTTACCGTCTCTATTCAGAATCTTACCGTCTTCACTCAAGAAACAGCGAATGCCACTTCTTTCAGGAAGCCTTCTCTGATTGTCCCCGCAGAAAGGACTGCCATGGCACTTGAGTGGACCTCTTAACACACTCATCACTTTATATCAAATGTTTGAGCAGGTCTCCTCCTATTTTCTGGACTCTAGACAGGACCACAGGATTTATGACTTTACCCACTGCTGCCAGGGCTGCAGCCAAGAGGAGCTGTTTTTAAGCCGTCAGGTTGGAAGTGAACGCATTTTGGGGGCTGCTACACAGGGCATTTCGTTTCTCTGGCACCTCTATGCTGTGTTTTCATATACATGCTCTCTGACATGTAGGTTTCTATAAATGGGGACAGAACCCCCATAAACACTGTCCACACAGGAAACCCATCCTGCATTCCTGAGGAATGGTGTTAGAAATTTTGGGAACACTGCCTGCTTTTCAAGGGAGAAAAGTCACAGGATTTAGCCTGAGAACTTAAAAAGGAACAAAACCCATGTTTTCCAAGCAGAAAAGTAGTGGAGAGCATCCTTCACTTCCAACAAAGCCCCAGAAGAAAAATGCTAAGGAATCATTAAGCCCAGATGCTCAAAGGAGTGGAATTCATGGCACATAGAATAAAAATGTTTTAAACGCTGAGTCTCAAAATGAGGGAGCTTTCACTAATACTGCAAAGGTGGGAAAATACGTACGATTAAAAACTTCCAGTCTTGCTGGCCCTGTGATTTTAAATAACCACACAGTGGGGGACACACACAAAATATTCTTCTTTATCGGTAAAACTTTACCTGGGAATTTCCACTGCAAAGGCATTTAGTGGGAGTGAATGATCTATTGAGGGCAGAGAGGCATCAGTGTCTCGTGGATGACCTTGCACAAAGGGCCAGTTCAGGATCACTGCAGCGGAGGACGGTGTCATTTAACTTCCGTCGCAGTGGTTTCTAGGAAGCGCCGCTGAGGGACCGTCTTCTAGGGCAGAGCCAGGAGGGGCACGTGGAGAGGCTACTTTTCAACTCCTCCGCTATCCTACTTTGACCTAACCGTCCCCCAGAGGAAAGCACTGCTTTCTGGGAAAGTTGATCAGAAAAAAAAAAAAAATTGCATGATTAGATAGAATAGGAATGAAGATCCCCAGATGGTGAGTACGGCGGGCTTTCTTAGCACACAAAAGTAGTCCCTGCCTGCCGGTCCGGTCAAGTGTATGAAGAAAAAGTGAGTTTTCTACACCNTCCACTTGGCTAGAAGAGTAACCAAGACCCCGGAGTGTCCCCTGTGCTCTCTCCGATCCTCGAGACTTGCTTTTCACTGACAGGAGCTGCTAAACTCTGGCAAAACTTAAGGAAAACAGATGTTCTCACAGCGACTGCTTTTTGATGGCAATCACAGGAATTTTGTTCTCGGGTAGATGGGATTCTTGGGGTGGATGGGATTTAGAGGCAGCGGAAAGCTGGGAGACTGGGGTGTTGAGGAAAGGAGAGGGGTGGGCTGCTGGGTTCCAAGAGACATTACGGAACGCGTGGCCAAGGGCACCCAACCTGCCTCATGGCCGCAGCGAAGCCCACGTTTTCCCCTGCCTTCTGCAAAGAGTCTTTCCCCCTTCCCTCCACCCCCGCCCCCGACAGGGCTCCCCCATCCTGACCTGGCCATCCGGGGCCCAGCCACACCGAAGAACATTCACTGCTTCCAAACCTGCCTGTGCTCATCTCCCAGCCTCGGAGGCCTCTACAGCTTACAGCCTGTCTTGCCACCCGCGCCGCACTCCCACCTCACCCCCAACAACTCTCACTTAGCCTTCAGGTCTCAACCTGGCCTCCCAAGGGAAGAGACTTTTGCTTGTCCCTGTCAGAAAGCAGCTGGCCACCATGATGTGCTTGGACACACCGTGGCTTACCTTTGACCCGGCCCTCTTTGCCCTCGGTGGTAACCGCTCACCTGCCCCTGCTGAACGGCAGGCACCAGGAGGGCCAGGAGCCACGAGTGTGGCCTGTGCTGTGGGTGTGAGTAGTAGGCACTCAAATATTTGATGGGGACAAGGTGGAATTAAAATGCAATAAGAGGGACTTGGGTTGATCTTAAGAGTGGCTTCCCAGTGTGAGTAGCTAAAGATGCACAAATCTTGGGTCCCAGGAGGCCAAGGTCTCTCTGATGCATTAAAAGTCCTGAGAGTTTGTGGCTTCCCGGGACAGTTCTGGACAACACTGGACATTTATGTGATTTTTAGACTTGGGGAATGTCAGCCCTTCAGAGTAAAAAACATAAGTTTCTTTCATCCATCTCCATAAACCAGTGCACAGAACCTGTAACGAAATGAGACAAATATAGACAAATTAAATTAGTACGACTCAGTAAATGATTTGATTCAAAGGATTCTACTTTACTCTGACCCTATGCTCGTCCCATGTTTTCGTATTAAGAGGTCTTTGTATGAAGTGTGTGTGAGAAGATGAAGTAGTTTAGAGAGTCCATACGTGGCAAAAGAAATGTGAATACTGGGGCGCCTGGTTGGCTTAGTCGGTTAAGCGTCCGACTTTCGCTTAGGTCATGATCTCGCGGTTCGTGGGTTCGAGCCCCGCGTCGGGCTCTGTGCTGACTGCCAGCTCAGAGCCTGGAGCCTGTTTCAGTCTGTGACTCCCTCTCTCTCTGACCCTCCCCTGCTCACGCTGTCTCTCTTTCTCTCTCCTAGAAATAAATAAAAATATATATTAAAAAAAAAAAAGAAATGTGAATACTGTCTAGCCATGTCAGGGGTTCAGGTAGGGGGAGGAATTCGACCTCTATTCTAGGTTACTCTAAAAAGAAGTTCCACTTGAGAGTGTTATGCTGAGTGAAATAAGTCAGGCAGAGAAGGACAGATACCATATGTTTNTAGTTATTTAAGAAAAAATAAAGTTCCAGGTGTCCAGGTGAATAAATACGAAAGGCAAAAATTTTTAAACCAGAAGATTATAGAGAGTATCATCATGACCTTGAGGTAGTCTTATTCATAAATAAGAAAAGACACTATAAGAAGATATATTTAACTACATTAAGAATTCTAGTCATTACAACAGATCATAAAGAATGAAGTCACCAAATGAAATTATTTCCAACACACATAAATGACAAATAGTGTCCAGAACACATACATATACATATACATGCGTATAAAAACTCGTAAGCAGCTCAAGCAAATAAGAAACAGACAACTAATAGACAAAAGGGTCAAAGACTTGAACAGGTTTTTAAAATACTTCTTATAATGTTTATTCATTTTTTCGAGAGACAGAGACAGAGTGTGAGTGGGGGAGGAGCCGAGAGAGAGAGGGAGACCCAGAACTCAAAACAAGCTTCAGGCTCTGGGCTGTCAGCACTGAGCCCGACATGGGGTTTGAACCCACGAACTGTGAGATCATGACCTGCGTTGAAGTCAGACGCCCAACCAACCCAGCCATACCTGTGAACAGGTATTTAACAAAAATAGAAATCTAGGGCCTGGGTAGCAGAGTGTTAATAAAAAAGAAAATAATCTTCTAGAAACAAAAATTAAGCAGAAAAATACAAATGGTGATTCCACTTGTTCAAGTTCAAAAACAGACACAAAAACTATGCAATTTGGGATACATACGTAGGATGGAGGAGGTAAAATTATATACAAATGATTATCTTAAAAATGAGACTATGAAATACTTCTGGAGGAGGAAGAATTTATGACCACAGAGATATACTCGGAGTAGGGTTTTTTAGGTGCTAATATGCTATTTCTTATGTGGGTCATGGTTACATGAATGGTCGCTTTAGATTTATTTTAATGTATGTTCCTTGCTCTCTTCTGTTATTTCACTTAAGTTGCCCATCTTTTTATTTTAGAGAGCGAGCGAGAGAAAGCATGAGGAGGGAAGAGGCAGAGTAAGAAAGAGAGCGAGCGAGAATCTTAAGCAGACTCCAAGGTCAGCGCGGAGCCCGACTCAGGGCTGGATCCCAAGAACTGTGAGATCATGACCTGAGCCAAAACTATGGACTGAGACACCCAAGCGCTGCCCCACCCATCTTCTTGAAAAATGTTTTACTAATTGCCAATCGGCAAGCCTTGGAAGCACCTATTTACGTGGTTCTCAATAAACCCAGAGTCCAAGTGTTTTAGAAAGACTCAAAGTAGCTCTGAGGCGGGAAGCACTTTAAGAAAGACGAGAGGCTGGAGCTGGGTCTCGGATCGTGGGTTCTGTCGGGAATGCTTCTCTGAACAATTAGGGGGTGGGAAAGTGAGGCCCGGCAAAGGCTGCAGTTGGCCCCAGGGCCTCTGCAGGCCAGGGCAGCAGTGGTGAGTCTAACGGGCAGGGTTCCTGGGTGGTGGGCCTTGTGTGCCTGACTTAGGAATCTGGACTTAATTCTGTAGACAGTAAGTAGACGCTGAGCATTACCATGTAACAAAAATACCGCAATGTTTTAGGAAGACGTATCTGGCTGTGAGGGTAGGACTAGAAATGGAAACCAGGTCAGACACACACAGGGACGCGGAAGCAGAGCTTAGAGACGGAAGGGAGACACATCATTACTAAGAAAAGGGAGAACTTCATGACGACTAACAGATTTTTCCAAAAACTGATGATCTGTTGTTCTTTTCTAGCCCTTCCACTGTAAAGCTAGCTCCAGGGGTAAAAAGAGGAACTAAGAGAGGTTCTGTTTTACAAGGACAAGTGGCTGGAACTACACAGGGTCAGAACAGGACTGAGAGACACGCTGACTTGATGCTGAGGGCCTGACCTCAGTCTTTAAAATCCCCTACAACTTTTTAATTAAGAAAAAAAATTTTTTAATTATTTACTCATTGGGAGAGAGAGAGAGACAGCATGAGCAGGTGAAGGTCAGAGAGAGGAGACACAGAATCTAAAACAGGCTCCAAGCTCTGAGCCAGCTGTCAGCACAGAGCCCGACGCAGGACTCGAACCCACGAACCGTGAGATCATGACCTGAGCTGAAGTCGGACGCTTAACCGATTGAGCCACCCAGGCTCCCCCTAAAGTCCCCTACAACTATTGAAGAGAAATTGCCGGGGCGGGAATAAGCAGGAAAAGGAAAGGATGGTGGTCATAATCCAAACCAGAACGAGTAGCCTAATGAACCCCGGCGTCCTCATCACCTGGCTTCAACAACGATCCATATTTCACGTGGCTTTCATCATTTTCCCACAGTTCTAGTCCACATTTATGTGCCGCAGAAGCGTCGCTGGGTCCAGTGAAAGATAAAACTCATACATTTTAATGATCTGAATCTTGGTTCTTCTGTCGTGCTGGGAGGTCAGCGGTTCCCAATACAGGTGTTCACAGGCTGAATAGCAAAGAGCATAACCATTCTGATCTCCTGCCCCAGGCCGCTCCCTGGCTTCTGACTCCATGATCGTACAAAGTGTGCTGAGTGCAGGGAGGTTAAGCCCAGGCAGAGGGGACCTTCAGGAAGGGCTGTTCCTTGGGAAAAAACAGGCTCTGTAATCACACTCCTAGATGTTACCATATTCGGTAACTGCAACTCCTATGTTATCTGAGTGAAGAACAGACAGTTCTGACCTTGGAGACGAGAGGGAACCATTATCCTCCATGGCAGAGCCTGATGCCCAGTTGGCAGAGGTCCTTGGAAAAGGGGAGATGCTGGTGGTGCCGAGCTCTACTGTCCCCAGATACCTCATCAGCTCCAGGGTGCTAATGGTGCAGGTCAGAGAACACGGGTACCTTAAATTAACCCTGCACTCAAGTCAGTGCACATCCCCGTGGGGCAAAGAAATCTGTCTGCTCCTGTGAAGCACATCACAAAGCTCCTCTGTTGTAGACCAGCTGTAAGAAAATCGCAGTATGTGGAAATACGTATGCAAATACGCCAGGAGCTCTCAGTGGAAGTGCTGAGGGGCTATGCCAGAGCTTACCCGGCCTGGTGGGAAACCGGGCTGCTCGTGACAACATTCTATTCCCCTAGAGGTTTCTGTCAGTGAGCATGTGATATCACACGACCAGTCTCTGGTTATACTTTGTGCACTTAGCCTTACACAGAAACTAAGAGGCTCTTCCTGCAGAGGCCATCGCCTCAAAAATAGAGGCACCACCACAAATAATATCGAAAGGAGAGTTTAAAGGAGTAATGAGTCCTCTAGTTCAGTCTGTGCCGCTGGTTCCTTACAGGAAGCTGGCAGTTATCCAACCGTGGAGCAGGCCAGAGACCACACGCCAGCATGAAGGGTATTTCTAGAAAGACAGGCCAAGTACGATTGTGTGCAGGACCAACAGGATAATTTTATTCTTATTTTTCCTCAAAATAAAAATACAGAACTTTCACAATTCACTATGATTAGACGGGATTTATAATTTTAACATTTTTTTTTAAACAAATGACAACAGAAAGAAAGAACTAGTACAAATTATAAACCTACCAGAGCAAAGAGAAACTATCTTTCTGATTGAAATGTGTGCCACAGCTAAAACTCCTGAGAAAACTTTCTAAGATTTCTTAGCTAAACTTTCTTAGAGGGTTTGTGGGAAGCCTTTAATCTCAAATATTTAACTATTTTTGTGACCACTAAAATGCCTTCACCAACCTGTTAATCAAATGCTTCCTACATTTAGGAACCAATGACCAAGTGGTCTGAAACACGTTGAGTCTTGATCCTATTTTTCCAGCTATAAATTATTAGTATTTCAAGAAAACAAAATATTTTCTAAGCATAGAAGCTTTCCAAAAAACTTCAATTACCTTTTCTGGCTCAGTACCTGACTGAAATGTTCAGATGTTTATATTGCACACAAAAAAATTTGAGCAGCATAGTGTGTGTGTGTGTGTGTGAGAGAGAGAGAGAGAGAGAGAGAGAAGCTGATGAAAAGACTGGGGGGAAAAACCCTAAATTGTGTCCCATTTACATGATTTAAATATATAGTTTCTATATCTTTAATTAATAGAAGTAAAAAGGTAAACTTTAGAACAGCACAGAAATACAAATCATTAGAGTTTTACAAAATAGACTCAACCCCTATACGTGCACAATCTTTTTAATTCTGGAGTCACCATACAAGGGAGGAGCTAATTTCTTCCCCTTCATATGAAAGCAGGAAGTCACGTGTACAAAGTTATTTATATGAAAACAATAAAGATCCACATTCCTTTTCTTTGTCCTTGACAAATATTTATGGAATGCTAGCAATTATGAAAAAACAATTCCAATGTCATGAAGTCCAAAGACTCGGAATGAAATACTCCTCTAGTGGCGCGCTGCGTTGCACAGAATGACCATCCTCTTCTAGAAACCGGGGCTGTGTTCCCTGTCAGCTTTCAAGGCTACCACTGACCTGGGTGGAAAGGCCACCAATGCCGTGGCACCTCTGGTGGCATACAAATGTCAATACCACCTCAAGAGTCCCAACCAACTCCCTGATAAAGTACTAGGCAACGTTTAGCAGCTACTGTCCTAACAGGCTACTTTCCCCAACCGCTGACACAGATAAAAGTTCATGCGGTTCAAGATCAGTCCACTGCCCCTCACTGAGCTGAGTGTTCCCCCACTCCTCGCCAGGCCCAGAGGGAAACAAGGGCTGTAAACTTCCACAAATCAAAGTAAGAACAAAAGCTGTCTGCCAGGGAGATAATATTATAACTTTGTTTTCAAGTTTGTAACCAGTAGATTAAAATTCTAACTTCTCTGTAAAAGACTTCTTATAACTTTTAGAGCACATTAAATACTACGTCCTCAGAATACCTTCATTCAGATTTTAAGTATCTTTGTTCCTCAATTTTTTTACTTCTAACTTCTCTCCCTTCCAAATTTGCTTTTTCCTTGCATTTCTAAAGGAAATTATTGTTAAAAAAAAAAAAAATCCAATGCTTAATATAGAACCGAGAAAGCAAGATAAGATTGAGGAAATTATGTCCTATGCTCTGGTTTGCTGCCTGAAGATAGTTCTGTTTCTTAAAGCAAAAGTTTTAAGGATTGTTTTAGAGCTTGGGCACTAGTAAATCACTAGTGGACTGGAGACAGACTATTCATCCTGGTCATGTGAGTCAAATACACACGCAAGATAACTCTAAGTCGCACTCTGACATGCAAACTTTTCTCTTCACTAAACCCAGGACGGGCAGTTGGTAGCCTCAACTCTTTTCCTTCCCTTTGTAAATTGCCATTCAACAACTTAGTAGGAACTACATGCCAGGGACTTTTCCCCAGCACTACTTTTAAGTTATCTAGATGGCAGTAAGGCCACCACCAAGCTATAGATGCGGTCTGTGCGGCTGGCACACCCGGGACAAGCCTGGCTGACCCTAGCTCCTTCAGGCCTACTGACAAATATTCAGTTCTTAGACACAAGAGCACTGGAGCAAGCAGGGCCGAAGCAGAACATCCACCTTTACCAGCAAAATGTCCAAAGATGGCTCCCGTGACTCACAAAACCAGGGAGGCTGCGGCTTCTGGGGCTGGCCACTCAGCTGAAGCCTGGAATCTAAGTCACAAACATGCAGGCTCACAGGACAAGGGGACAGGCTTCCTGCCTTCAACTGTGCTGGCTTCCCCGGGGGCCCCTACCAACAATGTATTAGCTTACGCTCCCTGAAAACTCTAATGCCTCCTAGAACCTGAAGGAAATATATAATTATGGTCTTTTGGCTACTTCTCTGACAAAAGCTCTATCTTTTGAGATACTCACTTATGCGGAAAGTCAGTTAAATGACCATCTCAAGAGTTGAACTCTTAACTAGAAAAATTAATAGAAAGTTCACATAAGGTATGATCCTAAAACAAAGTTTAATTTCATGTAACCATTTTTACTTCAGTGGACAGCAAAGTGCAGACTGGCCTGCTGCTGAACAGTGAGAGATGAGAATCTACCCCAAACCCGCAACCCAAACAAACTCCAGGATGGACCAGCGGTGCGCTGGCCCACCTCGCAGGTGCTCTTGGCACCGTGAAGCTTGGGCAGTGGAGAGCTCACAATTGCACACTCACACTAGACACTCCGACTAATGATGCGGCCACATGAAACAGGATGTTAGAATGAATTCTTTATAGTCTCAGTGCAACACTGATTAAAGTACCTTTTAAGGTTTTGTTTGGTATTACTTTCTTCCTTTCAAATAGTATTTCCTGAGAAGGCTAACTTCCCCAGCAGAAGTGGAATTAATAGAGTTCTCACAATAAGCCCTTTCATTGATCATCACTGAATTCTTGAGTTATTGTGCTCAAAAGGAAGCACGCTTTTACGTTTCCTGGACTTGTGTTAAAACACAAATAGGAAATTTTAGAGATCTTTAGATCATGTCCTTATGTCCATTTCACAGGCCCTATAAGGATTTACCTCTTACATCATTTCGTAAGGGATAAATCAAATAAAATCATGGGTTCTCCTTAATTAGATCCCTTATTTTCCCCATACCCTATCATATGTAGATCATACTCACAATGTATTTGCCAAGTGTCCTTTGTTACTGAAAACAGTCTGCCCCTGTATGTACCCCCTGAGAACAGCCATCCAAAGTCCCCTTGAAGGGCAAACGAGAGCTGCGTGCAGCAGACACGTGAGGGGCAGCTGTATAAAGTCTTCAGCAGAGAGCACACATGTGTGTAGATCTAGGTGAAAAGAGACCCTTTGTGAAACAACACTGGTATCACACCTGTGGTTTTCTCCTCTTGCTTCTTGCTTTTCTAAATGTGAGTGAAGATGAGATTTGTATTTAATATTTACGGATCATCTCGTTTTTTCTTTTATGAACACTTTTATAATGGGGTAGGGATTGATTACTGGAGGATTATCCATCAGGGAAGTAGAAAGGCCAAGTGCCTTGAAAAGCTGAATGAAGAACAAGACTAAGAAAAAACCTGTCTGTCTGTAAACGGCCAATGGGAAACGGTTCAAAAGAAGAAATAGAAGGCACAAACTGCGGGTTAAAAAATGCTTGTAAAAGACTGCAAGATACCTAGAGTTGACAGAACTCACACCCGGGGCTTCTAAAGCCTTGCCCTACATACACATCCTGGTTACACTGCTCCAGCACCACTGTGACATTCTCGAGGCCTCAGAGCAAGTGCTTAGGACTGGGAAAGAATAAGCTAAAAACGTAAAAAAAACCACTTCATCCTCAGAACTACCGCCTCTGGCTTTCACGTTTCCGGGAGGCAGTGAATTGACAAATGTGTTTTGCAGGTAGAAAAACCAACAAACAAAAAACCACCATATAATCAGCAAAGTAACAACAAAGGGCTGGACTATATGGCCCCTTAACTTTATAAGCACATTTTAAGGGCCAACTTGAGAGAAATTAAAATAGGAAGATAACTTAATTTTACCACGTATAAATTACAATGGCCATCTGGATACTCAAACAGCAAAAGAGAACAAAATTCACATAAGTAAAAACTTTTCTACAGTAAACAAATGTAGAATATCAGAACTGAAAATTCATTAGAAGGTTCACTCTGTGTTTTAATCAGGCTCAGACTGAAATAAAAGTAGTCAATTTAACCCCCAACCTGGAAAGCCATCCCCGCTATGGCTGCGACTTCATCTTTCCAGCATCCTGTGACATTCGTTTAGACAGAGGGCAACCGTCCATGTAAACAGTTCGACGTACTGGTCCCCTGCCGTGGACCTGTGGTCGATGAAGAGGAACAGTCTGGGAGCAGCAGACAGACAGGGAACACTTAAACTTAAGGAAGCGACAGCGGCCTCTGGACACCTTGTCAGGGCTTCCCATCGGGCGGCTCAGTGAGACTCTGGGGGGCGGGACTGGTGAAAGTGGAAAGCCAGGAAGACATAGCTGTCTTTGCACTGGAAAAAGCTCCTCCAACTGATTGGCCTGGAGGGAGAGGAGAAGAAAAACAAAAGGAAAAATGTCTTCACTTTTGTTAAGAGACACTGAAAGACCAATGCTAATGAATAAATATTCATTTACTGTCACACATCACTATGTTAATAGTTACTAAAATACCATTTAAAACATTAAAAAAAATTTTTTTTTTTTTTAATTTTTGAAAGAGAGAGAGACACAGTATGAGCAGGGGAGGGGCAGAGATAGAGACACAGAATTGAAGCAGGCTCCAGGCTCTGAGCGGTCAGCACAGAGCCCGACGTGGGGCTCAAACCCATGAACCATGAGGCCATGACCTGAGCCGAAGTGCGACGCTTAACTGACTGAACCAACAGGCGCCCCACTAAAATACCATTTAAATTTTGAGTTTCAAAACACTCCCTTTCCATGGGCACGTCTAGTAGGAAACGAGGTAACCTCTGGGTGTAAGAGCCTACTCTCCTAAGCGTTCGTTCTGAAGGTGGTCAGCAGCTCCTTCCTTCCTACACAGCTCTGGCTGTGCATCAGAATCACCTGGGAGTGCCGAAAAATAACTCTGTGCTCTTGGGAACTCACGTCCAAGTTGATAACTGATAACCACCTCCCCAGCCAAGAGTGGTGAGGCTGCTCTCAGGAAATGTGCTTTTCTCATCTGAAATGCTGCTGCCCGTAAGTGAAGATGCCAACTGCTCCATCTGCCTCAGGTCTGTTTTGTTTTAAAAGAACCTTATCTCAAAAGTCAATGTTCAAGTGAAATTATTTCAGTTGAATCATATACTCCCGCTATTCTTAGAGAGGCAAGTGGGGAAGAGAGCTGGTCTTAGCAGCAGCATCACTAAAAATGAAGTAACAGTCGACATCACGTATCTATAATGAAGTAGAATTTTTCTATTAAAAAGTAAGTTAAATTCAAAAAGAACTCAAAATAAGTTAAATGCATAACATTGTATGGAAATAAATGCTCACATATTACATTCCATCCCCTATAATAAAACAGACCCACTGATGGGCTGTGTGCTCTATGTTTGTCTTCTAAAGGGAACAGGTATGCACAGTACGTATGAGGCCGTTCACCCTAACTCTAGGGACACAGCTGAGACCTACACAGAAATCACATAAACCCAGGGCTTCGGAACTGCGTACAGGGTCACTCAACCTTTCAAAGAAGCTAAGGAAGGAGATGGCACGTATTTCTACATATTGATATGACAAAGCAAATATGGCAAAATGTAAATAATTGGTGAACCTGAGATGACTGGAGCATGCACACTGTTGCACCATTTAAGTCTGAAATGATATAAAAAAGTTAAAAATATAGAAAAGGAATGAGACCTTTTTTTAGAATGGATATGGAACAAACTGCAAAGTGTTTGAAGTGAAGAACGCTACATGCACCAGAATGTATAGAACAGCATGCTACCATTTGTCTGGCTTCGGTTCTCAAGGTAACACTGGCCTCATTAGATGAACTGGGGAGGATCCTACCTCACCCACTACATTCTGAAAGAGTCTGCATAAAGTTAGCATTATTCCTGGGGCACCTGGGTGGGTCAGTCAGTTAAGCATCTGACTCTTGGTTTTGACTCAGGTCACGATCTCATAGTTCAATCAGTTTGGGCCCTGCATCAGGCTCTGTTCTTGGAATTCTCTGCCCTTCCCCCACTCAACCTGTCTCTCTCAAAAATAAATAAAACCTGGGGCGCCCGGGTGGCTTAGTCGGTTAAGCGTCCGACTTTCGCTCAGGTCGTGATCTCNAACCTAAAAAATTTTTTAAAAATTAGTATTATTCCTTATGCATTGGATAAAATTCCGAAGTCAAACCATCTTAGCCTGGATTAAATAAAAAACCTTATGGCATGGTTTTTATTTTTATTTTTTTTCATGGTTTTTATTTTTAATTCAATTTATTTACTAGATACAGGGCTATTTCAAATTCCCGATTACTTATTGCATCAGTTTTGGCAACTTGAGGGTTTTTTAAAAAATGCTTATTTATTTTTGGGGTGGAGGGACAGAGAGAGGGAATAGAGGATCTGAAGCAGGTTCTGTGCTGACAGCAGAGAGCCCAATGTGAGGCTTGAACTCATGAATCAGGAGATCATGACCTGAGCTGAAGTCAGACATTTAACGGACTGAACCACTCAGGCACCCTGGCAATTTGAGTCTTTGTTTTTTTTTTTTTTTATTTTAAATACTTTATTTTTGAGACAGAGGCAGAACATGAGCGAGGGAGGTGCAGAGAGAGAGAGGGAGACATAGAATCTGAAACAGGCTCCAGGCTTTGAGCAGCCAGCACAGAACCGGACACGGGGCTCAAAGCCACAAACTGTGAGATCATGACCTGAGCCAAAGTCCGACGCTTAACCAACTGGGTCACCCAGGCACCCCGAGTCTTTGAAAGTATCTGCGTAATTCATCTAAACTGTCAAAAAACTGGCATAAAGTTATTCATGATATTCCCTTATAATCCTTTTAATTTCTGTAAGATCTATAGTGGTGTCCCCTCTTTCATTCCCAATACTGGTAATTTGTATTTTTCTCTTCATATTAGTCTATAAAGGTTTTATGGATATTGTTGGTCTTTTAAAAATGATTTCACTGATTTTCTTTATTGTATGTAATACCTTAGAAAGTGGCATTCCTAATGCCTGCTTTATTATGGTGTTCTACTACTTATAAAAAAATGCAGGCAGCTCAGGAAAATGGGGACAAAACTGCAATAAAACTTGAATTCTTATAAGAGAACAGTGAATTCATCAGAAAATTGGTCTCTGTCCATCAGGTGTGGCAAAATTTGCTGAACTTTGACATTACCTGATGTCACAAGAATTTTAACATTTTGTGAATGTTTTCACGAAAACAAATTTTGTATTCAACAATCTTGTATTACAGGATACACAGGTTTCTACAACCTTATGATTTTATCAATGACACCCAGAGTATAGAGAAGAGATGTGTTAGGATTCTAATCTGTTTCTGGCGAAGGGCATGTCTTACCAACAGCTTTTCCTGTTTGTACAACATTTCGGCTGGTTGTGACCATGACGTTCCCAATTTTTTTGCCACGCTCACTGTTTTGAACAGAACTGAGTAAAGCAAAGAAGTTTTAAGTACATTACACAAATTCATACACAGCACCCTCTGTAACCATCCCCCAAATAAGAAGTGAGGAAAGAAGCTACATTATTTGTGCATCAATTAATTTAGTAAACTTTTAAGCATGTACATTTTCAGAGAATACTAAAATAACATGCAGATGAACCAAAAACAGGACATAAGGATGCATGGTTAATTCTCCCTACAGTTATGATTGGCTAAAGTTCCTCTACCAGAATAAAAATGGCAACTCTGTTATTAGTTCACACCATTCTCTGTGAAACAGCAGTGTTTTCACTCTGAAACGTACACACTGCTGAGCTGAAGAATGTTATGCACATATTTGGTTACTATTTGAAGCACAAGTCTATCAAGTGGAGAAAAACAATTCCTAATTAGCAATGAAACACATGGCATA
Source organism: Crocuta crocuta (assembly GCF_008692635.1). NCBI lineage: Eukaryota > Metazoa > Chordata > Mammalia > Carnivora > Hyaenidae > Crocuta > Crocuta crocuta. The sequence goes on from NW_027532002.1 coordinate 4,410,407, forward strand.
AACTCAGACACAAAAATTTTCCTAGTTTTTTTCTCTAAATACTCACTGTGAGAATCTTAACTTCATGTCTGACACTGAGTACTGGCCTTGAAAAGGATGACTGTAAAACAAAGTTTGAGTCTATTAGACTAATTTTACCAATAAAGCTTCAAAACAGAGCTGTCACAAGAAAGTATCAGTAAACCTTGCAGGGGTGACTCAGCTGGGTGGCGGTGCTCTACATGTGACAAGAGGGCTTTGATCATAGCTCTCTACTTACAGTCTCGGGAGCCTCTCTGGCTTACTTCCTCACTTGTAAAAAGGTGGTGTTTTTTTTTTTTTCTTTCTTAGAGTGTGGTGGGTAAGAAAGAGGTTTGTTAATGCTACACTAATGTTCTGATTTATCTGGTCTGGGGTTGGGCTTAAACTTAAAAAAAACCTGATGCTTATTTGTTTATTTTTGAGAGAGACAGAGACAGCATGATTGGGGAAGAGGCAGAGAGAGGGAAAGACAGAACCCCAAGCAGGCTCACACTGTCAGTAAAGATCCCCATGCGGGCTCAAACTCACAAACTGAGATCATGACCGGAGCTGAATGAAAAGTTGGACACTTAATCAACTGAGCCACCATCCAGGTGCCCCTATTTACACAGTTTTAAAACTACGGTCTCAGAATCCTTTATTTTATTTATTTTTAAATGTTTTATTTATTTTTGAGAGCGAGAAAGACAGAGCGCAAGCAGGAGAGGGGCAGAGAGAGGGAGACACAGAATCTGATTTTATCAGCAGGCTCCAGATTCTGAGCTGTCAGCCCGACAAGGGGCTTGAATTCAGGAACCATGAGATTATGACCTGAGCTGAAGTCAGATGCTTAACTGACTGAGCCACCCAGGCACCCCAGTCTCAGAATCCTTTAAAGCCCGCTCCAGCTAAGCCTCTTATGAAGTTGCATTAGAATGTGTAGAGCTGGTTCAAATTAGAGACACCACAGCAGACGCAGACTGGATAAAGATCTGACCAGGATGTAAGTAGGCAGCACCAGGGGAGGAGACCAGATGGCCCTGCATGCCACACTGTGGATGGTCACAGTGGACCCCCCACCTCCACCACAGTGAGGGCCACAAGGCAAACAAACTTACATCTGTTTCCCTTCATCACTCTTTAAAATATAGGCCTTGTGGGTAGTGAGGAAGAATACTTTGAACTCTTAACTCTTTCATTTAATACTATTAAGATGTTTTTGCCTTTTAATTCTGTTTTTACCACATTCAAATGGCAACACAGGTTTCTGCTACAGCTCAGCGTGATGATTAAATTCACCAAAATCACTGCTAAACCTAGTAATTTTTCCTGGTAGATGATATAAAGGTTAACAGACATGTTCTTCACAACCCCGGTACATTTCATCCTTGCAGACGCTTCCCCAAGTTACTACGACATAAATATCTGGATTCTGAGGGGAGGGAGAGGAAACATTCTTCACAGCACCACTTAAATCACATTCCCAGTCTAGTTAACTCTACCTCCCAAATAATATGGTAGTCAGTACAAAGTCGATTTTTGTCCAACTCTCACTGAGGAGTTTAAAATACAAATGAAAATAAATGTTCAGTGTATACTTGATAAACAGTCTGATCATCAAAACAAAAACATTTTAATAGTTTAATTTAGAAAAGAAGTTCTCAGGATGTACCAGAGTTCTCCCTTATCTGCAGAGGATACACTCTGAGATCCCCAGTAGATGCCTGAAAACACAGTACCAAAACCTACATATCGTATGTTTTTTCTGTTCATACATACCTACGATAAAGTTTAATTTATAAATTAGGCACAGCAAGAGATTAACAAAAATGATAGAACAGAACAGTTATAACTATTCAATGTAATCAAAGTTACGTGAACGTGGTCTCTCTTTCTCTCTCTGAAAATCTCTTCTTGCAATGCACTCACCCCTCCTTCTCTTGCGCTGATGGGAGCTGATAAAATGCCTATGTGATGAGATGAAGTGAGGTGAGGGATGTTAAGTACTGTGATGTAGCATTTGATTGCTACTGACCTGATGATACATCACAAAAAAGATCATTTGCTTCCAGATTGTGAGTGACCCGGGGTAACTGCAACTGGAAAGTGAAGCCACAGATAAGGGGGTACTACCGTACAGATTTTATCAACAGGTCTCCTTAGACTCCTGTGTTCCATTCAAAGATAGCATCATTTCATAATGGCCCCACTCCAAGGTATATTTAAATGTCTTTTAGGCCTACATGGATAAAGTCTGTGAACATTCAATATTGTGACAGGTATTACATTCTGTAGGATTTTAGAATCAATCAGTGGTGGAAACTAGATTTGACCACACACCTAGGAGTTCAAATATCACCTTTAGCTTTTTCACACTTCATGTTTTAAAATAACCTCTCAGTTTTAACCTCTTGGTGGTATTTCCTTCAAGGTTGCTACCTGGTTTGACCATTCTGCTAAAGCACAGATCCAAGGAAAGGGAGGGAAGATCTATCATGTATCACATGGCATCACCATGTGCCAAGGCTTCCTCTTCTGAATTATGCCAAGATCTGGGAGAAATGGAAATCCTTCCAAAAATGTCTACAGCTTTTTGTGTAAGAAGAACAGGGAAGCAGTTTTCAGCTGCTTCTCTGTATCTGAGATTTTATAATTTACTCAAAGGAGATTTTTGGAGATATTCACCATGTCATCAAAATTAAAATACAACCCTTCTTTACACTGGGGCACACTTAGTAAACCCACCACGTTATGCACTATCAATCTTCGGATGTGCTTACTTTGGATTTATTTCCGCAAGTGCCGGATGCTTGTTGCTGTTCCACACCCTGTAGTTGTGAGTATTCTTCCATGCTGTAACGAAGGTTGTCCCATAGTCCGATAATATCTTTTCATTATCTGTCAAGTAAATATTTGAAAGTTGAGCTGAACTGTAGCCAGTCAGGGATGTGAAAATTCACAACCAAAAAAGGGTGAAGGAATGGCGTTGTCCCCTCCACCCCCCTGCTTTATAGGGGAGATAGCCTACCAGATATCAGGAAACTTGGGTCTAGTTCCAGAAATCCTGTTAAGAAGCTATGTGGCCTTTGGCAAGTCACTTAATCACTCAGAACTTCATTTTCCTAACCGGAAAATAAGAGGGTTGAGCCAGATATATTCTAAGGTTCCTTATAATTCCAAAATATTTCCATGTTCTCCTTACCAAGGTGAGGAGACACAATATTATTTATTAAACAAAAACTGTAGGCTAGACAGTAAATGTATTGATGTATACATATGGAGTAGGCAATTAGAACATCTGTCTTTTCACAAATTGTCATTTTTCTATTAAAAATTAGAACGAATACATGAATTGGTTCTTTTAGTCACTTATTTCTTCTTTGGACTTTATCACAATATTTGGTGAAATTCTTTCATTTCGAAGCATTTCACTGTTATTTTACTTAAAATAACAAAGGAATTTTCAAATTTAATGTTGAAAACTTTTCAGTTAAATTTTTTTAATGTGTATTTATTTTTGAGAGAGACAGAGACAGAGAGAGAGAGAGAGAGAGAGAGATCGATCAGAATCCGAAGCAGGTTCCAGGCTCTGAGCTGTCAGCACAGAGCCCAATGTGGGGCTCGAACTCAGACTGTGAGATCATGACCTGAGCCAAAGTCAGACATTTAACCTTAACTGACTTAGCCATCCAGGTGCCCTCGGCTTTTTTATTATCATGAGGAAGCTTTAATAGAGCATTTGTGCTGCTTAGAATAGAAAATGTTTGGAGAATGGATTCAAATGGCTTTTTCTTCGCAAACTAACTGTAAGTTGCTTGCTTTGAAGGGGAAATATGAGTTTTGTTGCTGGGAAAAAAGAAAGGCATGTACACATACATGGGTCCAAATGCAATGTAAGGAACTTCTTTTAAGAACATACTCCTCAAATAGTTCACTAGGCTGAATCTCCTTTAACAGCAGCATGGGCCAGATTATTTGAGTTTAAATCATAGCTCAGTCTCTACCAGATGGATAAGCAAGCCATTTAACCTTTCTGGGCCTCACTGCCTCCCCTGTAAAAAGATGACAAGGTATCTACCTCCAGGATTGTTCTGAGGTTGAAATGAGTTAGTAGACATAAAGTGCTCACAATAAAACAGTTCCCTGCACATATAAAATGTTAAAAAAAATCCAAAAAAAAAAAAAAAGCCTACTCCTTTCGTTTTATTTTTATTTTATATATATTTTAAGGTTACTACGATTATTCAGCACTTACAGCTATCAGGGCAAATATTTTTAAAATGGAAATTACTCATGAGGCTAACATGACTGGTGGAGACTGAGGTTTTCTTACTAGATTATTGAATGAGTCTGAACTTGAGCATTTAGTCTTGGTGTCTCAGCCACTAAATCTGTAGAAGAGGCAGATATTTAAAAATATCCCATTAACATGAGGACTTGCTCCAGAGAGTTCCTTTACAAATGAAGAACATACCCAAACCCTGGGCTTCAAATGCCACACATGCTTCATGAAGAACTAACCTGAGAGGAGGCAGTGGTGGAGCTGATTACAACATCTACTGACAGGACAATGTGAACGTACTTAATGTTACCGTGGAACTAGGTACCTATAAACGGCTAAGATGGTAAGTTTTAGGTTATGTGTATTTCACCACATTTTTAAAAACTTCCCCTAAACACTGGCAGAGGTGATTAGAAAAAAAGGAAAAACAAAAGCTCAACACTCTTTTAACAACAACAAAAATCTACCGAATCTTTGCTACATATCTATGGTGGTAGGCGATCACGTTGCAAAAGCTCACTGTAGAGCTTCATTTGCTCTTAGAGATTTTCTCCTCTATGGGGAATGAGAACACAGGAGTGAGACTTTTACCTGTTCCACCTCAACCACTTAGTAGGAATAATATTTCTTAGAATGGGAAATTTGGAGGCTTAACTATTGGGAATATGATTTCCAGTGATTTCTACCTTTTATATTTCTTTACTCCCTTTACATATCTTAAAAACATGTAAGCAGCGTTTACAAATAGCCCCCAGATCCTGACATGTCCTTCCTTCCATATGGCAGAGCACTAAGCAGCCATGTGAAAGTGACGAAGACCTGGATTTACCGTCTTGATAATTTTTTTTTTTTAAATAAAGAAAAGCTAAGTTTCAAAAAAACATTTGAAACAGGATCCACTTTTGTAAAAGGATCATCACAAATACCACAAAACTAAAACCCAAGACATATACACAGAAAAAGGTCTGGGAGGGTATAAAGTACTCAAAATGCTGAGAGCAGTTATCTCTGTATGAGGGAGTAACAGATAAGGTTTCAAAATGAAAATGTACTTCTTATGCAATTCAAAACATCACAAAGATTACAAAAGGGAAAACTGGCTGTGTGCTCCTTACCTAACTGCAGTGTGGCGGCCAGCAGAGCATGGATGTAGACCGCAAACTGGGCTCGGATCCATTCATCGCCTCCCTCCCAGCCTGTGCCATCCAGGAAGACGTCATCTCGGTTCTCCGTCACGTGCCTCACTAGGTAATCTGCGAACCTGAGGTCTGCAGTGGTTGGGTTAAGCAGCTTCCTGAGTTCTGGATCGTGGATCTGGATCAGAGCCTCTTCCACCTAGAGGGTACCCAGGTGCAAGTCAGAGTCTGGGCATTCACGCAGATATCCATGCCACTTATTTATTTTTTAATGTTTATTTCTGAGACAGAGTGCTAGCAGGGGAGGGGAAGAGAGAGGGAGACACAGAATCTGAAACAGGCTCCAGGCTCTGAGCTGGCTGTCAGCACAGATACCGATGCGAGGCTCCCACCCATGAACTGTGAGTGCATGAGCTTAGCCGAAGTTGGACACTTAACTGACTGAGCCACCCAGGTGCCCCTATGCCACACTTTAAAGAGTAACTAGCTAAAGCTGGAAATAAGAAAATACGAAAAACAGCAGTCTCAAAAAGTGAGGCTGAGAGACAAGTTTTTACACTGAAGTTTTTTTCTTTACTTCAAAAATCCTCATTTTGTGGTTTTAGAAAACACATGCATAAACATTTGATTCTGAGTTATAAAAATAATGTATGTTGATTCTAAACATCTTAGAAAATGGTAATGTGTGGTAAAAATTACCTTTGTCAGACAACCAGAAATAAACATAATTTGTAAGTACAGTTCCTAGAAATACTTCAAGTACACAGATACTTTGGAATATTCCTATTATATAATATTTGACATACAAACATATATATATATAGCTTCCAGGCTTTTTCTTTTTTTTTTTTTAATGTTTTTTTTTTTTTATTTATTTCTAGGAGAGAGAGAGACAGTGTGAGCAGGGGAGGGTCAGAGAGAGAGGGAGTCACAGACTGAAACAGGCTCCAGGCTCTGAGCTGGCAGTCAGCACAGAGCCCGATGCGGGGCTCGAACCCACGAACCGCGAGATCATGACCTAAGCGAAAGTCGGACGCTTAACCGACTAAGCCACCCAGGCGCCCCATTTCCAGGCTAGTTCTGAAATACAATAATAAAGCACATAACTATGAATCCAGCAACCAACTGCAGAACCAAAACATAACCAGCAATGCTGAAGCAACTCTGCTATCCCTCCATCTTTACCCTCTGCCTTGGAAGATGTGGGCCTATTTTCTTTTTCCCCCTCAAAATTAGGACCCCCGATTTTTCATTTATTATACTATAAACATTTTCCCATAAAGCACATTTTGGTACTTTGTATTAAATACAATATGGGGCGCCTGGGTGGTTCAGTTGGTTAAGTGTCTGACTCTTGATTTCAGCTCAGGTCATAGTTTCTCAGTTGTGAGATCTAGCCCTGTGTCGGGCTCTGCACTGGGCATGGAGCCTGCTTGCAATTCTCTCTCTCACTCTCTCTGCCCCTCCTCTGCTCATACTTTTTCCTTCTCACATACAAAATAAACATACATTTAAAAAAAAAGTCTTATTTTTAAAAAAATTTTTAAAGATTTGTTTATGTTTATTTTTGCAAGAGAGAGACAGACAGACAGACATGGAGGGAAGATGGAGGGGCAGAGAATCTCAAGCAGGCTCTGCACTGCTAGCACAGAGCCCAAAGGGGGGCACGAACTCACAAATCATGACCTGACACGAGATCAAGAATCGGACATTCAACTGACTGAGCCACCCAGGCGCCTTCCAAAAAAGTTTTTATAAAAAAAGAACCTATAAAAATCCAGGCTGGGTGAAATTAAAAACAAACAAACAAAAAAAAACAAAAAAACCCACAACAAACTACTTCAATTATAAAAGTGAACAAATGATTTAAATTTCTCATATGTGAACATCAAATATTTATCTGTATCTCCTTCCTCGATATCAGGAACATATTAAACAGGCTAGAAATATTTAATTATTTCAACAATAAACACATTTAATTCTGACATCGTAGTGGGTCCAGACTGCCTGGCTTACAATCCTGGGTCACCCACTTAGTAGCCATTTGATTTCTCTGCTCCATAGCTTCCATACGTGTTAAGATCTGGACAACAATATCCAGCTCACAGACTGTTATGAGAATTAGATCAGTGAATATACCTAAGGTGTGCAGAATGCATGGGACAGGAATTTTTACCTACCTCCACAATGGCATCGCTGAGGTGCTTCTGTTGTCGGAAGAGGATGTTAGTCGCCCCAGCAACAAATCCACGCACGGTGACATCAGAGAGGAGATGGTGCTGCTGCAGTGCCATGTAAGGCAGACACAGATACCCCTACGAGTTACAAGAGTGATAAATCATATCAGTAATGGGGTAGCCACCTCTTTTCAAGCTAGAGAGCCCACAGCAGGAAAAGAAACTCCCAAACTTGCCCCACTGCCACACCATCCCTAGCACAGTGTTGATCGGACTCACTACAGCACAATTCCAGGGAGACTTGGATCTTGACTGCATGGAGTCCAGTCAATCGCTAACCTTTTCCAGGTGCAGTGGTTTAACATGGAAATTGTCTTACGTGACCACTTTGGTCTCAGTTCAACTTAAAAGCTTCCACAGTAACTAATGAACTGGACCTTTTCAGTTAGGAAATGAAACATTAAGCCCATTAAAAAAGTATGTTGCTTAGTAGAAAGCTGTTAGTTCTTCCAGGAAAACTTGAAAATACATAACCAGCGACATACTGTTAATGAGAATAGCAAGGCACTGCATCTGGCATTTGTTTACTTTGCCCTATTGTTAAAAATCATGCAAAACTGTTTCAAGGTATTTGCTACATATTTAAAGAAAAAAAAGACACTTGCAGTAGCTGTATGTTTAATTAACTTCTGTTTGAACTGTATTTGAAAATACAGCCCCGAAAATTATAGTCGAATTGCCAAACCACAGCAGGCAGTTATGTGTACAAAAGGCAGCATATTTCCTAAGAAATAAGGGTGTTAACACTGCAATGACGCAATGAAGAACAATATGGCATTTCTGTTGGAAGATTGTCAACCAAAATAGATATCCAAGTGGCATAACTTGTGTATGAAGCCAGGAGGGCAGACTCGTTTTCAATCTCAAGTCCTGTGACAGTTTTACTTTCTTACTTCTCATCACTTTTTAAACAAATACCGAACTAGGGAGCGTTCTCTGGGTGATGGCTTATTTTCGAGGGCAGGAGGCATCTCTCATCTCTTTTTGCTTCATGTTCCTCACTGCGTCCTACGATGTGCTTTATACCTAACAGGTTGTTGTTAAATAATATGGGAGAGAAGACTTCCAAAAGTTTGGAATATAGATCCAGTAACCTACTTTTATTCTTTTTTGTCACAGTTATCTTCCTCCATTCAATAAAATGCTGACTGGGGCGCCTGGGTGGCTCAGTCGGTTAAGCGTCCGACTTCGGCTCAGGTCGTGATCTCATGGTTCGTGGGTTCGAGCCCCGCGTTGGGCTCTGTGCTGACAGCTCAGAACCTGGAGCCTGCTTCAGATTCTGTATCTCTCTCTCTCTCTCTCTGACCCTCCCCTGCTCACGCTCTCTCTCTTTCTCTCAGAAATAAAACATTTAAAAAAGTTTTTAATGCTGACCAACAGGAACAGCAGAAATAACCCTCCCGTTTATGCATCAGAGATACTCAGTACAATGCTTCTCAACCCATGCCTCTCTTGGGACTAAAGGCTGTAAAGACCCCTGTTCCTCATTCAGAATCACTCAGCTGGTAAGGCTGAGGATTCATGCTTTACTTTGTCAGCTATGTATTTAAAAACAGACTCCCCTGACCCCAAATACCTGTTTCTAAACAAAAATATTACAATATTGAGTGCTCTTTATATATTACAACAGCACGAAAACAAAGAAACAGGTTTTAAGAAATCAACAGTTCAAAGCCTTTAAAAATATTAAAAAATTACATTCCTTAAAAAACTACATGTATGCTTCTTACCAGCATTCTATTTCTTATATTAGCCTATAGATACACCTGCTCACATGTGAGATTTGTAAAGAGTTATTTATTGCAGGCTTATTTACTATAGCAGCAAAAGATTCGAATCCTAACTATTCATGGGCAGGGAACCAAATGAATCGTTTGTCTACACAATCAAACATCCTGCAGCAATGAACTCATGCAAGTCACTTTCAAGGAACAGTTGGTGCAAAAGTATACAAATGGGGTATAGGGATGCGTGGGTGGCTTAGGTGGTGGAGCATCCGACTCAGATAATGATCCCAGGGTTGTGAGATTAAGCCCCGCATCAGGGCTCTGAGATGAGTGTTGGGCCTGCCTGAGATTCTCTCTCCGAAATTTAAAAAAAAAAAAGGGGGGGGGGAGGAAATAGGGAAAGATTTGTGTAAAAAAGGAGGGGAAAATATCTACACACTTATTTATGCATAAAATATCCCCAGAGAAAACAGAAGACTAATAATGCTGGTTACCATTGTAATCATGCTTTGGAATCTTCTGAATACTGAACCATGTGAAAGTATTACATATTTATAAAATTAATTAAAATAGTTCAAAATAGTGTTAAAATTGTGTCACAGTTACTTTTAACAAATGATCTACTTTTCCCCTAAATCTTTTAAAGTTCCTAAAACTGATCTGAGCTGGGCTTCATCTCAGGTCATGATCTCACAATTCATGGGTTTGAGCCCCATGTTGGGCCTTGTGCTGACAGCTCAGAGCCTGGAGCCTGCTTCAGATTCTGTGTCTCCCTGTCTCTCTGCCTCTCCCCCACTTGCTCGTGCACGCTCTCTCTCTCTCCCCCTCTCTCAAAAATAAACATTAAAAAATTTAACAAAAAACTCAAAAATTCTAACAGTATTTGCACACCCATGTTCACACCAGCATTATTCACAATAGCCAAAGCATGGAAGCAACTCAAATGTCCATTAACAGATGAATGGATAAACAAAGTATGATATATGTATACAATGGAATATTATTCAGCCTTGAAAGGACAGAAATCGTGACATATGCTACAGCATGGATGAACCTTGAGAACACTGTTAAGTCAAACAGGCCAATCACAAAAAAATAATGTATGATTCCACTTAAAAAGATATTTAGAGTAGTTAAAATCATAGAAAGGATGGTTGCTAAGGGGCAGGGGTAGGAGGAATGGGGGGGGTTACTCTAATGGGTATAGAGTTTCAGATCAAGATGAGAAAGTTCTGGGGATCTATAGCACAAGGATGTGAATATCACTTGACATTACTAAACTGTACCCTTAAAAATGCTAAAAAACAGGTAATACTTACAAAAAAGTTTTTTTTACCACAATTAAACAAAACCCCTACATCTCTGCTTGGTAAATCTAGCAGAACTGTCATGAGCTAATAATCTGCTAAAGAGCTACAAAAGCAGTGTGTCTTCTCTCTTGTGACTTAAGAAAGTGCTACAATATGATCCAGACTGGATGCCATCTTCTCACATCTCCTCTGGTCAGGGGTGATCAGCATGTTCATGAATTGGAAGCCTCCTGTTACAGGGATGTCCATTCTCTCCACAGCTTATCTAGAGTTTAAAGGCAATCCTAAAAGTGATGTGGAAATGCAAAGCACTAAGAAACGCTTGAAGAACAGTAATAAGAGAGGGAGCCTTTTCTCTACCTGATAGGATGTACATACAGTGTGAGACCGCCCTGAGGATAGACAAATATACCAATGGAAGAATAAGAAAGAGTCCAGAAAACTCCTTCCTCAATACACAAAAACTAATTCCAGTTAATAATAACCAAACTGTGCAAGTCAAAATTATACAGCTCTAAATTTTTAAATTATGTTTATTTGGGGGAGGGGTAGTGGTGGGAGAGCAGAGAGAGAGAGAGGGAGACACAGAATCTGAAGTAGGCTCCAGGCTCTGACCTAGCAGCGCAGGACTCGACACAGGGCCTGAACTCGCATGTGTGAGATCATGACCTGAGCTGAAGTCAGACACTCAACTGACTGAGCCACCCAGGTGCCCCAAAACTATACAGCTTTAAAAGATAACCCAGGAGACTGTTTTCATGACCTTGAAGTAGGGGGTACTGCTTAAATAAGATCCCCAAGGCACCAACCGTAAAGTAAAAAAAAAAAAGATAAACAGAAAAGGTATTCAGAGTATATTAAGTCCCACAAATCAGTGCCAAAGAAAGTTTTTAAAAAATTTTTTCAAAATGTTTTTATTTATTTTTGAGTGAGTGAGTAAGCAAGCAAGGGTGGGGTGGGGGGCAAAGAGAAAAGGAGACACAGATCTGAGCCAGGCTCCAGGCTTTGAGCTGTCACCACAGAGCCCAATGTGGGGCTTGAACCCATGAACCACGAGATCATGACCTAAGTCGAAGTCAGACGTTTAACCAACTGAGCCACCCAGGCACCCCAAGGACAAGGTATGAACAAATACCACAAAGGATATGGAAAGATGCTTTCCAATAGTAATTACTGAAAAAAAGCAAACCAAGAGACACAAGATACTATCAGGTTGGCTAAATATTAGACTAGATATTAAAAAGTCTGACAATATTAAGTGTTGGCGAGAATGAAGAGCAATGGAAACTCATATCCTGTCTTGGGAATGGAGGACATTGTCACAACCACTTTAGCAAACAATTTGGAATTCTTCTAGTAAAACTGAAGAAACTCATTCCACATAATCAAGAATTCTTGCTTTTAAGTACTGAATGCTACAGAAATTCTGGCATGTGTTTAGCAAGACTCCCGAGTAAGATTTTCATAGCAGCATTACTTATAGTAGCCAGAAACTGGCAACAATGCAGGTGTCCATCCACACACTGGATTAGTTGCAGAATAGCTGAAAATGGAAAACTACATAGAAATAATAACAATGCAATGTCAGGCAAAACCATGGATGAAACTAAAAACAAGGTCAAGAGAGAAAAAAAGCATGGTTCCACTTAAATAAAAATTTATAAACACATATCCAGGGCTTTTTGGCTAGCCAATCAAGGTATTTGTAGATTCTCTAAATTTGAAAATGACAAGCAGGGTGCCTGGGTGGCTCAGTTGTCTGAGCATCTGACTCTTGATTTCAGCTCAGGTCATGATCCCAGGGTCTTGGGATTGAGCCCCATGTTGTGCTCCGCACGGAATGTGGAGCCTGTTTAAGTCTCTCTTTCTCTCTCCTTCCCTCTGCACCTCTATGCTGCTCACACATGCTCTCTAAAATGAATGAATGAATGAATGAATGAAAATGACAAGCTGCAAGCAAGCAACCAAATACAAACTCAGAAGCAATACTTAAAGGAGGTTAATATAGGTCGCAGATAAAAAAATCTGGTTTCCAACTATGTATGTTTTTAACTTTTTCATAAGTTCATCATTTTACTGGAAGTTAAAACAAATTAGGAATTCACAATTAAGCCATCTTCTGTTGGAGGTAATATTTAAAAACCCAAAGGTACTAGATGATGTAACTTAAAAACCTAAGTACTCATCTCTTTAAAAAGGTACAAAAACTCAAATTCAGTGGCTGCCTAAAAATTATCTTCTCTCTCTCTCAGATACTAAAAATAAAAATCCCTTTTATTCATCCGAGGTCCATTTATGGTAAGACCTAACAAATTTTTTAACCAAATAATAAATATGATCTCATACCTGGAAAAGAGGAGGAAGTAGACTCATGAGATTAAAGCAAGCAGGAACCTGGGGTGCCTGGGTGGCTCAGTCAGTTAAGCATCTGACTCTGGCTCAGGTCATGATCTCACAGTTCATGAGTTCGAGCCCTGCATTGGGCTCTGTGCTGACAGCTCAGAGCATGGAGCCTGCTTCAGATTCTGTGTCTCCCTCTCTCTCTGCCCCTCCCCTGCTCATGCTCTGTCTCTGCCTCTCTCTCTCAAAAATAAACATTAAAAACAAAAACAAAAACAAAAGGACAAAAAAACAACAAGCGGGAACCCTAACTCCCAGGGCTCCAGGCCTTCAGGCTGGTTCTAACCCTAACTGCTTTGCTCCAGTATGTAGCCAATTCTAGTACTCTTTCAGGAGTAAGATTTAAATCTTTAAATCTTTCAGTAGCAAGATTTAAAATCAGGGAAAGACATAAAAAAAAAAAAAAACCCTCAGGACAGTCTTCCACATCTGAAAATACTACCCCAACTTCTTTAGCTTTTTCCACTTCCCTCATTCTTCTTCAACTCTTCTCTGGTTCTAAAGTGGTACAGTCCAGCAAGAGTGTATATCTCATATAGGAGAATTCTCTAATTTTCCTCCTCTTCCTTTCTCTTCACCTTATGGGTACTATACCCAAAAGTTGCCTCTAATCCCATCTCCCTCAGCACCTAAGTTTCTTCTCTACACTTTTGAAATCAACTCTCAGGACAGGTTCAAGCATATTTTAGCATCTGGGATCTATGGCAGTGATTTGGTAAGCCTCATTTCTAAGACTGATATGAAAGGTATCATTCTCTGGCAATTTCAAGTACCANTTTAAAAAGAATATTTCATTGTGTCAACTATACTTCAACTCAAAAAAAAGAGTATTTCACACTCCAAAATTACTGACATGAAAGAAAGCATTTGCATTTATAATTGTGATTAAATAACAAGTTAATCAGTACATAATAAAACATAAAACCAAAAAAAAAAATAATTTACCAGGATGATAGCAGTAAGCCCATCATATATTTAGTACTGGTATGATGCACACAAATAGAATATTCTGCCAAACATGGTTTGTTGACAGCCCACAAAATATATGTTTATATTGCTTTAATTCAGCAACCTCATGGACAAAAACAAAATCCCTCCCCAGTTAATCATCCTCTTAATATCTCCACAGTGATAAAAATTGGAGGGTCAGTGAGTAGTGCAGCCACATAAGGACTTCAAAAAGTATAGGCAGTTCTTAACCCACATGTGAGTTCAGAAAACCCACAACTGGTGGCTGCTGACCATACCCAGTAGTGTTAGAGCCCTGAGTTTTCTCCCCAGGTTCCTAAATCATAGCTTTAAGAAACTGTGCATTACATGTACCCCAATGTTCATAGCAGCACTCTCAACAATAGCTAAAAAATGGAAAGAGCCTAAGTGTCCATCAACAGATGAATGGATCAAGAAGATGTGGTTTATCTATACCATGGAATACTACATGGCAATGAGAAACAATGAAATCTGGCCATGTGTAGCAACATGGATGGACCTTGAGAGTGTTATGCTGAGCGAAATAAGTCAGGCAGAGAAGGACAAATATCATATGTTTGCACGTATAGGAGGATTAGGAGGAACTTGACGGAGGAACAAGGGGGAGAAGAAGGGGGAAATGGTGGGGGAAAGGGAGAGAGGCAAACCATGAGAGACTCTTGAATGATGACAAAAACTGAGGACTGATGGATGTGGGGGGGAGGGGGGATGGGCATGGAGGAGGGCACTTGTGGGGATGAGCACTGAGTGTTATGTGGAAACTAATTTGACAATAAACTATTTGTAAAAAAAAAAAAAAAAAGAAAAAAGAAACTGTGCATTAGTTCGATCATAAAATCAATTGAGATAATTTCAGAATCCCCCAGCAGGCCACAAAATGAACAAAGCCATTCTCCATTAACTATGCAGCATTACTGACATAGGGCAAATACTTATCTGTAAAGCTGGATTAACCCAGAAAGAATTTATGATAGAGGAAGAAAACACATGTTCAAGTCAACGCTACCCATCTTTCTTTTCCACATAAAGTTTTACTTCATGCATGAAGGGTAGTATTTGGAAAAAATCATAAAACTCTGCTCTAGCTACTAGAAAGATGTATCTGTCTTTCACAGTAGACTGCAAGACCACGGATATAGGAACTTAGAACTTAGTATTGTACCTGGCATATGTGACACTATGGTCAGAGATAACCATACCACTATACATATGTATCTTTATAGTTTTCAAGGAAAATTTTCAGACCTGCAAATGTGTTCAACACTGTAAGTTAAATTCTAAAAGGCTGTCAGTTTCTTTAAGGGCTTCAATAAGGAACACTAAACTTTACCTTTGTGAAGATGGCCAAGGGCATGCCATATTGGTCCTCTTCCAAACCGGAAATTAGTCCTGGTATCAGGACCATCTGGCCGGTATTAGGTTGAGGTTGTACAGTAATCGGAGGACTGTCTGAGGGCACAGACTCCTTTGGAAATGAATTTGTCTGTTCTGACCCCACCTGTTCCCTTTCTTTCAAGGTGGGGTCCTCTAAGACACTAGGATCCAAGGTCTCCCAGTCACTTTCTGAAGATTCTGGAGATGGGCGAGAAGGAGGTTTCAAATACTGACTGGGTTCCTGTCCTTTGCTGCTGTCCTCTTCTACTTGGAGCAAAGGTTCTTCGGTCTTGATGCCAGCATCTCCTCCATGGTTTCCTGTCACGATTTTCTTAACAGTCTCTGAGTTGGTATTTAAAATCTCAGGAGCAGACATAGAAACAAAATCATCCGCAGGTGGATTATTTTCATGAAGCCCAGCATCTTCGGACATACTCTTTCGGGGTCTGTACTGAGAACAGTCACTGAGACCATGTTCAATCATGCCTACAACACAATATTGAAGAACATCTAGGCTTACAATAAGGTGGGAGAAAATAAGAGTTGCATATTCCATTTTAACTAGAACTAGTGGAACTCTCCTATAAAAGCTTTAAGAAGTTAGGCTTGCATATATTTTAAAGAAAAAAGAAAAGACAAGAAAAATCTCATACAAAAGAGAGATACTCAGGAGCCCCTGGGTGGCTCAGTTAGTTGGGTGGCCGACTTTTTATTTTAGCTCAGGTCATGATCTCGCAGTTCCTGAGTTGAGCCCCACATTGGGTTCTGCACTGAAAGGACTGTAGATTCTGCTTAGGATCTGTTTCCTCTCTCTGTCCCTCCCCTGCTCGTGCTCCCTCTCTCTCTTAAAATAAACTTAAAAAGCAAAAAACCAAAGTATCCTAAATGCTAAATTCAAGTTTATCCTTGAAAACTTTTATCATTGAAAGTTCCAGAACAAGTTAAATAAACAGTAGATACTGTTATCCTCTTACCTGGAAAAAGGGATAACACGGTCATCAGGGCACCCACCAATTTATTCACTGGAGAAATATAAAAGAGAACCTGAAATGGATTCAATCAAAATTAAATTAGAAAATCCACAAGTCAACAATATTTTTAAAAAAAGATGGGGGAGAAGGGAAAATTCTTTACAGAAGAATAACAGCTAATAAATATAGCATTAATGAAAGAATAAAAAAAAAATCACCAAGCATCCACCATGATTCAGTTAAAAATTATCAATGAAGCAAAAACTATCGTGAAAGGTTGCTGGGCAAGGGGCTATTCACATAGCTTCAAATTTATCATCCCACAGATTAGCTATTAGTTGCAAATAGAAACACAAGTACCTCACTATGAAGAAATCTGGCGACTACCACCTTAATCAAATGATTAAGTTTCACATCACCAGTGATAGTACCAACAGTTATGCGGCTCCTGGTGTGACAACTCTGAGTAGGACACACCACCACTTGTATAGTATCCTTGTCAAAAAAGTTTAAGCTGAAACTAGCCACAAGAAAATAATCAGGCAAACCTAATCTTAAACTTTAACTAGTCTGGAGTTAAGGGTCTGTTTATTTTTGAGAGAGAGAGAGAGAGAGAGAGAGAGAGAGAGAGAGAGAGAGTTAGTTAGTTAGTTCAAGCAGGGGAGGGGCAGATAAAGAGGAAGAGAAGCCCAGGCATACTTCATGCTGTCAATGCAGAGCCTGATGCAGGGCTCGATCTCATGAACCGTGAGATCAATGACCTGAGCTGAAATCAAGAGTCGGATACTTAACCAAATGAGCCAGCCAGGTGCCCCTAGTCTGGATTCTTAAAAAAAAAAAAAAAAGCCAATGACATGAAAAAGAAAAAGAAGTAAAAATAAGTTGGTATAGCTATTTGAGATTAAAGAGGACTACAATGCAGTATATAATTTTTGGTCCCCAGAGTGGAAATAGCAACTAGTTTATAGGACATTATAACAACTCAAGAATTTGAAAATGGGCTGATTAGGTATCATTTATTATATCAATGTTATAATTTCTTGACTATGAAAATGGTATCTTCGGGGCACCTGGGTGGCTTAGTCGGTTAAGCGTCCGACTTTCNAAAATTAAAAGAAAAGAAAAGAAAAGAAAATGGTATCTTCATTATATGTGAATACACTCCATCTTAAGAAAGAAATATATCCTGGGGTACCTGGGTGGCTCAGTTGGTTAAGCATCTGACTTTGGCTCAGGTCATGATCTCATGACTTGTGAGTTCGAGCCCTGCATCAGGCTCCGTGCTGACAGCTTAGAGCCTGGAGCCTGCTTTGGATTTTGTGTCTCCCTCTCTCTCTCTCTCTGCCCCTTCCCCAGCTCACACTCTGCCTCTCTCTCAAAAATAAACATTAAAAAGTTAAAAAAAAGAAAGAAATATATTCAAAAGTATTTAGGGGTGAAGTACTGTGACCTTAAAATTATTAGGTTTCAGGGGAAAAATGAATATATAAAAAGCAATATAATGCAAAAGTGGCAAAATGTTAACAATTGGTAAATGCAGATCAAGGGTATAAAAGTTCATTATAGGATTCTATCAACTTTTCTGTAGGTTTGACAGTTTTCAGAAAAAAATTACAAACAGAATTACAAGTTGCATTAAATGTAACACTGGTCATTTTTTTTAAAGGCATTGATATATTTTAATTTTTTTTAATGTTTGTTTACTTATTTATTTTTTGAGAGAGAGAGAGACACAGTTTGTGAGCAGGGCAGGGTCAGAGAGAGAGGGAAATACAGAATCAGAAGCAGGCTCCCAGGCTCTGAGTTGTCAGCACAGAGCCTGATGTGGGGTTTGAACTCACGAACTGTGAGATCATGACCTGAGCTGAAGTCAGCCACTTAACTGACTGAGCCACCCAGGTGCCCCACACTGGTCACCATTAAATTAGTTGGGAAAAAAACCAAGCCAAGATTTGCTTAGGTGAGTTTTTTTTCTGTTATAAACAAATCATTTAGGGACACTAAAGTGCTATCTGACAGAGCATAGCACCCACAACTGTCTATACCTTCCTTATAAGAATAATCTTATGGAGTGTTTTTAAGTATGGAGAAACCAAATATTGCATTAAGGACAGACTTATTTCATCAAATCAATATGAAAAGAGTGTACCTGTGATTTGCCACATTAGATAAAGATACATGATCATATATCTATATGTGTTCTGGGTTGCAACGTAAAGCATTTTTATTATGAATTACAATAACAAAGTCTGAAACCTACAACTCAACAAGTAAAAAACCTACAAACAATCTGATAAAAAAAATGGGAGAGGGGCTTAAAGAGACTTCAATGAAGTCATACAAACTGATAAGCACATGAAAAGGTGCTCAACATTACTAACCATTAGGGAAATGCAAATCAAACCCAGGAGATACTACCTCATACCTATTAGGATGGTTACTATCAAAAACAGCAAGTGTTGGAAAAGATGCAGAGACACTGGAACCCTTATGCGTTACTGGCAGGAATGTAAAATGGTGCAGCCACTGTGGAAAACAGTATGGTGGTTCATCAAAAGTATTAATAGAACTAAAGTATTAAAAATAGAACTACCATCTGGTCCAGTAATACCACTTCTGGATATATACACAAAAGAATTGGAAGCAAGGTCTTGAAGAGATGTATGCATACCATTCAGGAGAGTCAGAAGGTGGAAGCAACCCAAATGTCCATCAAAGGATGAAGGGATAAACAAAATGTGGTATGTACATACAATGGATATTCTTCATCCTTAAAAAGGAAGGAAATTCTGACACATGGATCAGCCCTGAGGACATCATACTTAGTAAAATAAGCCAGTCACAAAAAGATAAATACTGAGTGATTTCACTTACAAAAGGAATCTTATATATGGGAATGGGAGAATGGGAAGTTAGTTAAGGGGTACAGTTGTAGTTTTGGACAATGAAGAGTCTGAGTGGATGGTGATGATAGCACAACAATGTGAATGTACTTAACGCCACTCAACTATACACTAAAAATGGTTAAGATGGTAAATTATACTTTACATGTATTTTACAACAATTAAAAACTTTGTTAAGAAGTTAAAATGTTGGGGCACCAAATGAGCCACCCAGGTGCTCCAGGAATAAATATTTTTAAGGTAACAAACCATAGTACAGAATATAAATGGCTGCCTTTCAACAACTGTTTCACCCCTACTATGCTTAGCACAGTAATATGGCATATAAAACCAGCCCCAGAGGTCCCTGGGTGGCTTAAGCAGTTAAGCATCCAACTCTTGATTTCAGCTCAGGTCATGATCTCCCAGTTTGTGAGAACTAGCCCCATGTCAGACTCTGCACTGACAGCTAGGAGTCTGCTTGGGATTCTCTCTCTTGGGGCACCTGAGTGGCTCAGTCGGTAAAGCGTCCAACTTCAGCTCAGGTCATAATCTCGCGGTTTGGGAGTTCAAGCCCCGCATTGGGCTCTGTGCTGAGAGCTCAGAGCCTGTAGCCTGCTTCAGATTCTGTGACTCCCTCTCTCTACTCCTCTCCTGCTCGTGCTCTGCCTCTCTCTCACACAAAAATAAAAAAGTAAACATTAAAAACAACAACAACAAAAAAAGGATTCTCTCTGTCCCCACCCCTGGGTGGCCTTGCTCACTTCTCTAAAAATAAACTTAAAACAAAAACAAAATATTGGCCCCAGATCCAAGGGCAGCTCCTGATTAGTCTCAACCAGAGGTTAAGCCAATGTTTTCTATATGAGGTTAAATAGTAAGTATTCTTCCTTTGCAGGCAATATATATGGTTTCTGTCACAACAATTCAACTCTGCCACTGTAGTGCAAAAATACCCATAAGTGATAAGTAGATGAATGGGTATAACTGTGTTCCAGTAAAACTATTTAAAGTGGTAGGCCAGATTTGGCCCTGGGGCCTAATTTGTTGATCTTTGGTCCAAAATCATGGCAATCCCATCTCTTTGTACTAGAGAATGGTCTGGACCCCAAGTTAAAACCAATTAGTATACGTACTACTGTGACAACAATTTTTTGTTCACTCCAGGCACACGGCCTCATGGGTCTAAACAAACTGAAAGCAAGATTCTTACTAAATGGTTTGGGAATAGGTATTATCTCTACCACCAGTTATAACTGAGAAAGCATATAGACCAATTATCATTGGCAGTTAACCTACGTTACAAGGAAAACCAGGCTCGGGATAAAGCTAGCACTGTAGACTGTGAGCAAAGAGAGGGAACAAAATCTACGTACTTAATTATACTGTAGAACCATTTAATCAACCATCCCTGAAGTCTGCAGTAAGCCAATACATTTCCATATATTTAAGTCCGTTTAAATTGGGCTTTTGTGTTCCCTGTAGTCAAAACTATTCTGATAATTGGACACTGTCAAAATGCCCCCAGAAAAGACTACACAAATTTATACTTCTATGGTAGTGTACAAGAATAGGTGCTTCAGTCTACCACAATTTGATAGGCAAAAAAGGTCTTAATTTATAATTTACCATTAGTTCTAAGTTTATATAATATTTAAGAAATGTCAGTAACTGTTAAATATTCCATTCCTTCAAATCTCACCTTTTTTTCAAGAAGAATCAGTTTAAACAGGATTAAGACCTAAAGAAAAAAAATACTGTATTAAAATAAGAAACTCATGCTTTTTATTCATTCTCCTTTTCCCTTCCTTTTTCCCCTTTTTATTCATTCCCCTTTTCATTCCCCTTTTCCCTTCCTCATAACCATAGACCGTTTAATCAATAATATTAATAATGCTTAATAATGCTTAAAAATATACTGAAAATTATGAACTTATGCTGAAAAATTAAAAGTCACATCTTCTAAAAAATGTGAGAACCACTTAAATCTCTAACAAAGTGTGCTTTTTGGAAAGAGTTACACAGTTTTGCTTGAAATATTTGCAAGCTCCTTAAAGGGCAGTGACTATTCATTTACTTCTGTATGTCCAGGGCATTCACATAGCAGATACTCAATAAATGTTTGTTAAATGAATAATTAATGTAATGTTTGTTACATGAATAATCAATGTGTATATGTCCCAGTCAATATATGCTTTATTTTATTATTAATTTTTTTTTACAAATAGTTTATTGTCAAATTAGTTTCCACATAACACTCAGTGCTCATCCCCATAAGTGTCCTAATATATGCTTTAATAGGGGTGCCTGGGTGGCTCAGTCGGTTAAGCGTACGACTTCAGCTCAGGTCATGATCTCGTGGTCCATGGGTTCGAGCCCCGTGTCAGGTTCTGTGCTGGCAGCTCAGAGCCTGGAGCCTGTTTTGGATTCTGTGTCTCCCTCTCTCTGACCCTTCCCCACTCATGCTCTGTCTCTCTCTGTCTCAACAATAAACTGTAAAAATATATATATATATATACACACACACATATATATGCTTTAATAAAGATCAGACATTAAGTATAGATATTTAAAGGGAAAATGTTTCACTCTGATCAACATATAAAGTGTTCTGCAAAATTAAAATAGGTTTCTTTCTACTCTAACTTCATGATATCTGAAATTACAAAGGCAACAGAGAAAATTATCCTCTCCTGCATAGAAATAGACAGTATTCCTATACAGTACTTTAAAAAACTTTCTATCTGATAAGCACTAACAGTACTAACATTTTCAACTTTTATCCTTGTGAGAACTGTCTTACAAGAACTAAAACATGGTATACCACAATCTCCATTTGCTAAGTTAAATGAACACAACTTTAACACATAATACGTTAAACAAGGTATCATACCTTATGTCGAAAATGAAGCACAAGATCTCGAGGAGACAGACCTACAATATTAGTAAGAAAGCTAATCTGTGATGACAACATCTGTGTTTGTTAAAGAAAGTTTTTTCCCCATCAAAAGAAAGGCGGGTAAAAAAACCAGAAGAGTAAGAATATGCAAATATTAAAATATTTATGTAATATCCCATTATGTACACATATACTCAAAATTTATCAAATAACTGGGGCACCTGGGTGGCTCAGTCAGTTAAATGTTGGATTCCTGATTTCAGCTCAGGTTATGATCTCATGGTTCATGAGACTGAGCTCTGTGTCAGGTTCTGCACTGGAATTCTCTCTCTCCCTCTCCCTCTGTCCTTTCCCAACACAAGTGCACATGTGTGTGTGCTCTCCCCCAACCCAAAACCAAAAAAAAAAAGAATTTATCAAGCAACTGTTAACAGTCAAACACAGCAAGGTCCAATGGAACTTTCTACAATGATGGAAATGTTCTAAATCTGCATTGTCCAATATAGTAGCCACACGGGGCCCATGAAATTTTGAAATGTAGCCAAGTTGGGGTGCCTGGGTGGCTCTGTCAGTGAAGTGTCTGACTTTTTGTTTCAGCTCAGGTCATGAATGCGAGCCTGGCACTGTCAGTGCAGAGCTTGCTTGGGATTCTCTCTCCCTCTCTCTGCCCCTCCCCTACTTGCACACATCTGCTCTAAAAATAAATTTTTAAAAAAATGTAGCAAGTGTACTGACAGACTTTTTAACTTTATTTAACTTTGATTAATTCTAATCTAAATGTAAATAGTTACATAAGACTAATGGCTACTGTTCTGGAGGGTGCAACTCTACTATTTTCTCCCCATTCTACAAGTATCTTACAAATCATACAAGTTCTACAATAAACTATTTTTAAAAAATCATACAAGTTTAGACATTATGAAGCTTATACTACAGTGGCAGTCAATCATTTAAACATGGTTTCTGGTCACCACACACGATGGCTATTACTTCTGCATCATAATATTCTCTCAACATCTGTCACAGGATATGAGAAAATAATTCAGAGAAAAATATATTCTTAGGAGTTTTATGACCAGCTTACATTATACACAGGATTATGTAAAAGGGAACTACCACAGTCTGGCTACTTCATGCTAAAATAGGAACCCACTGAGCATCACACAGTGATTTGTTCTCACTAACTTTTTTTCTAATCATAAAAAGGATATCTATTGAATGCCTATTGAGCACGTTAGATACCAATGAATACTCTGGACTGTCAATAACCC
>NW_027532002.1:4433954-4523970 GCF_008692635.1 Crocuta crocuta
AATGTTGTATGTCAATTATACATCAATAAAAGATACAATAACCCCCCCCCACACACACACATAACATGCATAAACACAACCCCCCCGACAGGAAAAATCTTAGGATAGAAACGAATTGAGCAGATTTCTCACTTGCTCTCCCTGTTATGAAAGGAATTGACTTGGCCAGCATTACCATAAGGAAAAGAAAACATTTCCACTATTACTCTGAAAAGTAAATATTTGCTTTATACAGTAATAGTTCTAAATATTGCTACAATTACATTGTAACTCTTTTCAATACAAATACTGATGAGGAAGATATTTAAGGAAACAGCAACATCAAACACTAAGAAATTTAAATCCCTTATAGAAAATTAATTTTGATTGTGAAGTTTTACATGCAACTTGGTTTACCAAACAAAAGGAAGTGAGGGCATTTCTTCTGATTTGTAAAAAGCTACTTACCAAGATATACTTGGGATCCTTCTAATGTAGTTCCTCCCAAGGAACTATTCATATGTTCATAAAGCTCCTATAAAATATAGATTCAGTTCAGAACATTTTGCAATCATTTCAGACACTAAATTAGAAGTATAGTGACCAGGAAAAAGACTGGTTCTTTAACCTAGACAGTTTGTTTTGCCAGACCCTAAATTTAGAAATAATCAAGGTCTCTCTGAAACCTTACCAGTTTCCAGCACTCCCTCCTTCTCTTCCTCTTCATTTTAGAGCTTAGTTCATTCACATGGTGGTATGGATTGTAGGCTAAGTTCCCTCTACTTCCTTGGTAAACACCTAATTGTCCTACACTCACTAGGATCCAGGAGAGATCCATGTTCTACACATTCATGGCAGCCCTGAGAAAAACATGTTATCCATCTTTAGTAAAATAGTCATGTAGTCTTTATTATTTGTTTATTTATTTTTGCTTTGGGAGATAGAAACCAGAAGACTAATATATCAACATACTACACAGTATATAAATAAAATAAGCAAATTTAGAAAAGCAATGCCATAGCAATAGAGCTACTATCCATCAACAGAGGCACTTTATGTTAACTGTACTCCTTTGTGGTCATTATTTAATAAAAGGCAGTATGGTTAAATGTAATAAATATCATCCGTACATTTTGGGCAAATCTGTTGCCATTTGTATATCTTACTGACATTCTTATGTCTTTCTTAAGCTAACAAAAGATTATCTTCACAATATTATTTACAGGATTTACTTGATTCATGAAACAGTCTTCAGCCAAATACATCTCTAAAGGGATATAGTTACCTTTAGAATGGAAATTTGGGAAAAATCCTTCTCTTCAAAATATGCATGTGTAATGAGCTGAAGTTTTGCTTGAAGTAAGCCATAGAGAGGCTTAAAGAAAAAAAAAATTACTATTAGTTTGACAATAGTAAAAAAAACCAAACACCTTACAAACTTGTAACTGAAAGAGAACGGGGAGAAAAGTAACTTCAACTTTAGTATCTTACGATTCACAGCTGAAAGCTGTTAAATAAACTGCTCTAGCTCTATGGCTGCCACTGTAAAGCACCTGACCCTTGGAGTACAGTGGTTGAGTGTGTGCACACTCAGCTACATGACGCTGGGCACCAAATCTACCCACACCTGCCTGCTGATATGAACATCAGCATACGAAAAGTCAGTACATCTTATGGGGTTGTTTCTAGAATTAATATAACACAAGTAAAGGCCTTAAACGGGGGCACCTGGATGGCTCAGTCAGTTAAGTGGCTGGCTTCGGCACAGGTCATGATCTCAGGTCATGGTCTCGCAGTTGGTGCGTTCAAACCCAGCATCAGGCTCTGTGATGACAGCTCAGAGCCTGGAGCCTGCTTCA
This sequence comes from Crocuta crocuta, assembly GCF_008692635.1. Taxonomy (NCBI): domain Eukaryota; kingdom Metazoa; phylum Chordata; class Mammalia; order Carnivora; family Hyaenidae; genus Crocuta; species Crocuta crocuta. The sequence continues at coordinate 4,435,793 of NW_027532002.1, forward strand.
GATTCTGTGTCTCCCTTTCTCTTTGCTCCTTTCTCCCTCTCTCTCTCCCCTCCCTCCCCTCCTCCCCCCCACCCCCTTTTTTCATTAAGCCATATAGTTTCTTTTCCTGGTCAATTTTCTTTTCTTTTTCCTAGCCCCTGTCATTTCTCTTTGTATGGGATAAGGCCTCTTCCATCAATACCACCCCCACCTTGTTATTTTGCTGTTGCTAGTGTTTGTTTTGGTCTTTGTTTTTTGTTTGTTTTCTTTTCCAGGGCTACTTCAACGAATAAATCAAAGCACACCTGGTGGAGGGTGCAAACCATTACTACAAGTAGGGAGATAAGGCAACCAGAGTCACAACAACAGAGAGCAAGTAACACACTCCAAAAAACACCTCCTGAAGGGCCAGGCCCTGGACAGTGTATGACCCCTTTTTAATGCAGTAGTGCTCGTAGGTACAGGACACATTAACAAGCTTTTAAAACACATAAGGGACAGAACACTAGCCAAAACAACGAAACAGAAGAGATCTCCAAAGAAATTCCAGGAGGAAATGACAGCTAAAGAATTGATCAAAACAGAAACAAACAATACAACTGAACAAGAATTTAGAATAATAGTCCTAAGATTAATCGCTGGGTTTGAAAAAAGGAGAGAAAACAGCAGAGAATTTATTACTGCAGAGGTCAAGAAACTAAAAAAATAGTCATGATGAATTTAAAAATGCTGTTAAATGAGGTGCAAATAAACTAGAGGCAGTGACAGTGAGGACTGAAGAGACAAAAGGGAGAATAAGTGAAATAGAAGATAAAATTATGGAAAAAGATGAAGCTGAGAAAAAGAAAAGAAAATTCTAGACCACGCAGGGAGAACTAGAGAACTAAGTGATTCAATGAAACGTAATAATATCTGTATCATAGGAGTTCCAGAAGAAGAGAGAAATAAAGGGGTGGAAGGTGTATTTGAACAAATCATAGCTGAGAACTTCCCCAATCTGGGGAAAGTAACAGACATTGAAATCCAGAGAACTCCCTTCAGACATAACAGGAATCAGTCTTCTGCATGACATATCATAGTGAACTGGCAAAACACAAAGATAAAGAGAGAATTCTGAAAGCAGTTAGGGACAAATAGGCTTTAACCTACAAAGGTAGACACATAAAGGTAGAAAGCAGACCTATCTACTGAAACTTGGCAGGCCAGAAGGGAGTGGCAGGAAATAGTCAACGTGCTGAATAGGAAAAATATGCATCCAAGAATCCTTTATCCAGAAAGCCAGTCATTCAGAATAGGAGTGATAAAGGTTTTCCCAAATAAAAACTGAAGGAGTTCATCACCACTAAACCAGCCCTACAAGAGATCCTAAGGTAGAGGAGAGGAGGGGCAGTGCCTGGGTGGCTCAGTCAGTTAAGCCTCTAGCTTCAGCTCAGGTCATGACCTCGTGGGTTCATGGGTTCAATCCCCACATCAGGCTCTGTGCTGACGGCTCAGAGCCTGAAGTCTGCTTCAGATTCTGTGTCTCCCTCTCTGCCCCTCCCCAACTCACACTCTGTCTCTCAAAAATAAATAAATGTTAGAGAGAGAGACAGAGAGAGAGAGAGAGAGAGAGAGATCGAGATCCTAAGGGAAACTCTGTGAGTGGAATGTTACAAAGACCACAAAGGACCAGAGACATCATCAAACATGAAACCTACAGATAACACAATGACTCTAAATCTGTATCTTTAAATAACACTGAATATAAAGGGAATAAATGCTCTAATCAAAAGACATAGGGTATCAGAATGGATAAAAAAAAAAGACCCATCTATTTGTGGTCTATAAGAGACCCATTTTAGACCTGAGGACACCTTCAGATTGAATGTAAGGGGATGGAGAACCATCTGTCATGCTGCTGGAAGTCAAAAGAAAGCTGGAGTAGCTAAACTTATATCAGACAAACTAGAATTTAAACTAAAGGCTGTAATAAGAGATGAAGATGAGCATTATATCATAATTATGGGGTCTATCCATCAAGATGAGCTAACAATTATAAATGTTTATGCACTGANACAAAGACCACAAAGGACCAGAGACATCATCAAACATGAAACCTACAGATAACACAATGACTCTAAATCTGTATCTTTAAATAACACTGAATATAAAGAGAATAAATGCTCTAATCAAAAGACATAGGGTATCAGAATGGATAAAAAAAAAAAGACCCATCTATTTGTGGTCTATAAGAGACCCATTTTAGACCTGAGGACACCTTCAGATTGAATGTGAGGGGATGGAGAACCATCTGTCATGCTGCTGGAAGTCAAAAGAAAGCTGGAGTAGCTAAACTTATATCAGACAAACTAGAATTTAAACTAAAGGCTGTAATAAGAGATGAAGATGAGCATTATATCATAATTATGGGGTCTATCCATCAAGATGAGCTAACAATTATAAATGTTTATGCACTGAATTTGGAACACCCAAATATATAAAACAATCACAAACATAAGCAATCTTATTGGTAAGAATGTGGTAATTGCAGTGGACTTTAATACTCCACTTACAGTAATGGACAGGTCTAGGAAGAAAAATCAATAAAGAAACAATGGCCCTGAATGATACACTGGACCAGATGGACATGACAGATATATTCAGAACTTCGTCCTAAAACAGAATACACATTCTTCTCGAGTGCACCTGGAACATTCTCCAAGACAGATCACATAGTGGGTCACAAAAGAGCCCTCAATAAATATAAAATAACTGAGATCATACCATGAACATTTTCAGATCACAATGCTATGAAAGTTGAAATCAACTACAGGAAAAAGGCTGGAAAATCTCCAAATGCATGGAGGTTAAAGAACATCCTACTAAAAAATGAATGGAGGGGCGCCTGGGTGGCTCAGTCGGTTAAGCGTCTGACTTCAGCCTACGTCATGATCTCATGCTTGGTGGGTTCGAGCCCCACATCGGGCTCTGTGCTGACAGCTAGCTCAGAGCCTGGAGACTGTTTTCAGATTCTGTGTCTCCCTCTCTCTCTGACCCTCCCCTGTTCATGCTGTCTCTCTCTCTCAAAAATAAGTTAAACATAAAAAAAAAGAAAAAGAAAAAAAAAGAATGGGGCAACCAGGCAATTAAAGAAGAAATTAAAAAATATACGGAAAGAAATGAAAATGAAAATACGACAGTCCAAACCCTTTGAGATGTAGCAAAGGCAGTCCTAAGAAGAGAATACATTGCAATCACGCCTATCTCAAGAAACAAGAACAATCCCAAATACATAATCTAAGAGCACACCTAAAGGAATAAGAAGCAGAAAAGCAAAGAAACCCCAAGGCCAGCAGCAGAAGAAAAATAATACAGATCAGAGCAGAAATAATATAGAATCCAAAAAAACAGAACAGATCAATGAAACTAAGAGCTTGTTGTTTGAAAAAATAAACAAAATTGATACACCCCTAGCCAGACTTCTCAAAAAAAGAGCACCTAAACAGATAAAATAATGAATGGACTTATCACAACCAATCCTCAGAAATACAATTATCAGAGAATATTATGAAAAATTATGCCAACAAACTAGACAACCTGGAAGAAAAGGACAAATTCCTAGACATACACACACTAACAAAACTCAAATGGGAAGAAATAAACGGAAAGTTTCCAGACTCATTCAATGAAGCCAGCATTACCTTGATTCCCAAACCAGACACAGACCCCACAAAAAAGAATTATAGACCAATATCCCAGGTGAACATGGATACCAAAATTCTCAACAAGATACTAGCAAATCAAATTCAACTGCATATAAAAAGAAATATTCACCATGATCAAATGGGATTCATTCCTGGGCTGCAGGGCTGGTTCAATATTTGCAAATCAATGATACATCACATTAATAGAAAGAAGGATCAGAACCATATGATCCTGTCAATAGACGCAGAAAAAGCACTTGTCAAAATACAGCATGCTTTCTTAATAAAAACCTACAAGAAAGTCAGCATAGAAGGAACATACCTAAACATCATACAAGCCATATAGGAAAAGCCCACAGCTAATACCATCCTCAATGGAGAAAAACTGAGAGCTTTCCCCCGAGATCAGAAACATAACAGGGAAGTCCACTCTCACCACTGTTGTTTAACATAGTATTCGAACGAAGTCCTAACATCAGCAGACAACAAAAGGAAATAAAAGGCATCAAAACTGGCAAAGAAGAAGTCATATTTTCACTTTTTGCAGATGACATGATACTCTACATGGAAAACCCGACAGACTCCACCAAAAGGCTACTAGAACTGATCCATGAATTTAGCAAAGTTGCAGGGTATAAAATCAATGTACAGAAATCAGTTGCATTTCTATACACCAATAATGAAGTAACAGAAAGAGAATTCAAGAAATTGATCCCATTCACAATTGTACCAAGAACCATAAAATACCTAGGAATAAACCTAACCAAAGATGTAAAAGATCTGTACGCTGAAAACTATACAATAAAACTTATGAAGGAAACTGAAGAAGATACAAAGAAATGGAAAAACAATCCGTGCTCATGGACTGGAAGAATAAATATTGTTAAAATGTCAATACTACCCAAAGCAATCTATACATTCAATGCAATCCCAACCAAAATTGCACCAGCATTCTTCTCAAAGCTACAATAAACAATCCTAAAATTGTATGGAACCACAAAAGACCCCAAACAGCCAACTAAAGCAGAAGTAATCACAATCCCAGACTTTAGCCTCTGCTACAAAGTTGTAATCATCAAAACAGTATGGTATTGGCACAAAAACAGACACACAGACCAATGGAATAGAGAACCCAGAATTAGACCCACAAATGTATGCCCAACTAATCTTTAACAAAGCAGGAAGGAGTATCCAATGGAAAAAAGATGGTCTCTTTAGCAAATGGTGCTGGGAGAACTGGACAACATGCAGAAAATGAAACTAGGCCACTTTCTTACACCATACACAAAAATAAACACAAAAATGGATAAAAGACCTAAATGTGAGGCAGGAAACCATCAAAACCCTAAAGGAGATAGGCAACAACCTTTCTGACCTCAGGCACAGCAAATTCTTGCTCTATGTATCTCCAAAGGCAAGGGAATTAAAAGCAAAAATGAACTACTGGGACCTCATCAAGATAAAAGGCTTCTGGACTGCATAGGAAACAACAAAACTAAATGGCAACCGACAGAATGGGAAAAGATATTTGCAAATGACATATCAGATAAAGAGTTCGTATCCAAAATCTAAAAGAACTTATGAAACAACACCCAAAAAATAACCCAGTGAAGAAATGGGCATAAAACACAAATAGACACTGTTATAAAGACAACATCCAGATGGCCAACAGACACGTGAAGATGCTCAACGTCGCTCATCATCAGGGAAATGCAGATCAAAATTATACTGAGAAGCCACTGCACACTGGTCAGAGTGGCTAAAATTAACAACTCAAGAAACAACAGATGCTTGTGAGGATGTGGAGAAACAAGAACCCTCTTGCACTGTTGGTGGGTATACAAACTGGTGCAGCCACTCTGGAAAACAGTATGGAGGTTTCTCAAAAAATTAAAAATAGAACTACCCTACGACCCAGCAATAGCACTACTGGGAATTTATCCAAAGGATACTGGAGTGCTGATTCATAGGGGCACATGTACCCCAATAGCAGCACTTTCAACAATAGTCAAATTATGGAAAGAGCCTAAATGTCCATCAACTGATGAATGTATAAAGATGTGGTTTATATATAAGTGGAATACTACTTGGCAATGAGAAAGAATGAAAATGGCCATGTGTAGCAACATAGATGGAACTGGAAGCTATTATCCTGAGTGAAATAAGTGAGTCAGAGAAAGACAGATATCACATGTTTTCACTCATGTGTGGATATTGAGAAACTTAACAGAAGACGATGGGGAAAGGGAAGGGGAAAGAAATAGTTACAAACAGAGAGGGAGGGAGGCAAACCATAAGAGACTCTTAAATACAGAGAACAAATTGAGGGTTGATGGGGGGTTGGGGAGGAGAAAATGGGTGATGGGCACTGAGGAGGGCACTTGTTGGGATAAGCAGTGGGTGTCTGTCATATGTAAGCGATGAACCATGGGAACCTACCCCCAAAACCAAACGTACACTTTACACACAGTATGTTAGCCAATTTGACAATAAATTATATTAAAAAATCAATAAACATTTAAAAATATCTTTTAAAAAAAGGCACTTAAACGTTAGCCATTATAAAAATTCCCCCTCTATGTTTAATTTATATCCAAGTTAGCATATAGTGTAGTAATGATTTCAAGGGAAGAATCCAGTGATTCATCCCTTACATATAACCAGTCTTCATTCTAACGTCTTCCTTAATGTCCCTTGCCCATTTAGCCCATCCCTCCACCCAACACTCCCCCAGCAACCCTCAGTGTGTTCTCCGTATTTAAGAGTCTCTTATGGTTTGTTTCCTTCTCTCTTTTTATATTATTTTTGCTTCCCTTCCCTTATGTTCATCTGTTTTATATCTTAAATTCTGCATAGGAGTGAAGTCATATATCTTTCTCTAATTTTGCTTAGCATGATATACTCTATAGAGTTCCATCCATGTTGTTGCAAATAGTCATTATAAAATGTAGAACATTCTAATTCTACACTGTTATACTGGTTTGTAGTGACATTTAATCATCCTTATAACAGTCGGTTCTTATATCTAATTGACCATTCATGATTAAATTTAAGTTAATTTCCCTTCTGTGTCCTCCGTTGGAGGCTTGGAACAACTAGTCTGTGTCCTTTATCAAAATATTCTTTTGTATACTTCAACAAAATTAATCCTTAATTCTTTATTTCTATTTAAGACCCTCCTCTACCATTTCCATCCTTTTTATTTTCAATGTTCTTTTCTAGATGTTTTCTGATTTTTACGTTCTTCCTGGAATGCAGTGACCAATGCTGTATATATACAATAAATAGTTAAATACTGGAAAAGTCCCCTAATACCACCAATATCCCTGTTAATATATTATTACCATCGAAAAGTATAAAGTCATTATATTTTTATATAGAGCCTCCAATGTACTATGAACCATCAAACCTTTTTGCGTAAACTAGCTCCCCTTATCCCCTATGCCTATTTAAAGAAAGGTAAAACTGGATCTTCACCCCAATTTTATCACTCAGTAGTTAAAGGTCTATGAGAATTAGACATTTTTCTCTATTATACATCTTTCTTTGTAAAATGAGAGCAATAAATACTTAGATCTGTTTTTACATGAGGATTCAAATCACAATTATATCTAAAAAGTATCTGGTATAGAATTAATACCTGACATACAGCCATCTGATAAATGACATTTATTGTTATTATAATTGTCTTTGAAGAAATATTACTCAGGAAGCCTTTCAACATGTTGTGTCTACTATATTGTCTGGTACTCCTATGCTTTGGTCATCTGGCCCAGTATAGAAAAGTAATTCATCGATGTCTATTTTTCAGGCTACCATTTTAGAAACCATGTACAATCTACTAATTTTCTGATATCAAGGGCTTTTACAACCATTCCCCCCCTTTTTTTTTTAAGGAAACTATTCTTGCTCTCTATTTAAAACTAAGATCTTGGAAGAAATATCTGATCCTCAAAATCTTAATTATCAAGGCCCACAGTATAAATTATTATTGTTATCCAGGATTTTTTTAAGCTTCATAGTGAAAAGCCAAAATAAATCCTATTTTGCAAAACTCAACTTATGTTAAGCAAACTACATTCAAGTTGTCTGTGAATAGAAGAAATTGGACAATGTAGAAGACATAATGAAACAAAACCTATATACACTTGGTGACTAGGAAAATGAAATATTTTCCATTTTGATTTAGGTTAAATGCAGAAATGATTGTATTCAGTAATATATACTGTAAGACAATTAATATGATAGAGATCTGAATTTCTCCCCACAGACGGGACTTGGGGGATAATATTTTATATGCAGAATTAGTCGTTTGGGGTTACCTATTAGTAAAGGTGTTAATATCCCATTAGTAATAAAAATGGAATATTACAAATGGTTTAACAGGGAACTATGAAAAATAAGTACTATGTATTTCCTACTAAAAATAAAAAGTTAAAATAATTATACACCTGCATCTGATCAACTTGTACATAGATGAAACAATTTTAAAGCATTGCTATTGTACAATTCATTATGTCATTTCCATTCCTCAAAACTTCTAAATTTTAAAAAGTTAAGGCTACAATTTTTCATAGCAAGAGTCATATACTTTTATATCAATACAATCTGAGCAAATTATATTTTGAATTTTAGTAAAATATTATTTATCCAAAGTCCTTTTTTTAAAAATTTTTTTTTTAATGTTTTATTTATTTCTAGGAGAGAGAGAGAGACAGCGTGAGCAGGGGAGGGTCAGAGAGAGAGGGAGTGACAGACTCTGAAATAGGCTCCAGACTCTGAGCTGGCAGTCAGCACAGAGCCCGACGCGGGGCTCGAACCCACGAACCGTGAGATCATGACCTAAGCGAAAGTTGGATGCTTAACTGACTAAGCCACCCAGGCGCCCCTATTTATCCAAAGTCTTAAAAACAAAATAAAAATGGATAAATGAAATGTATCAGCTACTTCATTTTGGTCAAGTGTCAACCTCTTTCCCAAAAACCTATCTAGAAGATTTCCTTCCTCTTATCTACTGCTGGGTAAAGGCGCAAATGAGATTAAAACTGCTGAAATGCAAAGAGAAAGAGGAAATGCAAGAGAATAAATAACGGGCTCCTGATGAATTTTAATCTGGAACTGTTTCCATAACCCCTCCTTATTCTAATAGTGCCTCATCTTCAAGTAAAAATCTACCATGAAGAGATTCTAATGAACACATTAACAAGTTACTTGGTCTCTTACCAACTTGCTTAGAACACAGACACTTTTCTGAACCGTCTCTCTGGTGACATCTGCTTGCCGCACTTTCAATGCCTATTATAAACAAAGAGTCCTTATTAAAAATATTCCACAGAAATATTTAAAAATCACTATCTTTCAATATAAAAACAGCAGTGAGATAGAAAAAATTTTTACATTTAGTTAAATTCCAAGTTTACTGAGAATCTCAGAAAATATTTATTGAATGAGTCAGCCAGGAAATATGTGCCAGAATCTGGTAGGCACTGGGAATTAACAGTGAGAGACAATCCCTACCTTCAAGCAGCTCACTGAGAACACTTTTTGTGTAAGCTGCCACATCCATAATGCAAATCAAATGTCCTTGGTTCTGGTTTGAAAATGGGCACTCTGAGACTATTGTCACTGGTGAGAAGGGGCTAGTTTATCCTGGCAAACTGGTATCATAGCCCAGCCTTGAGCCATATCTCATTGCTTGATGATTCTGAGGATGACCATGTGAGATGTCTACATTCTCTGCTAGTAAAGAACAAGCCTTGACTTGATCGTCAGCTAACTCTGTGAGCAAACTAAGAACTACTCTTCCCCTCTGTAGTATACAGCCTAACATCTCCTTGCACCTGTCCTGAGGACCAATGAACCTCAGTGTCTTCAACTGACTTATGACTGATGACTAGTCATTAAGTCAAGAATAGAGCCTTCCCTCAATCTGTTTTCTACCTCTGCCTTGACTGGATTCATCTGTCAGGTCTCACCTTCAATCAAAGGGAATCAGTCTTTCTTCTAGGCTCTAGGTCCTTCTGATATCTGTCATCAGGTGAGGATAGAAATATTTGGAGAAAGGGGCAATCCCAATATACTGTAAGATGGGTCAGACCCAGGGGTGAGGGCGACAGATGTTATGAAATGCCATTTAAAGACTATGTGGAGCATGAGAACTGTTGTCAATGTTGATGGCCTTGAGGAAATAATTTTACTAGTGTTTACACAATCTAAGGGGGACTAGAGTGAAAGGAAGAATCTCCAAGAAAGGGGGGCAATTCAGTTCATCTCACGTAAACACAGATTAAGGGTAACAGTATATGCTGTTAAATGCATATGTTAAATGTGCATTTGTTAAATGTCAAATGCACAAAAGTGCCAGGCTAACTCCTCCTGCTCTCAGGTTTACCTTTAACTTCGGTTATTCATTCCATAGGTATTTACTGGGTGTGTCCTATATTCCAGGCCCTGTACGTGAAGGACTGTTTCACAGTAGTTAACTACTTTGGGGATGGTGGAATTTATACCTGCAATTTATTTTGAAATGGTTCAGGGAAAAATGCAGACACACACTAAGCAAATGTAGTAGAACACGGACTACTATTGGGTATACAGGTGTTCATTGTACAATTCTTTTAATTTATCTGCATGTTTGAAAGGGTCATTATAAAAAACTTTTAATATACATAAAAAATTTATATATATAAAAATTTATGTATTTATATAAATATATAAAAATATACATAAAATTTTTATAGATTTATAAAAAATATAAAATTATATATATATATAAATTTTAGTTTACTTAGTTATTCACCTGAGGAAGCCTTTTAAAACTTATAGTTATCTAGGCTTTACTCTCAGAGATTCTAATTCAGAAGGGAAGGCCACATGTGTATCTAAAAAAGATTTAGAGTATTAATGATCTACTGAAAGGTTAAGAGATTTTTACTCACAGAGTATCCTCACCACAAAAAACCCAGTGCTGCTCAGAAGCAAACCATGAAAGGGGAAGCTACCCGCATCTTGGCTTATTTGTATTAATTAGAGCTATTATAGTAATTCAGGCATTAAACTGGCAGGTAATTTAAGAATTAACAAAATCTTAGTTGTAGATCATTAAGATAACATGCAAGTATTTCAAAGCTACTACAAGTACTTTCCACTAATTCTAAACAGCTGCTTAAAATACAACACACATTATCAATTTTTCAGAATTACACACCAAACATTAAAAAAAGAAAATTCAAGGACACTGTAAAATTTAAATACAGCATTTTGAAGACAGTATTTTGTCTGTATTTTGAAGACAGAAATTATACCTAGTAATTTAGGTATAACTATCTAAAGACAATGGACCAGGGATGCCTAGGTGGCTCAGTCAGTTAAGCACCTGACCTTGGCTCAGATCATGATCTCATGGTTCGTGAGTTCAGCTCTACATCGGGCTCTCCACTGTGAGCAAAGAACCCACTTTAGATCCTCTGTCCCCCTCTCTCTCTGCCCCTCCTCTGTTCATGCGCTCACGCTGGCTCTCTCTCTCGCTCTCAAAAATAAACTTTAAAAAAATGGAAAAAATACTTTACGATAATTATACTTGCCCATGTCGACTGACAAAAACATTTATGTGAATAAACTGGTACTATTGGGAAAACAACTTCAAATTGTTTATGAAAATTTAAAAAACAGCATCAGTGGTTTTTTGTTGTTGTTCATTGTAACTACCATACCTTGGCTTCAATTTGCCGATAGCAGGAGATACCGTAGACTGTAGCTCCATTTCCATTTCTGGGTGGCAAGTGAAAAAATACAGTATCTAAGAGACACACAGAAAAATGTAAATACCAAAGTCAATTACCCTTATTAATAAATAATGTAAACTGAAGTTACTATATGCAGTTAATAATTAAAACAAAAACGATAATGTAACAAGGAGCCCATGTCATACTTACATCTAGCATCACAACCACTGGTTTCTTAGCATCACTCTCACTGCCTTATTGTGTATATTCACGCATTCTCAAAAGCCCAAAAGGCTGAATAACAGATTAAATTGAAACTACACAATCACTTATCCCAAAAAATAATTTATTCCAGATTAACAGAAAGTAGAGAACCATAAAAATGAAATCATCACATGAATCTTGGATGGATCCAAGAAATTCTTGAAATAACTGAGGAAATTTGAACACAGATTAGACATTAGATGATATTCTCTCGAATTAGTGTCAAATCTCTTAGCCGTGATAATGGTACTAGAAATTATCCTGAGGAATGATCTCATTCGTAGGAGTGCATGCTGAAGTATTTAGAAGTCAACTGTCATGATGTCTGCAACACGGTGTTAGACTTTCAAATAGTGGAAGCAAAACTGTACACACAGAAATAAAAAGAAAACTTGTGGAATATTTGCTATACTATTTTTTTCAACCTTTTTTTCTTTTTAAGAGCTTTCATGATAAAAAAAAAAGCCAGGAAAAAATATTTGTAAGATTAAGAATAATGTATTTAAATTTTGTTAAACTGCAGAGTAACATTTTGTTTCATATGAAAATTATTAAGTATTAGGAAAACAAGTAATTAAACCAAGTTTTGGTAGAGCCCCTAATGCCATGATAAAACTTAGTTCTTTGTGAAGCCAGTCAAAACACTCATTTACAGGTAGGAGACTCAGTACTAAAGTCATAGCATTGCTTTCTGAGGATGTTAACATGCTTCTCTGACACATAAACTTTTATTTTATTTTTTAAAGATTTTATTTTTAAGTAATCTCTAAACCCAACATGGGGTTCAGACTTACAACCCCAAGATCAAGAGTTGCCTGGGTGGCTCAGTCTGTTAAGCATCTGACTTTGGCTCAGGCCATGATCTCATGGTTCATGAGCTCGAACCCTGTGTCGGGCTCAGATTCTGTGTCTCAACCTCTCTGCCCCTCTCCTGCTTGCACTCTGTCTCTCTCTCCCTCAAAATAAATAATGTTAAAAAAANCCAGCCAGGTACCCTCGATATGCAACTTTAAGCAGAGCATTGCAATGGCAGTGGCTCCAGGGGTGGAGAATCAATCCCAGGTGGGCACTAGTGTACTAACCTAGTTAAGTTTGCAGCTAGAGCCCCAGTCAATCAATCAGTGGCCAGTACAGGTAAGCCCTTTAGCTTTACTTTGAGAGGAGTCTCAAGAATAAATGTAGGAAGTGCTACCAGTAACAGATGTCCTAATCTGGCCAATCGCTTTATTTAGCCAGTGCTCCTGGCAAGAGTGGCCAATGTTCAACAACATTACCAACATAATAAAGCCCAGCTCTCCTCTGCAAATCTTCCAGTGCCTGACTAGTCAACTCCAAACAAGCACTTACATGTTTTATAAATAGTTACAAGGAGCCAAAGGTCTTTCATTTATCAAAATATTTAGAATCTAAGATGTCTTGATAAATTTAAGAAAAAAAAGGGGGGGGCACTTAACTAATTGCTCCATTGTTTACATACCTTCCTGGTAGTTGTGTGCGCCATCTGGTAAGGCAAGGAAGGGCAAATACTTCCATTCTTCAGGTAAAATGTGGCTATCATGTCCATCTCCTGGAATCAGGGGCGGGTAAGAGAATTCAACCTAAAATAGTAAGGAATGTTAGCCAAAAGGTTGTTAATCAAAGGGGGGCATTTTATCCTGATAGGCAAAAACTTTTAAGCTTTGCACGTTTGTTGATGCCATTTGGCATTATCAGCAAACCTATGGTACAGGAGAGGATAAGGAAACAAGGAGTAAAAGGAGGAAAGACTTTGAATACTTTTCCCCTTTCTGACTTAAAGGTTTTTGGATTTTAATGTGCATAGGAGGATAGGGGATAGTAGTGGTGATGAACAGATTGGATATTTACATTTAGAAACTGTCATCAGAGATGGTAACTAAAGCCATGAAGCCCTGAGAAAAACCAACATCCTACTGAATTGAGCAGAAGAGGTACAACAAAGAAGCTGAGAAATAGGAGCCAAGATCTGAGCTTGCTTCTCATCAACTGGCTCCCTTGCTCACAATACATGTAGCTTTGAGCTATGTTTTTGCTGGGGGGGTTGGTAGGAGGAGGAGTGGGCATTAATCAACATTTCAGGTTATTTTCTTCTAAGATTGAGAACTGGTCAGTGAAAAGTTGAATGAAATCTCTCCAACACTGTCTGGTAGAAGTAACAAAGTTTTTAGTATACACCTTCGGTTTCTGGTATTCCCCAAGTTTATCGCATTTACTTTGTTTCTATTTCTTTTTGTTATTTCAACAAGACTTGTGGAGAAGGAAGAATTAAATGCCTGAGACTTGGGGGTGCCTGGATAACTTAGTTGTTTAAGCATCAGACTTTGGCTTAGATCATAATCTTACAGTTTGTATGTTCAAGTCCCACTTCAGGTAAAACACAGCCCTGCTATGGGTGAGTCCTCCGCCTCCCTCTACTCTCTCTGTCCCTAGCTCATTTACATCCTCTCCTCTTCTCTCAAAAAAAAAAAAAAAAAAGTCAAAAATATCTGAAAATGCTAAGGTTTAAGATGCTTTGAAGCTTGAGGAATAGGCCAAGAGGCAAGGACTGCAGGTGACCTCTAAAAGCTGGAAAAGGCAAGAAAGTTGATTTACCCTAACTGTCCTGAAGAAACACAGCACTCCTTGATTTTAGCCCAATGAAATCCATTTCTGAGTTCTGACCTCTGGAACTCTCTATGTATTAAGTCATTAAGTTTGTGGTAATTTATGGCGCAGTAGAAAACTAATACATACTGTTAAATATAAAAAGCAAGCAGAATATCAGTAAATATAGTATAATTCTACTTATACTATGATTACATTTATGCAAAAAAATTCTATTTCTGTATCTTTGTAAATGAATTTAATTCATCACTTGAAAAGATACAAGTTAAGAGTTTACCTCTGGAGAGGTGAATAGGGTTGGGGATTGGAGATAAAGGAATATTCCTGTTAAATTTTTTTCATCCCCATCTTCTTCTTTTGGAAAATTTTAAACTTACAGAAAAGTTGAAAGAACATAAACAACCTTACAACCATCTATATTCACAGACTACTAATATTTTGGTCACATGTGCTTTATCTGTGTTGCACGTGTATAATACACACTTTTTCTGCATTACTTGACAACAAACGGAGATTATCATTGACTTTTAAGTAAACTGGTATTTATTTTTAAATGGGTATGCATTAATTTTAGAGTAAAAAAAAAAAAGGCAAATAGTGCCTGGCTTTAGAAGGAAATCTTATTTCCATCCTATCCTCCTGGACACACAGGGAGATGTAGAAATCTATCTCCTTCTCTGAAGACTTAGTTAACAAATTACCAACAGAGTTTAATATCTGATGCTTTTCTATGTTCAATCTATTCTCCCAACTCCTCATTTTACTGAATGAAGATCTGTTTTGGACTCTAGTTGGAACTTAAAATGAAATCAACTCATAAACCTGTTTTAAGTGTAGATACTGCATATAATCCAAGAATTCCATGAGTAAAATTAAGTTGGCTTCAGGCTGAGCGGGCCCAGAGTACTTACATTGTTTCTTTGAGGTGTTAAAAGGAAATCCATAGGCCCAAAATGGAGCCACTTGGACCAAGTCACCAAACACGGCTTAATACCTAACCTAAACTAACCGAAGTTCCAACCCGCCGCCCCATCCCCCAGGAAATACAGTCTTAACTCGTCAGTCAGGAACTTTCTGATTTGCACCTGATGAGGTAATCGGTCATATGGCCCTCTCTATCCCACAAAGGAAGATGAGGTAACCCACCTAACAGAACCCTGTGCCCTTTTCTGAAGAAAAAGAGACTATGCCTAGAACAATCCTTCCTTTTCTTTTGCTTATTAATAACTTCCTTGCCCCACCCTCTTCTTATAAACCCTTCCAAATTAAAAAAAATTTTTTTAATGGTTTTTTAATTTTTGACAGAGAGAGAGAGAGAGAGAGAGACAGACAGACAGAGCGTGAGCAGGGGAGGGGCAGAGAGAGACGGAAACAGAGAATCTGAAGCAGGCTCCAGGCTCTGAGCTGTCAGCACAGAGCCTGACACAGGGCTTGAACCCACGAACCATGAGATTATGACCTGAGCTAAAGTCGGCCGCTTAACCAACTGAGCCACCCAGGCACCCCTAAAACCCTTCCAAATTTTTGTACAACTCCTCAGAGCTCCCCACTACTTGCTAAATGGGATGCTACCTGATTCAATAAATCACTTAAAGCCAAATTAGATCTTCACATTTATTCAGTTGAATTTTTGTTCCTTAACAGGGAGAATGTATTTAAAATTTCAAACAGCTAACTTTTGGGACACAACCTTTTCATACATTATACACTGCCTGTACTGTGTTGGCAGCTCTCTAGAATTCTTTTCTTCTGCTGGTGTTATTTGCTACCAACAAATTCTTGCATTAGAATTCTTTACTTCTGCTAGTGTTATTTGCTACCAACAAATTCTTGCATTTGGAAACTGAAGATGTTAACCAAGTTCAAAACAGTTCACACAAACTCCTTTCTGTGTCTATATATACACAACAGTTTTAACGGTGATTTGGTATTGTTTATTTAATCAATCCTCTATTGCTGAGCATTTTGTTTCTAACATCCTTACAAACTATTCAGTACTATTCAAGTATAGTATAATAAAATATATATTTTGTCCTTGTTCTCGGTCCTGGTCTAGAGCTCCTAAAGCCCTGGAATTTTCTGAGTAAATGGAGCACTTTTTGTTATTTACAAGACAATTTCAACTGTACCTGGGTTATTTAACAAGGAGACCTGGTGGTGGTGGGGCTACTAAATAGCATTTGGATGGGGCCTGGTCACCAAAAAAGTGGACCTCTGGGGGGTAGAGGGACTGGAGATTGAGTGCAATCATCAATAACTAATGACTTAATCAATCATGCCCATGTAATGAAAGTTCCATAAAATCCCCTAAATGATAGGGTTTAGGGTAATTCCAGGTTAGTGAGGACAATGAGGTGCCAGGAGGGTAGCGTGTCCACTGAGGGCATGGAAGCTCCTTCACTGTACCTGGTCCTATGCATCTATTTCATTTTCCAGAGTTGTATCTTTTATAATAAACCTACAAAAGTAAGCAGTGTCTTCCTTAGTTCTAGATGTTCTAGCAAATTACAGAATCTGAGACAAGTATGAGAACTCCCAACTTTGTGGCTGAATCGGACAGAAGTGCAGGTAGCCTGGGGACCCAGTACTGGCATCTAAAATGAAGGTGTCTTACTTCTCCAAAGAAGACATCCAGATGGCCAACTGATACATGAAAAAATGCTCAACATCACTCATCATCAGGGAAATACAAATCAAAACCACTATGAGAGGGGCGCCTGGGTGGCTTAGTCAGTTAAGCGTCCAACTTTCGCTTGGGTCGTGATCTCGCAGTTTGTGGGTTCGAGCCCCGCGTCGGGCTCTGTGCTGACTGCCAGCTCAGAGCCTGGAGCCTGTTTCAGAGTCTGTGTCTCCCTCTCTCTCTGACCCTCCCCTGCTCACGCTGTCTCTCTCTCTCTCCTAGAAATAAATAAAAATCATTAAAAAAAAACCACTATGAGATACCACCTCACACCCACCAGAATGGCTAAAATTAACAACTCAGGCAACAACAGATGTTGGCAAGGATGTGGAGAAAGAAGAACCCTTTTGCACTGCTGGTGGGAATGCAAACTGGTGCAGCCACTCTGGAAAACAGTATGGAGGTCCCTCAAAAAATTAAAAATAGAACTACCTTATGACCCAGCAATTGCACTACTAGGTATTTATCTAAGGGATACAGCTATGCTGTTTCGAAGGGACACATGCACCCCAATGTTTATAGCAGCACTATCAAAAAAAAAAGCCAAGTATGGAAAGTGACCCAAATGTCCATCGATGGATGAATGGATAAAGAAGATGTGGTGTGTGTATATATACGTACATACATATGTACATATAATATATACATATGAACATACGTACAGGACACTCAATATGTATATATGTATACATAAATACACATGTATGTACACACACACACAATGAAGTATTATTCGCCAATCAAAAAGAATGAAATGTTGCTATTTGCAACTATGTGGATGGAACTAGAGAGTATTATGCTAAATGAAATTAGAGAAAGGCAAGTATCGTATGACTTCACTCATACGAGAACTTTAAGACACAAAACATGAACATACAGAAGGGAAGCAAAAATAATATAAAAACAGAGAGGGGGACAAAAACATAAGAGACTCTTAAATATGGAGAACAAACAGAGAGTTACTGGAGGGGCTGTGGGAGGGGGGTGGGCTAAATGGTAAGGGTCATTAAAGAATCTACTCCTGAAATCATTGTTGCACTATATGCTAACTTGGATGTAAATTTTAAAATTAAATTAAAATTTAAAAAAAAATAAAAATAATGTGAAGGCATCTTGTGGGACTAAGCCCTTAAACGTGCGGAGTTTGACACTAACTGGGTAGTTAGTGCAGAACAGAATGGACTCACAGGGTACTCAATTGGTGTCTGGGGAAAAACAAAACAAACAAAACTCTGTTATTTCCCAATCAATGGAATTTTAAAACCTTAAGCCGTATATTCTTCTTATTGTGAATACTGACTACATACTCTCCTTAGGATATGTCCAAAACAATCCAGACAGACACAATTCCATGGCATAGAGGCTTAACAGGAATCATAGAAGTCACCAGAGTTTCTCAAATACCACTCAACTGAATCAAAAGGCAGTTTGGACAATAATGCCAACTAAACTAAGCGGTACTAGAGAAAGTAAAGGTAGGGACAGTTGGCTGCCCCTCTGCACAACTCGAGTGGAACCACCAACACTGCAGTTTACATGATGGACTCTTCCTGCAGCCACACTGTGCAAAGTCTGTACAACTGTACATGGCAGCCCTAAGTATATGTGAAAAATTGTGGGCAAAAACCAAAGTCAACCTCCAAAGATTAAAAAGAAAAGAAACACTTAGAATGGTTATCATCCAGTAGGGTTACTATTAAATAATGAAAGTTCGTAGGGGCACCTGGGTGGCTCACGGTTAAGAGACCCATTTAGGTTCAGGTCATGATCTTATGGTTCATGGGTTCAAGCCCTGCGTTGGGCTCTGTGCTGACAGCTCAGCCTGCTTTGGATTCTCTCTCTCTCTCTCTCTCTCTGTCCCTCCCCAGGTTGCACTTTGTCTCTCTCTCAAAAATAAATAAATGCTAAAAAAATTTTTTTTAACGAAAAAAGAAAGAAAAAAAATAATGAAAGTTCACAGCCCAAACTCTAACTTAAATTTAGGGATCAAAAAAAGTGTCTGATAGGACATCAGCACAAAAAATGTATGACAGATACAACAAATATCTCCCTCCCCAAAGGGTAATGTTATTAAATCCTGCAAATTTCAAACATCTTTTTGTTAACTCATATTCATAAGACTGAATCTGTTTTGATCCCAATAAGCACTAGTAATTTACATACTTATTTTTTATTTTTTTATTTTTTATTTTAGAGAGAGAGAGAACATGTGAGTAGGGGAGAGGGGCAGAAGGGGAGAGAGAGAGAGAATCCCAAGCAGGCTCCACACTCAGCACAGAGTCTGATGTGGGGCTCAATTCATGACCCTGGGATTGAGACCTGAGCCAAAATCAAGTGTCAGGTGCTCAACCAAATGAGCCACTCAGGTACTCCATACATACTTACATGATTACAATAGACATGGAGGGAAAAACAATGGCTGATTTCTAAAATGTGAAAGCAGAATAAAGATGCTCTAATTATAAGGAATTAAAACGCAACTTTTCTAAAAGCTAAATGAACTATGTAAGAAATGGTAACATATGTTTGTTAGCCAGTGAATGGTAAAAATGGTAATGGTAAAAAATGGTAAAAAAAATGGTAAAAATTACCACTCATTTTCAGAGATTAGAAATCAAATTGCAGAGTCCTCTAGGGGCGCCCCCTAGAGGTGCCTGGGTCAGTCCCCAGAGCATATGACTCTTCATTTCCATGTCATTGGTTCAAGACCCACACTGGGCCTGGAGCCTACTTTAAAAAAAGAAAAAAAAAAAAAAGTCAGATTGCATTTACTTGGTCCTCAGAAACAAAAGGTTGAAAACACACAAAATAATAACACAGTATCCTGGTGTAAACTCTGAGTACTATACTTCAAAAGTACCCTTTGTTCACTTTCTAACAATGAAACATGCATTCCACTGTCAGAGAACAATACAATAAAAGTCACTATGCCAAACAGCACAGAAATTAAACACATAACACAGTGGTCACAGACACGGATGGCATAGGAGGTATGCCTCCTGGAGAAGCTGAGTCAGCTGCTCTGACTCTCTGCTCCCTTTCTAGGCCCCTCAGGGATTCCCCTGACTCTTCACTCAGAGCATGGGTGCTTGTTTTCTTAACAGTTAAAGCATTTTAGGGACCAAAGTCAAGGCTCTGTCATGATGTTTTTCTCTCTAAAGACAACCCTGGATAAAGACAGGTCTTCTCAAAGTTATGTCTGCTCTGCCTAATCTCTAGAATAGTCAACACTACAAGAGTACTGGCACTCTACCTCTTTAGTCTCTTATAAAGTTGGCAACAAATGACTATATTTGTCAGCTGTTTATTTCTGTAACAGACTGTTTAATACTCCTCTATCGCAGCACCATATATTATTTTATAGTTTAATGAAAAAATAAAGTGTGTACTGTAAAGGTGTCATGGTACTATTGAGACTTAGCAATTAAAACCAAGATTTATAGTTTTTAAAATTAAATGCAAATAAAGAAAACAAAAATTAAATGAAATAAGTATCTTAGTTTAAAACACGTGCTTTTATATATTTAATTGAATAAAGGCCGCCAGTTCTCTTTTTTCTAGAATTAAATATTTTACTATTCCACATTCCTTTTATTTAAGATGACGTGCTTGTGCCTTTCGGCCGGAACCACCACCTTCCAGTAATTCATCAAAATGACCAACACAGAGTGAAAAGAGGAGAGGCACCCACTATATTTTCCAGACCTTTTGGAAAACATGGAGTTTGTCCTTTGGCCACATACATGCGAATATACGAGAAAGGTGATATTGTAGGCATCAAGGGAATGGGCAGTGCTCAAAACGGAATGCCCAGATATAGTCCCATGGCAAAACTGGAAGAGTCTACAGTGTTACTCAGGATGCTGTTGGCATTGTCGTAAACAAACAAGGGCAAGATTCTTGCGAAGATAATTGAAGTATTGAGCATATTAAACACTCCAAGAGCCAAAAAAGTGTGCAAAGGTAAATGATCAGAAAAAGGAGAAGGCCAAAGAGAAAGGTAGGTACTTTCTGAAGTGTCAGGCTGCTCCACTCAGGCACACTTTGTAAGAACTAATGGAAAGGAACCTGGAACTGCTGGACACCATTCCCTATGAATTCATGGCATGGTAAGTGTAAAACAAAGACCTCAAGACTGTAAGCAAAACAAAAAACAGATGAGAAACTCAGATTATGAACAACAAAACAGATGATGTATCTTTTAATTAATTTATTTATTTATTTTAATTTTTTAATGTTTTATTTATTTCTAGGAGAGAGAGAGAGACAGCGTGAGCAGGGGAGGGTCAGAGAGAGAGGGAGACACAGACTCCGAAACAGGCTCCAGGCTCTGAGCTGGCAGTCAGCACAGAGCCCGACGCGGGGCTCGAACCCACGAACCGCGAGATCATGACCTAAGCGAAAGTCGGACGCTCAACCGACTGAGCCACCCAGGCGCCCCTCTTTTAATTTAAATACATGATTTTTTAGGGGCGCCTGGCCAAGTCAGAAAAGTATGCAAGTCTTGATCTCAGGGTGGTGAGTTTGAAACCCCTGCTGGGTTTAGAGATTAACTTAAATAAAGGAACTTTAAAAAAAATCAAATCAGCTCAGGCCACAATCTCATGGTTCATGAGTTGGAAACCTGTGTCAGGCTTGCGCTGACAGCACAGAACCTGCTTGGGATTCTCGCTTTCCCTCGCCTCTGCCCTTCCTCCACGCTCTCACAATCTCTCAAAATTAAAAAAAAATTTTTTTTAACTTCATTATCCTGTTTTTCTACTTTAAGTTTTTTGTTTTTAATCTTATTTTTGAGAGAAAGACACAGAGTGCAAGCAAGAGAGGGACAGAGAGAGAAGGAGGCACAGAATCTGAAGCAGGCTCCAGGCTCTAAGCTGTCAGCACAGAGCCCAACACAAGGCTCGAACTCACAAGCTGTGAGATCATGACCTGAGCTGAAGTCAGACGCTTAAGCAACTCAGCCACCCAGGCATCTCACGGTTTACTATTTCAAAACCACTGTAATTTTACATAAACATACATGTTCATTAACATGAAACTATATACACAACCAATTAAAGGTCTGTAAGATTTTATAGAGCCATGCATTTTTAAACAGTTTCTTCCAGGAAGGAAAAATCCTTACTGCTACATATGAATAGCAAAATTGATAAAATCCACTAGTAAGTATTCATCTCTAATCATCTCAAAGGTATCTGAGAATAAATAGCCCTATAAGAATTTGGCATTCATTAGGACAGTATTTGCAGATCTACAGCTCACAAATCAGAAATGCCATCAGCTGTGGAGTCAATGCAGTTTGATCTGTGTTTCAGATAAGAAAGTGTCATTTATTTCCAGTAACATCAGATTAGTTTTGTAGCCCTACTTTATGTAAAGCTAGGTAAAGATAATTTCAAATGTGTTTACTAATTATGAATTCTTACTTTAAAATGTATAGAACTTTCTAGAATCTTTTACATTAAAAAAACCTAGAACTCCTATATTATTCTAGGTCTCAAGTAAAATGAACACTTTGGTCATACTGCACAAATATGGCTAAGTACATGGGGGAAAACCCAACTTTCATAAACTTAAACATAATTTTTACAAAACCACTTAAATTTCTAAGTAAACTGTTTTTTGTTATATTTGTAATAACCCAAAACTAGGAACAAGTCTTATGTCTCTTAACAGAAGAATGGGTCAATGATGGCATACAATTGTAATACAGAAACTATGATATAATCAACATGGATAAATATCAGATGTAACAGAGTGAAACAAGTCAGACACAAGAGACACAAATACATGGTGATGTAGGTCAGAATAGTGGTAACCTGATAATGGGGGAGGCAAGATGACAGAGAAGTAGGGAGCTCCATACATTTCGCTCACCCCCATCTCTCAAACAGAGAAGGCCTGAAGCCATAGAACACTGAACTGCAGGAGTTTGGGAGGAAAAGAGACAGAGTCCACTTAGAAGACAACCTCTTATGTTCACAAATGCAAACTGGGGAAGATAAAAACGGCTGGGACCCAGAGAGATGGAGGGAGGGGAGGGAACCCCCTTCACGGGGAGCTGCAGAGAGTCGCGCAGAAGAGAAAGCGGCTGAAACTGCTCATAGAACTGTTCCTGGAGAAGAGAAAAACCTCGGCTCGGGAAGTATAGTGATCCTATTTCTAGCTGTGGTGCTGACTTTGGGCTGGGTGCCCCGTCCCAGGCGGCCCCAGGAGTCCGCTGCTCTCCAGGCTGGATTCCCCCGCTGGGAAGCAGTGGACCTGAAACTGCGCTGCTGCTCTCTCCGCTCATCCCAGAATGGGAAACAGTCCCGCCTGCGGGATTTTTATTTCGGGCAGTATCAATAAAGCGCTCAGACTAAGACCTGGAAATGATGTGGGGCTTGGGACAGAGAACATGGCTTATTTTGGCTACGCCCACGGCACAGGGAGATGAGACCCAAATGAGTGATTTTCAAAGCTTGGTTCAAGAAGGGACTGGGGCACTGCCACTTTTCTCCCCACAACCACCAAGGTGGGCCCTCAGGGAGCCGCCTGTGGGACCACAGTGGAAGCTAAGACCTGCCTACACCAAACCATGCCACACTCATTACCACTAGAGAGCTGTGGGGTTTTGTTTGTTTGTTTTTTTACACCAGAGCCCGGGGAAAGACCAACACGGATGCACTGCTGTAATTAATTCTAGATCAATTCTTTCTATTCAGATATATTTTCCCTTCTCTCATTCACATCTCTCGCCTTTGCTACACTGGGCACTCTGGTTATCGGTTTGCTTAAGCAGTCACATTTAATCCATTCTCCAGATGTATATTCTACACCTCCACTACTGCCTTTCTCTCTCTGGAGTAATCAGACTATATAGTTTCTCTGAATAATGTTATTCTTTGTGTTTCTCCTTACCTCCTACCATATTTGCCTCTTTCTCTCTCTAAATTAAGCCTCTTAGTCTCTCTGCCTGGTCACGGTCCAATTTCGCTCTCTCCCTGCCTTTTCATTTCTCTCTTTGTATATGCTCTTCCATCAGGACTGCATACACCCCGCTCTTTTATTTGTAGCTGGGAATTCTGGTTTTATGCTTTTAAACTGTCCTTTGTCTTTTGGGTTTTTTCTTTTTTTCTTTTTCCCTTTTGGGTGCTTGTTTGTTGGATTTGTTTGTGCATTTGTGTGCCTTTGTTCCCTGTGTGTTTGTCTGCTTTCTTTTCCAGGGCTACCTCAAGAAACAAGCCCAAGTACACTTGGTGCAGAGTCCCAAATACCACTACGAGTAGGGAAATAAAATAACCAAAGTCTCAACAAGAGAGACCAAGAGACATCATTCAAAGAACACTTCCTGAATGCACAGGCCTTGGACACTCAATGAGCTTTCTTTAATATAGCAGTACTCACATGTGCTGAGCTTATAACAAGCTTTTAAAACTAAGAGACAGAAACCTAGCCAACATGAAGAAATGGAAGAACTCTCCTCTAAAGAAATTCCAGGAAGAAATGACAGCTAAAGAACTGCTCAAAACAGATATAAGCAACATAACTGAACAAGAATTTAGAACAATAGTCACAAAATTAATCGCTGGGCTTGAATAAGGCATGGAAGGCATCAGAGAAGCTATTGCTACAAAGACTATGGAGATTAAAAATAGTTGTGATGATATAAAAAATTGCTGTGAGGTGCATAATAAAATGGAGGCATCCAATGCACGGATTGAAGAGGCATAGAGAATAGGTGAATTAGAAGACACAATTATAGAAAGAGAGGAAGCCAAGAAAAAGAGAGATAAATTGATCCCGGGCAGGAAAGGAGAGTTCGAGAGCTGAGTGATACAATTAAACTGAACAATATCTGTATCATAGGAATTCCAGAAGAGAAGAGAGAGGGAAAGGAGCTGAAGGAGTACTTGAACAAATTACAGCTGAGACTTCCCCAATCTGGGGAAGGAAACAGACACTGAAATCCAAGAGGCACAGAGAACTCCCCTCAGAGGTAACTTGAATCGATCTTCTGCACAACATATAGTGAAACTGGCAAAATATAAGTACAAAGAGAATCCTGAAAGCAGCTAGGGATAATAGGGCCCTAACATACCTATCAGAGTAGTTACAGACCTATCTACTGAAACTTGGCAGGCCAGAAAGGAATGGCAGGAAATCTTCAATGTGATGAACAGAAAAAATATGCAGCCAAGAATCTTCTATCCAGCAAGCCTGTCATTCAGAATAGAAACAGAGATAAGTCTTACCAAATAAACAAAAACTGAAAGAATTCATCACCACTAAACCAGCCCTACACGAAATCTTAAGGGGGACTCTATGAGGGAAATGATGCAAGGAACACAAGGTAGCAGAGACACCACCACAAGCATGAATCCTAAAAAGAACACAAGGACTCTAAACCCATATTTTTCAATAATAACACTGAATGTAAATGGACTAAATGCTCCAATCAAATGACATAGGGTAGTAGAATGGATAAAAAAACAAAATCCATCTATTTGCTGTCTACAAGAGACTCATTTTAGACCTGAGAACACCTTCAGATTGAAAGTAAGGGGATGGTCAGATTTAAAGTAAGGGGATGGAGAAATATCTATCATGCTAGTGGATGTCAAAAGAAAGCTGGGGTAGCCATACTTATATCAGACAAATTGGACTTTAAAGTAAAGGCAGTAACAAGGGATGAAGAAGGGCATTATGTAATATTTACAGGGTCTATCCATCAGGAAGAGCTAATAATATGTCTATGCACCAAATACGGGAGCACCCAAATACATAAAACAATCCAAACAGAAATAATCTTATGAATAAGAATGTGCTAATAGCAGGGGACTTTAATACTCCACTTACAGCAATGGCTAGATCAACTAGACAGAAAATCACTAAAGAAACAATGGACTTGAATGACACATTGGACCAGATGGATCTGTCCGATAGATTTAGAACTCTACATCCTGAGGCCACGGAATTCACTTTCTTCTCAAGTGTGCATGGCACATTCTCCAAGATAGAAGCCCTCAATATATATAAAATAATTGAGATCATACCATGCACACTTTCAGATCACAATGCTATGAAACTTGAAATCAGTCACAGGAAAAAGTCTGGAAAACCTCCAAAAACATGGAGGTTAAAGAACACCCTACTAAAGAATGAATGGGCCAATCAGGCAATTAGAGAAGAAATTTAAAAATATATGGAAACAAACGAAAATGAAAATGCAACAATACAAACTCTATGGGATGCAGCAAAGGCAGTCCTAAGACGAAAGTACATTGCACTCCAGGCCTATTTCAAGAAATTAGAAAAAGTGCAAGTACAAAAGCTAACAGTGCACCTAAAGGAACTAGAAGGAGAGCAACAAGAGCACCCCAAAGCCAGCAGAAGAAGAGAATAAAAATCGGGGCAGAAATAAACAAAATAGAATCCAAAAAAAAAAACAAAACAAAAAAAACCCCCAAAAAACAGATCAATGAAACCCAAGAGTTGGTTTTTTGAAAAAATAAACAAAAATTCATAAACCTCTAGCCAGGCTTCTCAAAAAGAAAGGAGAGAGCACCCAAATAGACAAAATCATGAATGAAAATGGACTTATTACAACCAACCCCTCAGAAATACAAGCAGTTATCAAGGAATACTATGAAGAATTATATGCCAACAAATGGACTACTTAGAAGAAACACACACACACACTACCAAAATTCACACGGGAAGAGATAGATCATCTGAAAAGATCCATAACTAGTGAAGAAATTGAATCAGTTATCAAAAATCTCCCAACAGGGGCACCTGGGTGGCTCAGTCGGTTAAGTGTCCGACTTCAGCTCAGGTCATGATCTCACGGTTCGCGGGTTCGAGCCCTGTGTCGGGCTCTGTGCTGACAGCTAGCTCAGAGCCTGGAGCCTGCTTCAGATTCTGTATCTCCCTCTCTTTCTGACCCTCCCGTGCTCATGCTGTCTCTCTCTCTCCGTCAGAAATAAATAAAACATTAAAAAACTCAAAAAAAAAAAACAAACAGAAATACTGAAGGATAAAGAATTTTTTGATTTGTTACAAGGAGAAAGGTTAAAAAAAAAAAACCTTTAAGATTTATTTTATTTTTTTTTAAGTTTGAGAGTAAGAGAAAAGGGGGGAGAGAGACAGAAAGAGAATCCCAAGTAGGCTCTGTACCATTAGCACAAAGTCTGATATGGGCTCAAACTCACAAATCAGGAGATCATGAACTGAGCTGAAATTGGGCACTTAACCAACTGAGCCACCCAGGCGTCCAAGATTTTTTTATTTTTGAGTAATCTCTATACCCAACATGGGGCTCCAACTCACAACCTCAAGAGCTACATGCTTTACAGACTTGAGACAGCCAGATGTTCCTAAAAAAACCTTTTAAATTATTTAGACGTGGGTGTTATTACAAGGTATAAAATCCAAAGATCTTAAGTGTACAGAGTTCATAGGCTTTGATAATTTATATACAGCTGCAGGCAACCAGTCTCGTAAGACAGAATTATCATCTTAGAAAGTTCCTCTGTTCAGACTGCTACCAACAAACACTAGGTTCTGCCTGTTGAATTGAAGGGTAGGTTTCTGAATGTAGGTTCTAATGATGGGTATTTAGCAAATGTTTGTTGATTTCATCTTATAATCATGAAAGTGAAGGGGAATCTTAGCAAACGCCTATTTAAAAACCCTCATTTTACAGATGAAGAAATCAAAATCCATAAACATTAGGCAACTTTCCCCAAGTTACACATCTAATAACCATTAGGGTCAAGCTAAAACTCAGATATATTGATTACCAGATATCCTTTCCTATTATTCAAGCAGAGAGTGGTAAAAGAGAATCTCTCAGTGCTCCAAGTACAAAGAAATATTATGAATACTGTATACAAAGTTCCTCTACAATGGAAGAGATAGTACAAGGATTTGTATAAAACATGGTAGAATGACAGAGACTGGTCTTTTGGATGAAATGGTACAAACAGAACATTGTTTATCTCTAAGTTATTGAAAATATATACACAGATGATATCAAAACTTCAAAAACTATTCTTGAAGGAAAAAAAATTAGATATTTCCTAACATAAGATTGGAATCTATTTTAATGAACTCTACCGTAGCAATCTTTTATATTTAAATTTACTTTTAGCATTTTTATGTTTTGGTTTTATTTTTAATATTTTAATACTGAACTTTTTATATAGTAAAAAAGATTCCAATTTCTGGTAGTGCACTATCTCCATCGAATCTAACAAACTGCTAACATCACCAGTGAAAGCCATGGGGGCTGGAACAGATTTCATTAACAGCTCTGTCTGTCATTTCCTCACATATAAATAGTCAATACACACTGTGACAATGAGCATCATTTGGATGAAGAAAATTAAGTGCAGAGGCCATATCTGAAATCTAACCCAAACAGTTTATTGAGAGGTCAGACTTCTGACAATTATCTAGACCACTGCCAAGAACCAGATAAGCAAGAAAAGCATCTATTGGCCAGTCAGCTGTCATAAAGCCCCTGACAGCATTCCAAGAAGGCTTTAGGTTTTCTTTTAAAACCTCTAAGTCATTTTATTTCATACACATTTCTAATATATTTAGAAGATGTGGTCTCCCAGTCTAAGGAAGAAAAAAAAAAGTAAAGCAGGGAGAAGCCGAAAACTACAACACTGTTTGGGTCAACACCATGAAGTGTCTGCTAACTGCTCTGTTGTCTCCCTTTCCAACTGGCTATCAAAAAGCCCAACTGAGTCAGAAGGTATGTGAGAAATAATCTGTGTTAAAATAAATTGAGAATGCCACTGTACAAGTGACAGCTGCTATGAAGGAAGAATCATCCAGACTAACTTAAATTGTGTTCGGCATGTTCTGCTTCAAAATCCATTTTAACCAAACATCCATGGAAAAAAAAAAAGATGGTTTAAACGAAGTCTCCATACATAGGCAAAAAGGTGCAAAGATTTCACCACAAGGATGTTATTTGTATCATTATTCAAAATAGCAAAAACCTGGAGTACCAAAATTTCTAAAACGAATTAAATATTTCCACAAAATATTGTTTAGCTATTTTAAAATGTTATAATTCAATATATATTAATGTGGAAAGATTATTAATGGCATAGACAAAAAGGCAGGTCATAAAACTTTATTACAATATAATATGTTTTTGGAAAAAGGTGTTCATATTCGCAAAATAAAAAAGTAGGAGAACTGGAGAGTTATTCATCAAGGTCTTAAGAGATTTCTTTAGGATACAGGATATTAAGTGATAGTTTTCTTTTCCCCCCCTGTATTTTCTCAGTTTTCTACTAGTGAATACATAATATTCTGACCATTAAGAAATGTTATTTTTTAAAACTAGGGGGTGCCTGGGTGGCTTAGTTGGTTAGGCGTCCGACTTTCGCTTAGGTCATGATCTCGCGGTTCTTGGGTTTGAGCCCCGTGTCGGGCTCTGTGCTGACTGCCAGCTCAGAGCCTGGAGCCTGTTTCAGAGTCTGTGTCTCCCTCTCTCTCTGACCCTCCCCTGCTCACACTGTCTCTCTCTCCTAGAAATAAAGCAAACATTAAAAAATAAAACTAGGGGGTGCCTGAGTGACTCAGTCCATTGAGTGTCTGACTCTTCATTTCGGCTTAGGTCATGATCTCAGTTCATTAGGTCGGGCTCTGCGCTGACAGCCCAGAGCCTGCTTGGGATTCTCTCTCTTTAAAAAATAAACAAACAAACAAATAAATATAATAGGCCCAGTCTTTCTCAAAATTAAGCAAAAACTTCTCTCCATGTCTTTATCTTCCTCTTGTAGTGCCCATCCCCAGTAGACCAGAGCCCTTCTGCAGTTTTCCCTTATCTAGCAAAATCCATGATCGGCAAAGGATGTGAATTATATTCTACCATGAAGGAGAAGGTTACAAAACGTAAGCATTTTACTAGGGAATCAAAAACTTAAGCCAAAGAAATAGGCACTATTATGTACTTTCTAGCTACCTGGGAGGAATTATAGGAGGACAAAAGAAGCTTCTAGTTATTTCTAAACTTCCACTATACAGGTTGACCCATCTTGCTTGGCTGTGATGCCAGGGCCTAAAAGAAAACTATTTCACTGCTCTCTTAAGATTCCAGTCCTGCAAAGTCAGAGATTTTCATCATTTCAGTATATAAAAAGCATGGCTAACATTAGAAAAAAACCTGCACCAAATGAAAGTGCCAGTAGAGGGCTATAAAATACAATCTTGTTACAGAGCAGTTTCTCTGAGTAGTTAAAACAGAATCTTTAGACATTATTCTTCCCTAATCTCTAACTCCCCAAAACATTGTTCTTTCTGTTCCACAAGGCCTCTATTCTGACAAGAATCACAAACAATACTCCATAGTCACCACATGATCCAATCAATAGCAGGTGCCACAACTACATGCTTGTCAGGCAGCTATATGTCACCATAACCTGAATGGGTCAGGGCTTAACACTATCACCCTAACATAAAACCACCCCACCCATTTCCTCAGCCTAGCCCTGACTCTGCAATGTGACATTCTGCTACTAATGCAGATTTCCCCATGATCAGCCCACCCAGACCAAGAGGAAAATAGCCTTTTTCTCTTCGGTGCTTCATTTACTTTATTCACCCTGGAACTAGCATAAACATGAGTTCCAGTTCTTTCATGATTCTACTTTTTAAAGAAGTACAGCCTGGTAAAACCAGTTTATTCAAGAACTTAAAACTGCTAGCTATGTATACAAAACTATAAACTCTATAAGAACAGTAGTAAAAAAAAAAAATCAAGTAATTCCAGCTTTTTATGACGTCACTTTGGAAAATAATGATTCTCTATTTCAGTGTTTAAAAAATTTATCTACTTATGAAAGAACCGAAAAGTTTATTTGATATTCATTTGATTGTTTTACAATGTGTTTTACATTGTCATGCTAATCTGACAAATACAGATTACATATTTACTGCCACAAATAAGGAACAAAATTCTAGAGAACACATAATCTATAATAAGCAAACCAGGTGTCCATAAATTATGTCACAAAGAGTTTTGTCCTCTTACAATTTTCCCCAGGTATTGCATGGGCAGTTTTAAGAAGGGTCTTTTGCCAAATACCTGCACCTGGGTGGCTCAGTGAGTTAAGCGTCCAACTTTCGATTTCGGCTCAGATCATGATCTCACAGTTGGTGAATTCAGGCCCCGCGCTGACAGCGCTGCAAAGCCTGCTTGGGATTCTCTCTCTCTGGTCCTCTGGCAGGGGCACTCACACTCTCACTCTCAAAAGGAAAGAGTTGGAATGGATAAATATTTCAAGACTACTTTAAATGTCATGGTAGTAATTTCGCTTAAAGTGATCTAAATGTTAAGTATATCAATAAACTAGAATAATCATGACTAGAAACCTGTTAACTTACAGAATTCATTAGACAAAGTGAAAAAATGATCAAGTGATAAAATTAAATGTTCATTTTAAATTAAATGAAGGAATTTTTCATTTAAGATACATCTGAAGGCTGCAAATGTGGAAAAATGTAGGAAACAAGATGAATGACCATCTTCTATGTCTAACTTGGGATCTTCAATACAGCTGTATTAGAAGATGGCTTTAACCCTGTGGTTCATGTGAGACTACCTGATTTCTCTAACATAGCACTACAGAGCACCTTTGTAACAAAAGAGTCTACAAAGATTTAGCACATCCTCCCACGTAGTAAAGTTACCATGCTTATTAACCCAGCAAACTACTGAAAAGGCATTACTTCTAAACAAAGTTTTACTTTAGTTCACTTCAATCTAAAAGTTACAAACTACATGGGGCACCTGGGTGGATCAGTGGGGTGCATCCTCAGGTCAGAGGGTCCCGCGTTCAAGCTGGGAGTTGGACTCCTGCTGGAGGTGCAGAGTCTGTTTGGGATTGATATTCTCTCTAAATAAATAAATATACTTAAGAAGTAAATAAGTAAAATAAAAATTACAAACTACAACTGAACATGGGAATTTTCACTATGAATAATCTCAGTGTACGGAAAGAAGTGATCAAAAGACCAGCAGCGTTTTTGAATAACTGGAAGAGCAGTTTAACAAAATAACCTCACACAGCCTAAAATAATCTGAAGTCAGAATCACAATGAACTATGCACTTTTAATCCTTTACACCTGGAATACAGTGCCTGATTAATCCATCCTGAGGAAAATCTTACATAATTATGGCCCCTGAAACACCCGATATGCTGATTAAAGATACAGCAGTCTCGAAAACATTCTTAAGAATTAATGCATGTAACACACTAACTTTCCAAAACAAATGGATTTTGAAACTCTGCTTAAGAAAGCAGAGTTGTAGGACATCTAAAAAGACATTGAGCAGCACCTGGCTGGCTCAGTTACAAGAGCGCGTACGTGACCCTTGGTNAAAAAAAAAAAAAAAAAAAAAAAAAAAGAATTAAAAAACAAAAAAAAGAATTTGAAATGTAAAAAAAATAAAACGTAAATAAAAATTAAGAAACTAAAAAATAAAAAGACACTGATTTGCAGAAGTGAGAAGACCCTTAAGAACTAATATTAACAGGGGCTCCTAGGTGACTCAGTCAGTTGAGCATCCGACTTCAGCTCAGGTCACAATCTCATGGTTTGTGGGTTCGAGCCCCATGTCGGGCTCTGTGCTGACAGCTCAGGGCCTGGAGCTTGTTTCAGATTCTGTATCTCCCTCTCTCTCTGACCCTCCCCTGCTCATGCGGTCTCTCTTGTTCTCTCTCAGAAATAAATAAAACATTAAAAAAAAAAAAAGAATATAACCCACTGGAAATTTTAGTACACTGTTTTAATATTCCTCTCAAGAATCTGGCAAAAATCAACATTCTTCTTGAACTCTTATAAAAACGAAGACAAAAAAGAGAAAAAGTAGGGCAACCAAAAATAAAAAAAAATGTATAGTTGAACAAACTACTTTCTTATCTTTTCCAATACTATAACACATCCATTGGGCAAATTACATCTGACAAGTTTCATGGGTTTTGACATAATAACCTGTCAATTTCATCAACCAACTTAGTGGGAGAGACTTTTTCATTCATTTGCTGTTGTGTGAATGCATTCGCTATGTAGCATCCCCTACACCCAACCTAGCTAACACCACAGAGGGTTTCCAATGAAGCTTTTTGGGATTATCTACTCATCCAACTGTAACTCTCTAGAGTCCAGAAATCATAGTGTCATCTATCTAACAAACCTTCATCAGAGAAAAAACTAACAAAAGATTAATAGTAAGCCAAAATTTTTCTAAGAAATAGTAAAAGTTCTAAAATTAAATGTTTGACACTTGCAAAAGTTAAGAGAATATTCCATATAAATCTAAAAATCATTTTGCTCACTGCATTTTTACTTTGACTAAGTATAGCACTTTTTTTTTTTAAGTTTATTTATTTTGAGAGAGAGTGCATCCCTCTGCACTCACAGTGCAGAGCCCAACGTAGGGCTCGAACTCACCAACAGTGAGATCATGACCTGAGATGAAATCAAGAGTCAACACTTAATGACTGAGGCACCTCTAAAAAAAAAAGAAGCAAATTCTTGTTTGGATTTGCAAAACCAGGTTTTTAGGTTTTCATTTTCTGCTACGAGAGGGAAGTGTAATTTTTAAAAGCTTTCTTTCAGTCAACAGTAAGAAAATAATTCATTGGGAATGCAAACTGGTTCAGCCACTATGGAAAACAGTATGGAGCTTTCTCAAAAAATTAAAAATAGAACTCCGCACAATCCAGTAATCACATTACTGGGCATTAACCCCCAAAATACAAAAACACTAATTTGAAAGGATATATGCACACCTATGTTTACTGCAACATTATTTACAATAGCCAAATTATATAAGCAGCACTGATGATTAAAGAAAATATGGTACACACACACACAGGAATACTATTCAGCCATAAAAAAGAATGAAATCTTGCCATTTGCAAACACGGATGGAGCTAGAGAGTATAATGCTAGGCGAAATAAGTCAGATTGAGAAAGACAAATACTGTATGATTTCACTCACATGGAATTTAAGAATCAAAACAAGGGGGAAAAATAGACAAACCAAGAAATAGACTCTTAACTATAGAGAACTGATGCTGACTAGAGCAGAGGTGGGTGGAGGGGTAGGTAAAATAGGTGATGGGATTTCACTATATTGCACTATATTTCACTGTATTGAATAGAACACTGTATGTTAACTATATTGGAATTAAAATAAAAAACTTAAGAAAAAAAAATAACCTGTACTAGGATTTTCACCTTTCAATGCACTATGGCAGAATCCCTTGCTTTTTTTCCATTCTATCAGCAACCCAGATTAACAGACACTACTCAACAAGTGTATTTATTCAAAAATAACTGTCCTAGTCTGGGGCACCTGGATGGCTTAGTTGGTTAAGCATGGGACTTCAGCTCAGGTCATGAATCTCATGGTTTAAACCCCAAATTGGGTTCTGCACGGACACTGCAGAGCCTGACTGCTTAGGATTCTCACTCTCTCCTCCCTCTCTTCCCCTCCCCAGCTCACACTTTTTCCTCTCTTAAAAAATAATAATAATCGCCCTGGTGTCTGTGAAACAACACGTAGATTAAAAAACAAAAATTCAAGGCATGTACGTTTCCTTTCTACTAAGGGCTGACAACCTAAAAGTGCTCTTAAAAGAGTTACATAAGAGGTATGACTGGGGCTCCTGGGTGGCTCAGCTGGTTAAGCTTGGGTCATGATTCTACCATTCATGGGTTGGAGCCCCATGCTGGGCTCTGTTCCCACAGCTTGGAGCCCGCTTGCGATTCTCTTTCTCTTTCTCTCTCTCTCTGCCCCTCCCCTGCTTGCACTAGTGTATGCACACGCTCGTACATGCTCTCTCTCAAAAATAAACGTTTGAGGGGCGCCTGGGTGGCTTAGTTGGTTAAGCGTCCGACTTTCGCTTAGGTCATGATCTCGCGGTTTGTGGGTTTGAGCCCCGCGTTGGGCTCTGTGCTGACTGCCAGCTCAGAGCCTGGAGCCTGTTTCGGAGTCTGTGACTCCCTCTCTCTCTGACCTTCCCCTGCTCACGCTGTCTGTCTGTCTGTCTGTCTCTCTCTCTCCTAGAAATAAATAAAAAAATATATTTAAAAAAAAGGTCAAAGATGTGAAGTTCTGAGGCACCTGGGTGGCTCAACTGGTTAAGCATCTGACTTCGGCTCAGGTCATGATCTCAGCTTGAGTTCAAGCCCTGTGTCGGGCTCTATGCTGACAGTTCAGGGCCTGGAGCCTGCTTTGGATTCAGTGCCTCCCTCCCTCTCTCTGCCCCTTCCCTGCTGGCGCTGTCTCTCTCAAAAAATAATCATGGGGGGGAGGGTAAGATGTGAAATTTTAAAGTGTTAAAAATCTTTAAGGACAGAGGCGCCTGGGTGGCTCAGTTGGTGAAGCATCTTACTCATGACTTCAGCTCAGGCCAAGATCTCTCAGTCATGGGACTGAGCCCCACGACAGACTGCACTGATAGCGTAGCAACTGCTTGGGATACTCTTTCTATTTCTCTCAAAATAAACAAACATTTAGATGGGATGAGAAGGGTGAAACAGGTGAAAGGGATTAAGGTTATACCTATGGTGATTAGCACTGAGTGGAGATTGAATCATTACATTGTACATATAAAACTAATATAACGCTGTTAAACTGGAATTAAAATTTGAAAAAGCATTAAAAAATCTAATGAACACTTTGCGTACCATGGTACAATCTCAAATATCCATCCTTTTCCTTGTAAATACAGAGCCACATTAAAAAACATATTCTACTGTTGCTGCTTGGAATTTTTTTTAACACCACAGTAAATAAGGCCACTTACTCTTCGGTATCTTTCTATGCTATTTTTCTCTGAGAAACAAAGAATAGAATACCTTAAGTCAAGTAGTCGTTAGAACACATACAAACACTACCATCTTTTCACTCCACTTGTTATCTTCTAACAAATTTAAATTTTGCCACTAAGTCTTCTAAAATGTTACATTTTTCTGTCAAACACAAGAAAAGAAATGCTACATTACCTTGGAGCAGCCGTCAGGAGTTTTAATACTTAAAGCCCTTCAATTTCCTGTTCACTAGCACATTATGACATCATTGCCTTCCAGTATTTGGGCTCATTAAATAAATCTGCTTCTCTTTTGTTCCCTTGACTCCAAAACATATACTGCAAACGTTCCACTGTTCCCATTCACTATTCCAGTGAAGAATCTTAAAAATGATTTTATATTTGCACATTTCTTTGCTCGGTAAATACACGTTCTTCTTTTATTGCGATTGAACTAGAAGGGTCAATCTCACACCAAAAGACAAGATCTGGTCAAGATCAAATAGCAAAAGAAAGGCCCAATGGGAAGCGGGGGAGGAGTCAATACACCACCCAAACACGACGGATTCTACGGTTTCCACAGATAAACAAAGGAAGTGGATTTTCCCACGCCGCCGCCTGGGCTTTATTTGCCGAGGCATTTGCCCACTGAGCTCATTACCTTGAAGACGCAGTCCAAGTGCTGAATTTTTCTAGAGCCTCCCCATAATACGTGTACATCCAGAAAGTCAATGGAGGCAGAAATGAATGAGGAACTGAGCGGGGCTGACCTTCGAATCCTTCCTCCCACGCCACCAAAGAACCTAAACACCTACCACCCCAACACGTAGCTCCTCGGCTGCTCAAAACACAATTTTCAGGGGCAGGAGAAATAGTGTGGGGGATGGGCTTCAGGTGGGGCGAGTGTGGGGCGCAGGAAGGGTATCAAGACCAGACCGGCCGAGTGCACTTAAGGCAGCACACAGCCGGGCTGAGGGAAGTGGGCGCCAGCTGCGCGCGACCGCACGAACGGCGCGGGGGCGGGGGGAGCGGACTCGGGCCCGTTCCTCACCTGGCAGCCCTTCTTGTGATGAAAGCCAACCACCACGATGTGCAGGACGGGCCCCCGGGGGGCGCCATCGACTGCCCGTCCGGACTTCTCCATGGGCGGCCGCCGCGGGCCCGCAAGACGACGACTTCAACCGCCAAGGGCGGCGGGCCAGGCGACCCCGCGGTCCCCAGGAGGGCGGCGAGCGGCGGACTTCAGGTGTCAGCAGGGGCACCGCATGAGGGCCGCGCGGTGCGCCCGGAGGACGCCGAGGCTCCTGCAGTTGCGCGCCGCCCCCCCAGGGCCGGGGCCGCGCTTCCCTCATCCGCTTCCGCTGCTTCCGGGCTGTCACCTGACGCGGCCGCCGCCGGCGAGGCGAGGCGAGGCGGGGCGGGGCAGGACCCGGAGGGAACCTGACGGGGCGGGGCTTGGATAAGGGGCGGAGCTGTTGCGCCCCTAGAGGGGCGCGCGGCTTGCGGGAGGGCCTTGCGGGGTTACCCGTATTTTCCATCCCCTACTGCATGAGTTCGGTGTTAACCTGCTTCCTCCTCCTTTGCCCTTTCTTCTTACTTCTCAAAGTCTCTTCCCTATCCTTCCTCTTTCTTTCGCTATTCTCCGTTTTTACCATCTTTTTTTGGTTCTCTCCCCATTATCCAATTCCTTCATTTCCTTCCCCTTGATAACAGGAGGCATATTCGTGCGACTCTATACCTGTGTTTTACCTTTAAATTACTTGCCCACCCCAGGGTTTTTCTTTTGTTTCCTTCTAGATTTTTTTCCCCCTCTTTATTATGTATGGGAACTTGGGAGTCTTTTAAGGCCTGAAGCAAGAGATTCTCGACAATAAAGGAAGTTTATAGGGAGAACTGTAAATGATTATTCCAGTACTGATACTTAAAACTACATATATTATTTTCATTCTCTTTTTCTGGGTTTAGTACTCTGGTCAGTACAAAATATAGATCATCTATTGTCACCAGGATTCCTAATTTCCTTACT
The DNA here is from genome assembly GCF_008692635.1 of Crocuta crocuta. Taxonomy (NCBI): domain Eukaryota; kingdom Metazoa; phylum Chordata; class Mammalia; order Carnivora; family Hyaenidae; genus Crocuta; species Crocuta crocuta. The sequence continues at coordinate 4,473,602 of NW_027532002.1, forward strand.
GATTTGTACTATTTCTATTTTATTTTTAAAAACTAAAGGATAGGTAGGTGCCTGCTTCAAATAGAATTCGAGATTTCTGCAATGATTGGCTGTGAAGTTTATCATTTTTAGTTCCCTATCCCTTAGTTTAGACAACCTTGGCAGTTGATATTTTACACTCCAGGCGTTGTAACTTAAGAACTTGCATTCTAGGGGCGCCTGGGTGGCTCAGTCGGTCAAACGTCTGGCTTCGGCTCAGGTCATGATTTCACGGTTTGTGGGTTCGAGCCCCGCGTCGGGCTCTGCTGACAACCAGCTCAGAGACTGGGGCCTGTTTCAGATTCTGTGTCTCCCTCTCTCTCTGCTCACACTGTCTCTCTCTCTCTCCCTGAGAAATAAATAAAAAACACAAAAAATGTTTTTAAATAAAATAATAATAAAAAAGAACTTGCATTCTAATTGAAGTAGAGCTGAGAAAAACAGTAGGCTTCCTGTAATTAAGTTCTGTTTGCATGATTCAGTATAAGTGTTTTAAAGCTAATAAACATACGTATAAAGTTTTCAAGGTGTTGTTACCATTTCTTAACTATATTACAAAATTCTTGCTGTTGGTTCAGAACTGTATGTGAAACTATATTGTTCTTTGCAGAATATCTTACTGTTTTCTTCCATCTTCCTCAATATTTTCCATAATCGGCATAGCAAAATTAAATGTAATTGAACAATCTTTTTTTATTTTTAACATTTATTTTTGAGAGAGAGGAACAGATTATGAGTGGGGGAGGGGCAGGGGGCAGGGAGCAGGAGAGGGAAAGAGACAAAGAATCTAAAGCAGGCTCCAGGCTCTGAGCTGTAGCCAACTGCAAGATCATGACCTGAGCTAAAGTCAGACACTTAACCAACTGAGCCACCCAGGAACTCATAATTGAACAAACTTTTTAAAAAGATTTAAGGGCAGGAGATCTTAAAACTTTACAGCGAACACCAATTGTTTAATGCATTGTTCAAGAGACCCAGTAACAGCTTTATAAATATCACTCTGCATCCTAGACCTTCCAACTAAAACTACATCATTTATTCTTAACTATTTTGTTGCTTAAATGTTTAAGAAGTATGTTACTGGGAAATTAACAGAGAGAGAGTAAGCAAGGGAATTTGCAGAATTTTTTTCCAACTCTAAATATACAGACTGTTCCATCTAGAACAACTTTTAAGGGTGCCTAGGTGACTCGGTTGAGCATCGACTTTCGCTCAGGTCATGATTTCACAGTTCAAGAGTTTGAGCCCCCTGTCAGGCTTTGTGCTGACAGCTCAGAGCCTGGAGCCTGTTTCAGATTCTGTATCTCTCTGCCCCTCCCCTGCTCAAACTCAGTATCTCTGTCTCTCTCTCAAAAATAAAATTTAAAAATTTTGAATAATAACTTTTAGATTGTGTGTGTGTGTGTCTGTTTTAGAGAGAGAATGAGAGCAGTAGCTCACACAAATGGAGGAGAGGCAAAGGGAGATGGAGTGAGAGAATCTTAAGCAGGTTCTACTCCCAACACAGAGCCGGATGTGGGGTTAGATCTCACAACCATGAGATCATGACTTGAGCTGAAATCAAGAGTCAGAGGCTTAACCAATTGAGCCACCCAGGAGCCCCTTATATTGGTTTTGAATGAGTTGTATTAATATAGAATGAATTCACTAACAAGATATTGTCTTTAAGGACAAATATCTATTGAGAAAAGAATAGAAATTTCTCTTATTTTAATATTTTGAAAGTTTATTATTGAGACTGTAAATAATTTGAGATAACAATACTTTCTGAACATTATTATTTTTTAAAATGTTTTATTTATTTCTGAGAGAGACAGCATGAGCAGGGGAGGGTCAGAGAGAGAGGGAGACACAGAATCCAAAGCAGGCTCCAGGCTCTGAGCTGTCAACACAGAGTCTGACGTGGGGCTCGAACCCACAAACCATGAGATCTTGACCTGACGCTTAACCAGCTGAGCCACCCAGGTGCCCCTCTGAACATTATTTTTAAATAAATCTAAATTACGTTTGTATTTTCATGATGACATTTATCTAGAGGGGGAAAATTCGAGATGTTTTTCTGAACACATAATAAATTGAAGAGCCTCTTTTGGTTACATATATTTTATGATGAATTGTAGATTCTATTTTATGCTAGTGCTGTAAGTAAGGGCTAAGGGGAGAAAAACCCTGGAGACACAGAGCTATGACATGTTTTTAAGTTCATCAAAAATGAATTCTCCATCTGGAATTGGACTGTTGCTTCTTTTTGCAACTTGCCTGAGAACATGATAATATAAAACCACTGGAATGCAATCCCCATTACCTCTACTGTGTAAATGAATCATATCTCCTTTTTCAGAGTATAAAGAGACTTTCTTTATTCTTTATCAATAGTATTGAAAATTGCTAATAGAGGGGCGCCTGGGTGGCTCAGTTGGTTAAGTGTCCGACTTCGGCTCAGGTCATGATCTCATAGTCCGTGGGTTTGAGCCCTGCGTCGGGCTCTGTGCTGACCACTCAGTTTCAGATTCTGTGTCTCCCTCTCTCTGCCCCTCCCCCACTCACTCTGTCTCTCAAAATAAAATAAAGACATAAAATTTTTTTTAAAAGAAAATTGCTAATAGAAAACAAAGTATTGACTTTCTCAAAGCATATTTTTCCTGAATTTTAAACTTTATCAAGAAGTGACAGTGCCTTGAATTTGGTCCCTACTCTCATTATGGTATCGTGTAAGCAAAATAAGAAAAGAAAACCAGGGAAAGAAAAGGGCTTCATAAACAAATTTGGCATTACTTTGTCTTTAGAATCTTATGAAGGTTAAGAAGACATTGATGGGGATGAGTAAATGGAACCAATCTAGAGAACATTCATTAGACCCTACAGCACACCTGGAACTACGGTAGGCACAGTGCATCAAAAGAAATTTAAAAAGAAATTTAAGGGCCACCTGGGTGGCTCAGTCTGTGAAGCGTTGAACTCTTGATTTCGGCGCAGGTCACGATCTCAGTTTGTGGGATCGAGCCCCAAGTGGGGCTCTGTGCTGATAACACAGAGCCTGCTTGGGATTCTCTATCCCTCTTCCTCTGCCGCCCCCCCCCCCCTNTATATGTGAAGCCAGCCAGCAATGCTAGCTTTTGTAGCACTCACTTTAAGTCACCCATCATGTTAACAAGTATTAGGAAATAAAGATAAGCAATAGTAGCTCACATTTAATGAATAAGCACTGTATCCTCAGCTAGTCACTTTTTATGGATCGTTTCATTTAATCTTCACAAAAATTCTAACATAGATACCATCAGCCTCATCTTTTTTCCACTGGGTAAATTGACACTTATGTTAAATAACTTGCTGAAGGTCAAATAACTAGAAGAAATTGTGGTAGGGAAAGGATTTGAACCAAAAAAGCCATAGAACTTCAGAACCAATGAATTAAAAAATTTTTTTGCATTTTATTTATTTGAGGGACAGAGAGAAAGAGAGCAGGGGAGAAAGGCAGAGGGGGAGGGAGGGAAAGAGAGAGAGAGAGAGAGAAACCCAAGCAGGCTCCACGAGGAGACTGACTTGGGGCTAAATCCCACGACCCTGGGATTATGACCTGAGCTGAAATCAAGAGTCAGACACTCAATGGACTGAGTCACCCAGGTGCCCCTCAGAACCAATGAATTTAATTGCTTTACTGCTTCCCCAATTCTTGACATTGAGGAACTCAGTCTTTGGGGAGGGCGGTAACTCCCTGCAAAGATAATTACAGAATACACTGAGAGCATCTGATAATTATTAAAATTGTTGTGGGAAAATGAAAGAGCCTACCAAGTCTGCAAGTCAGAAAAGCTCCACAGAAGTAGTCACATTTGGGCAGGGTCTTTTTATTTTAATGTTTAGTTATTTATTTTGAGAGAGACAGAGAGCATGAGCTGGGGAAGGGCAGAGATAGAGAGGGAGAGAGAATCCCAAGCAGGCTCCATGCTGTCAGCACAGAGTCCAACATGGGGCTCTAACTCATGAACCATGATATCATGACCCGAGCTGAACTGGAGTCGGATGCTTAACTGACTGAGCCATCCAGGCGCCCTTGAGCAGGGTCTTAAAGGATGAGCAGCATTATAACAGAATTTGGTAGCAGAGCATCCTAAGTGCAATAAAGTAAAATAAAGTAAAAGAGAAAACATTTGAGAAGGTAAGAGTGTTATGCCAAACTTAGAGGAAGTATGTAAGATTTAAATAAAAATGAAGGGAGAGAGATTTGGTGGTGAGCATATACCAATTGCACATGGTGTTCTCTCTGTTTAGAATGCTGTTCCTGCCCCCTTTCTGCCTATCCAATTCTTATTTATCTCCCAAAGCTAGCCTTCTGTCAATTCCTTTGTGAAACTTCCCAAACTATCTATGTGACAAGTGGGGAAGTTATTTAATCTCTCTGAGTATGAGGATCTCCATTCAAACACTTGTCTTACAGGATAATCATAAAAATTAGGATTAAGTGTATTTGAAAGTTTTCTGGCACCTAGTACCTGCTCAACATTTATGAAATGCAAAAAAGCCAGAATTGTTGTGGTATTTAGAAGGCTGAACCCTAGGAAGCTTTGAACTGAAGGACCCATCTGCTTCTGAACCTTCTTGTTGATATTTGCCTTAAACCATACCAAGGATCTCTAGTTCTCTAGGATTTGCTTTACATATTTTATATATTATATTGCTATAATTTAATTTATATTAAATTTCTTGTGTCTTGTACATAATGTTTGTTAGCAGTCTTTCCCTCCATTCATCCTTAAGCTCCTACAACGGCAGAAGAGCTTGTTCTGTTTTGTACAGTTTTATACTCAGCGAAATGCCAAATAGTGTGTAACTAATGCGCACTATGAGTGATGGGTACATTACAACTATCTCTTGTACGAATGAATGATGTTATTCCTGCTCTCTCCTGTTTAGACTTCTCGGCTTTAAGTTCCTGGGACATAAACATAAAACAGACTTAAGGAAGAGAATTTGTTTGCTTTCTATTCTTTTCAAAACAAGTGCAAAAACATAAAAGGTTCCTAAGTGTGATGACATTAACAAAGAGTGACATCTGGTGGTTGCTTGTTAGACAAGACAAATAAATTAGACTCCTATAAATTAAATTAGGTAGCAGAAATAAAAAGAAAACGTATTTTTAAATATCCGCCCTAGAAAAGTTAAAAATAAATGCTGGTTGTGGGATTTCAATTTACTGGACTTTTAAAAGCAGTACATTCTTTCGAAAATGGTTTTTACAAAAATTGTAACACAGTGAATTGGTGGCGGGAAAAATGAATTGGTTTGGTTTGAAAAAAGATCCTGACTTGAGATGCAACTTCATAAGATAAAATACGACGACTCAAAGGTTTTCCTATTTTGCAAAACCTTTCAGGTTCAGGAGGAATTTATTCACAAGGCAATACCTTTAACGTCTGTCGGAAACAGCCTGGGGAATGCAGATATCTGCTGAGGCCACACCATGTCGATTGGACAGAAATACTTCCCGAGACCTCAGGACCCGGGAAAGGCCTGACTGGTCGCGACTCGCTTGGACTGGCTGGATCACACGTTCGGCCTCAGATTGGTCGAGCCTGCTTGGGCTGCGCGGGATGGGGGTGAGAGCGGAAGCGCGCTCTTTCAAACTCGCCGTCCGAACGTCGGAGCGTGCAGGCCACTTCCGGCGTAGCCATGGCGGCTAACGCTACCACTAACCCGTCGCAGCTGCTTCCTTTAGGTAATCGTGGTCGTGTGGGGAGGGGGACCCGGAGAGCTCAAGCTAATCGTTCGGGGCCGAGGATCTGCAGCCGAAGTAGCCCTTGGCCGAGTGTTAGGGCAGTGTGTCGGACTGCTTTACTTTTCCGGGGGGTGGTTCCTAAGCTCCCAAATCTCTGCTTTCCACGACCGCTCATGCCTTTTAACGTGGTGGGGGTTCTTGAGGCGGGGACTTGTGACTCCCCAGCCAAACCGTCACTCAAAAAGGCCCACAGTTACTGAATGCGTCATCAGCTTTCTTTGTTGTGGGTTCGCGTCTGCAGTCATGGATAGCCTACCCACTCCTCAGCTTGGTATTCAAGCGCCCAGATTAGACCCTGTTGTTAGTCTGGCTAGTTATTGAGAGAAGCACCGGCGTCTGGACTGGGTCTAAAAGGGGGATCTGGAACCTAGTTTTGTTCTTCAGTAAATAGTTTTACTGACTCTCCGTGCACTAGACGCAATGGCCGGGCACTATTCGACAAATTTAAATCACACCCGTTGCCTTCAAATAACACAGCACATAGCCCTGGAAGAGATAGAAAACTGGACGAGTAAACCTCATGCCATATAAGGCAAAATCAGCTAACCTGAAGTGCGTTCAGAGCACAGACATAGTGACCAGAAGAAATCTCTGGTAAAGACAGCTGTGCCTCTCTGTTCCAATATTTTGTAGCTGAAGAGTTAATTTGAGTTATCGGAGGTGGCCGTGATTTAAAAGTTTCGTTTCTTCATTCGACAGACTCATTTTAAATGCTTAGTATATGCTGGACATTGCCCATTGGGGAAATAGTCATGCAAAAATGAGGGGCTTAGACTCTGAGAGGGAGGAGGCTCATATGTTAATCAAATAACCTACAATAACATAAAACTACGACTGTGATAAATTTCAGCAAATGAGAGGTAAGTAGTGAATAGAGAAATTTTTTTCTGTTGATTATGCAATCAGAGATACGTAGTATAAAATGTACAATTTTTGAATGAATACCTTTCCTGGTTTCTTTCCTTTCACCGTATGCAAGTAACAAGGATCAGTAGACAGTTAAATATTTGTTGAAAGTAATGAACGGGTAAAATAGTCTTTTTCCTCTTCCCCTTCTTTTTTTTAATATATAGAGCTTGTGGACAAATGTATAGGATCAAGAATTCACATTGTGATGAAGAGTGATAAAGAAATTGTTGGCACGCTTTTGGGATTTGATGACTTTGTCAATATCCTTTTAAAAGGTGGTGTTGGTATGGGTTTTTCTTCAGTATTTAAGAAGTAAGAATATCAACAGTCAGTTCTTACTGATTATTATAACATTCTCAAGGAACATGTGATAGTGTTTTATGAGGTGTGTATCAGATAAAGTTCCTACCACTTATATGTGTTTTGCATTTGAGCTATTGTGTTAAACATCGTAATTAAAACTGAATAAAGGCAGCAGCCAGAGTAAATTCAACCTGGTCCATTTATTTCCTTAACACCAAATTTCAGATATGGTATTGGAGGATGTCACTGAGTTGTGAGTAGTGTTAAAAATTAAAGAATTGGGGGGGGGGGGGAATCTTTCTTTAAAGTAATTTTAGTATTAATGAGTTTTAAATGGTTTATAAGAAAACATTGCCTGTTAGAAATACCTTGAAATTTTATCTACAGATAAAATTGGATGTTAGTAAAATTGGAACACAGTATTACCATAATGTAACTATTAGTGAATTGTTGGGAAGTTAATGGAGACAGAGCCTTAAAGTAAAAGATATTAAAAACTGCCAGGAATCTTTGGGCTCAGGCAAATCAAGGTACTGATAATACAAGCATTTAACTATGTATAACGTAAAATGTAAATGCTGGCTCCCTTATATTAGTTACAAAGGTCATGACTAGTATCTGCTTTTAAAACTGATTGGTTACAGATCAGTTTAATGGATAGGGATTAGTGGTAAGTAATAGTAAGAAAGTGAGGCTAGTAAATATTTCATATTTGCTCTCTTTGCCAAGTTTCAGCTTTTATGAAGGTCAGTCCTGGTAAGTGCGGATCTTAAGCCAGTCAGTTCACTGTGTTGCCTTTGGGGAAGAATGTACATCATTCAGTCGAATAACCATTGCCTCTTAAACTGTGAATGTAATTGCTTGACCTCATATTTCCTCATTTATATTCAGGAATAGCCTTTTTAGGGGTCGAAATGTTGGCTTTGATTATCATTGTTTATCCTGACTCTATTTTATCTCTTCATTTAGTGAAATCACACCAGAAGGAAGAAGGATCACTAAATTAGATCAGATTTTGCTTAATGGAAATAATATAACAATGGTAAGACACAGTAAAGCTGTTTTATTTAGATGTTAGCCCATTTTGGGGGGGCAAGGATTACAGATTACCTTGCTTGATGAGATGTTCATATCCCAGTGGCGCTTAAGTTGGGAAGGAGATGCTCTCGTGATCAAGGCTTTAAAGCTGAGCTGCTGAAGATGACATTAGCTTAAAAATTAGTTTGTTTGGGCTTTTTAATCTTTTAGTTTGCCAAGAACCATTGGTTAGACTTGGAGTATTAGTTGATAATGTTGGGAACTGTAAACAGAAGTGATGACCAGGAGAAAATGGGAATGTGAGGGAGGTATAGGGAGAGGCGCAAGTGGGTTGGATTGTGGAAGAGGGGTTTTTAGATGGTGCAGGTGGTGGTGTTACTATTAAACTCTTTTTCCTTCTATGCAGCTAGTTCCTGGAGGAGAAGGACCTGAAGTATGAATGGATTTCCTTGATTTAACTCTGTTTAGTTTTATAATGACAACAAAATAGAAATTTTTTTTTTTAACCTTTTAATGTTTGGATTCTGTAAAGCTAAGTTTCCCGTTGAAGGGAAATGTTTTGAAGATGCATTGTAAATGCCCATTTTTGTAAGTTAATCATTATTATCTTGGAAAAAGAAGAACAGTTTGTTCTTTGAAGATGAAAATAAAAATGTTTTTAGTTAATTGTCATTTTATTTTTTTGTACTGCCATAGCCAGTGTAACAAAAATTGTAGTTATTCTGTCACTTGCTTTCCTATTATTTTATGTCCATTTTCTTCCTCACGTACATGACTGTTAGATTCTCAAACAAAAATTGTTCCAAACAAAATGACAAACTTTGATTTTGAGCAGTTGTGTTTAAAAAACCTGAAATGATTACTTATAGAATTCAATTTAAACTCTGGTGCTTTGAAATGAGGATTTTTCTATTGAACTTAAGTTCTGTTAACTCCTTTTAAAAACATGCAAGCTGGGGCGCCTGGGTGGCTCATTCGGTTAAGGGTCCATCTGTTTATTTAGGCTCAGGTCATGATCTCACAGTTCATGAGTTCAAGCTCTTTCTCAGGCTCTGTTCTTGTAGGCTGGAGCCTGTTTGGGATTCTCTCTTGCTCCCTCTCTCTGCCCCTCGTGCATGTGCTCACTCTCAAAAACCACCCCCCAGCCCCCCAAAAAAACCCAAGCAAACTTATAGTTGTAGAACAACTAAGTTACTGAGATGAAAAGTAACAGCGTAGGGAATATTGTCAATAATATTGTAATAACATGATGACAGATGGTGTAGTCCTTTACAGTGGTGAGCATAGTGTAAAGTATAGAATTGTTGAACCACTATGTTGTACACCTGAAACTAATAAAACATTGTATATCAGCTATACTTTGATAATAAAAAAAATATACAGGTAATATATGCACATTGTAGGAATGGAGGTAAGAAAAATATTCATTACACTTTGCTGTATATCCTCTTAGACTTTCTCAGTACACTCTCCACGTTATTTTTACAAAAACTTACTCCTCCTGAATATACTGTTTTGTAGCCCCATTTAAGACAAAAAAAAATTTAAATCGTGCACATCTTTCCATGTCATATTTCAGTAACAATAATGTTTGCATTGTATTTCATTAAAAGGATTTACCATTAATTTAGCTGGTTTTTATTATCGGCCATAGTAGTCTAAATCTTGATACATTTTTCTTTTTAAAAAATTTTTAATCATTATTTTTTAGAGAGAGAGTGTGAGTTGGCGGGGGGCGGGGGCGCAAGGTGGGGACAGAGAGAGGGAGACACAAAACCCAAAACAGCCTCCAGGTTCTGAGCTGTCAGCACAGAGCCTAACACAGGGCTCAAACTCAGAAGCTGTGAGATGGTGACCTGAGCTGAAGTTGGGAGGCCCAACTGACTGAGCCACCCAGGTGCGCCTACATTTTTATTTTTCTTAGAAGAAATTTGTAATGTGAGCTCAAAGAGTATAGTTAGGTTTCCAGCAAAAAGTATTGTGCCTGAATCACAAGTACCCAGAGACCATCACGGAGCCGACCCCGATGCAAGTACATAAGGGTCTTTATTACAAGCTCTAGCAGGGGCTCACCCGTCAACCGGCGCAGTGGCAGCAGGGTGAAGCCCTGAACAATAGCGACCAGAGTTTTTATGGGGTAAGGGACAGGGGTGTTACAGTGCACGCGTTGTACGTATAGAATCATCACATAAGGACCAATCATAATTGCACAGCACTCATGGTAACAGTTTTGGCCATTCAGTATCTGTGAGGTGTTTGTTACTTTTGGCGGGACCCAATCATGACCTTTGAGAATCCTTTGAAAATGACCAATTATAAGGTGAGTTCAAAGGGCCCATGTGGGGTTTTAGGCAAGTGGTGAGTGATTAGCTAGTTTGTACAAAGTAACTATAATCCTCAGTCCCTGACTCAAACCACAGGAATGTTTTTAACTTCTTTTGATTGGCTGATCTGAGGGTGGTCCGAGAGTGGCTTCAGCCTTGAGCAATCTGAGGCTTTTCCTGGAACTGGGGCTGCATGCAGCCCGAGGTTGCTCTTAATGGAGGACTTAATCTCAAAATGATGTTACTTAGGCTCCTCAGTATGTACCATTCTACACTTGGCTAGCAGTTTTTCATGGTATTTTTTTTTCATGATACTCTTTACATACGGTCATTGGCTATGTTCTACCATCTTGCTTTGCCACTGGGATAGGCAAAAACTGGTATGTTTAAAGTTTATTAATTTTGAACTCCTTTCCAGTTTGTGAATTACTTATGAGGCTTTTGCCATTGAGATGCCTGTCTTTCTTACTAATCTGTAAGAATTGTTAGTTTGCTCTTAGTCATGTATTTTACAGATAATTTCCCTAGTTTATAGTTTGTCTATTATTGGTAATATTTTTGACATAAATAATGTATTTTTATGTAGTCATATGTTGATCTCATCCTTTATGATTTTTATCATCAGTACACGTGGATTAGAAAGGCCCTCTTTGCTATGATTATATATATTTTTGTTACTTTATGTTCTTTTGTTTCATTTAAATCTTGCATCCATCTTTGGTTTTAGTGTTTCCACAACAAAACAGGATCCAACTTTCTTTTTTCTTTCTTAAAAAATTTTCTTTTTAACATTTTATTTTTAAGTAGTCCCTACACCCAAAGTAGGGCTCGAACCTACAACTCTGCAATCAAGAGTCACATGCTCCACTGACTGAGCCAGCCAGGCGCCCCTCTTTATTTTTCAACACAAATTTATTTTCCAAAACAAAACGCTATTTTGTGGGGTTTTTTTCTTTTTCGTTCGTTCGTTCTTTCTTTCTTCCCCCTCCCCGTGGTATTAACACTCCTACTGTGGCTGATTTCAAGCTGCCAAGGGTTTAACCATGAGCTTGCCAACTTCCCAAAGATTTAACAGTTGGTTCTCAGGAGCTCCTGGGAGCCTGTTGCCAACCCCCCCCCCCGCCCCCCATCTCCACTTCTGACCCTTGGGGAATGCTTTTCTCCTTTCTCTTTGGAGTGGGGGGTGGGAGGTCAGATGTGATAGTGACCCCTTTTCACCCTTTTACTCACCGTCCTATGGGAAATGGGTGGTCATACTCCGCTCTTAATTTTTTCCCTAAAGAACTAGCCTTTAAGGAGCACATATTCTTAGCTCCAACATGTTAGGAGTTTAATAGAAGCCTGACATCACTCAGGGAGGCATACAATTACTTAGTCTGGCAAGGAGATAAGTCTATTTCTGGAGTTCAGTAACAGGAAGTTCACTAGCCTATAGGTAAATGATACCTCTTAATCTAGTCTGAACAGTAATAAAGATGATAGTATGACTCCCATCTGCTTCTACTTTTGTCTTAACGCTGCAATTCGTATAAAATGGGTACTACTCTAAATAAGGGTCTCGACATTTTTGGGTAACTTTTTTTTTTTTNGTAACTCTTAGTTATAGGGGCTGTTCTGTGCATTGTAGAATGTTAAACAACATCCCTGGCCTATACCTACTGGATCCCAGTAGCATCTTTCCTCATCTCTTCCCCCAGTTGTGACAAAAAAGGGCTCCAGATGTTGCCAAATGTCATCTGAGAGCAAAATAATCACTCATGGTTGAGAAGCACTGTTCTACAATAGAGATATTATTTATTGGGCCCTTTAAAATTCCCTCATGTTTGGTGCATGGGTGAGGAACACTGTGTCTAGACAATGAATAAAATTCCCAAATTCCCCAGGTAATTCTAATCCTCACTAAAACTTGAGACCCACAGCCTTTGAACAGTTTTTGCTGCATTTAAACTGTAAGGCAGCTAAGTTCCATGTATGCTATGGCATACAAATGCCAGACTTTGGTCTGGACCAAGGAAGAATTGTCCATAGGCTTGGGGTTCACTTCCATCCAGGCAGTCTCAATTTCATTCTTGAGGGATGACTTGTTGATTACACAAGGTCTAATCGTATCTTTAGATTTTGGGGTACAAAACTGCAGCCTCACCAACAGAGGTGTGGTAATTTCTATCAGTAAAAAAAAAAGGTAGGGGGGAGGATTTTTTTTTTTTAATTTTATTTATTTTTGAGAGACAGATCATGAGCAGGGGTAGAACAGAGAAGGAGACACAGAATCTGAAGCAGGCTCCAGACTCTGAGCTGTCAGCACAGAGCCTGACGCGGGGCTCGAATCCACAGACTGTGAGATCATGACCTGAGCTGAAGTAGGCTGCCTAACCGATTGAGCCACCCAGGTGCCCCGGGGAGGAGGCTTACTGTAAAGGGAATATGAGATCTTCTAGGATTGAAGGTGAAAAAAATCTCAGAGAAATTATTGTAAGCCAAAAAGTGGAATGCCTATGCATGGGGCCTTTTATTTTTCAAATTGTATTTTGTAAGATAAATATTGTAAATACGCAATTTACAAAATTGTATTTTGTAAGATAAAATTGTATTTTGTAAAACATATACATTTAGACTTACTGAAGAAAAGTTGCAGGAATCAGAAAAACTTAGACCCTACTCAAGTTTTATCAGTTGCCCTAGTAGTATTCATAGCAAAAGGATCTAGTCCTGGATCATGTGCTGTATTCAGCTGTCATGTTTCTCCAGTCTTTCAATTTGCAACAGTTCTTCAGTTTTTCCTTAACTTGTAGGACTCTGACATTTCTGAAGGTTGCAGACTAACCATTGTAAAAGAGTCCTCATATTGGATTTGTTTATTGTCTCCCCATGAGTAAGCTCAGAGTGTGCATTTCTGACAGGTGCATCACAGGAGTAATGCTACTCTTTCCATAAGGTTGACTAGTTCCATTTCTAGGGTTGTTAACCTTGAACTTTGATGTTTGCGAGGATTTTCCATTGTAAAGTTACATTTTCCTCTGTTTTTGTTAAATATTTTGTGTGGTGGCTATCCAAGACCATGCAAATATGCTGTTCATCATCCCACTTTAACCCACAAGTTTTTGTATTCCTCAATGTTTCTTACTGAAATAAATGAATTAGTAATTGATTACTTAATAAGTAAGTCCTGTATTTGACTAGCAGTCAGACTAACGGGAGTAAGAGGAACCTACTTGACGGTGGTTGTTTTCAAGTATCAAAAACAGAATAAAGGCTCAATATTGAAACATTTTGATAGATTTAATCTACTTTATCCAAGATTAACCCTGACTGAATCTTTGGTTGTTGACCATTTCATTCTTAAAAATAATCATGAATGACATCAAGTGGCCACCAGAGTGCACTGTGGAACAGGCAGCTTGTCGCTGAAGCCCAGGCTTTTGTGTTTTCCCCAAATCCGGTTTTAAAAAGTGAGGTTTCTGGGCTTCCACTCTGCTGTACTTACTGTTGAATCACACCACAAAGGTAGGTAAAGAGTTGAATTGTTACTATTTTACACTGATTTTTGACAAAGAGGAATCTGTTTTCATTCACATTTTCTACTTGAGGTTCCCTTTTTTACTGTAAAAAACGTAAGTATAATGTGAATTAAAACATGGGCTCCAGAATCAGACTTACCCAGACTCTAATCCCAATCAATCCTTTATTAGTTGTGTGAGTTTAGGTGGCTACTTAATGTCTCTGGCCTCGATTCTCTCATCTGTAAATTGGGAAAAATAACCACCTCTTAGAATTGTAAAAATTAACCAAGATAATATATGTAAAGCATCCAGTATAGTTTCAATCATATAGTAAGTGCTCAATAAATGGCAGTAGTTAAAGAGACTCTTGGATCAATTTTTTAGAGAAAATCATTTTTCCACCACATCAATTCCATTTCAACAATTTAAGCTACCTGCCACTTAGTCTATAACATTTCCTCTGAGAACTGAGCCCTTGGTTATCTTTGATTTTTTTTTTTTTTTTAATCACAAAGCACAGTGCTTGGGCAAAGGGACTCAAAAGATATTTGTTGAATTAAGTGGTGACAACCGAGTAGGAAGCTTTTCTATTCTTAGGATGAGACTGGGAACATGGCCTTTATTAACCGGAAAATGGCTGAATTTACAAAGCAATTAGTTTTAAGTTTTGGAATGAAAGAGGCAGGGAGATTTCAAATTTTGTTCATGATTATCATTCATTAATAAAGCAAGCATTTATCGAGCACTTACTTTGTGTCTGCCTTTCAGAAACTCCCTGCTTATCCAGAAAGATAGGAGGGAATCTCCCGAGTGTGATACAGTATGAGGAATACATTACCTTTTGGAGCATGAGGAGAGGTGGGAGTGGGAAGCAAGGAAGGCATTTTGTCTCATAATTGCTGCTCCTTGAGCCATGGGCCACATTAACACTTCCTCATAGCAACCCTGTTATTTGTCATTAGTTATAGTCAGCCTCACCATCAGCATCTCACGAGGGTAGTAAGACATGAGAAGGACCTTATTTTTTCCTCTACTGAATTGCCTGGAGAGCATCTCTTGCTGATTGCTGTTGAAAGTGTGACATTTAATTAGTGGGGAAAATTGAGTCAGGCAAGAGGCAGCCTGTGCCAGCAAGGGGGTGAGAAAAGGATGGGTAAGAAGTGATATGCTCAGTGGGACAGTTTGGCCCAGATTTTCTTCTATATCCAGATTGGGTGCTCACATTACCACCAGATTGGGTGAAGATTACAGAAGGGATTATCCATAATGATGGGGACCACAAATGAGCCCTCATGGACACCTAGAGGTGGAATGGAAAGAGGAGAACATAGGTGCACAAAGGCAAGGGGAGAGTGATCACCTCCACAAGGAGTGGCCAGGAGAGGCTTTCCAGAAAATGTAATCAATCATTAAGCTGAGTTTCAGTGGTTGTTTTCCTGGGAAAGGGAAAAGCATTCCAGGTAGTGGAAACAGACTATGCTAATGCACTGAAGCTTTCTTTCATTCTTTCTTTTTAATTTCTTCTTAATGCTTTTATTTTTTAGAGAGAGAGAGAGACACAGCATGAGCAGGGGCGAGGCAGAAAGAGAGAGAGAAGGAGACAAGAATCTGAAGCAGGCTCCAGGCTCCAGGCTGTCAGCACAGAGCCCGACGCGGGGCTCAAATTCACAAACCGTGAGATCATGACCTGAGCTGATGTCAGACACTTAACCGACTGAGCCACCCAGGCACCCTGACACTGAAGCTTTCTAAAATGCCACCAAGATGTTGAGCATAGCATTTTAAAAGTTGTATGAAGGACCTATGAAAATACCGCCACATACATCACCCAGATTCTCTCCACTTACAAGGTGCCTGAATTTCTGTAATCCCTGTCTTGGGAAAGTGTCCCCCTAAAGGGAGGTAACGTGTAGTTTCTGCCCTGTGGCTTGTTCCACAGCAGTTGCTCCTCATATAAGATCAAAGCAGCAAAAATAGCCTGATATGTAAAGGGCTTTGTGTTGAGTGGATGTGTATTAAGGAGTGGTTTATGTGGTTCAGGGTTTAGGTACGATTTCAGTATTAGTAAAAGATGTTTTGCTGGGTAGTTGGGTTTATTTGACCCCAGGCTCTGGGAGAACTGGAGCTTTCTGACATTTTCAGAAATTCTTTAAACTTGGCTCTCTTGATCTAGGGGGAATGTTTTTCCTGAGAGGTGAAGAGACTCTGGTTTCTCGTTATGTGTTTGGAGGAAAGGGCAGGAGTTTCTGGAGTTAACCACACTTGGTTTGATTGTTGGCTGTGTGACTTTCTAGCCATTTGAGATGGAGTAAGTTGCTTGTCTCTGTAGGTCTCGGTTTCCATATGTATGTGTGGGTGGATATGTATACATACATAGAATTGGGAGGATGTGTATGTCATAGTGCTGTTTTGAGCATTACCATGATTCTTTGTATGCACAGAGTCGGGCCTATCGTGTGTATTTAGCACATGTTAGGTCTTGTGCTTTCCTGAACTACAGCTGGGGGCTAGCCCAATGCGCACTATGGGGAAGCCACTCCCCACCCTGTTACTGTTTGAATCCAGACAAAATCTAGTCAAAATAGACACCAGGAGTATCTGAGAGAGGAGATTGTGGTTGAGGTGTGGAAGTGGAGGGGTCTGCCTGCAGCGTGGGTTCCGGAAACTGTAAAGGATGCTGTCAGTGCCCCCTGCAATAGCTCCTTGGGCCACCATGGAGGTCACTTTTAACTTGGGTGGGTTTCTGTGTCACACCAATGACCTACTCAAGCACATGACTCTGTTTGGAGGTTTTCTCTGGCCTCATGCACATGCTATGCCTGGAAGTCCTGGGGAATTACTGCCCCCAAGAGGGACTTTCCACTAATAGGGAGAGGAGTTGATGGATAAAAATTCCAGCTCTCTTGCTTCTAAGTAGGGGCAATTCTCAAGTGTGTTCTATGCAGTCTCTTGGAGGGTCCTCAATGGGATGGAGCCCCAGCTGTCCTAGCAGCATCCTGTCACACACTTCTCTGCTCCCCCACCTGCTTCCTGGGATGACCTCCAGAAGTACTATGTATCCAAATAATTCTGTGCTTCCAGTAGCTGGGGCAGATCACATCCCTACCATGGGCCTATGTGCTGCTCACATCCAGGGCCTCTTTGCTATCCCTGTGAGGGACTCACAGAGAGAACCAAGAGAATATTGCCAACCAGAGGAACTGTGTTGTCATTTCTCCCAAAGCAGGAGGGTGCATCATTCATGGCCAGACTGTGGTGCTGGCCTTGTAACACAGAGAAAGAAGGAGAGCCATGGAGGTGGAGAGCATGATTCTGATTGGTGCTTAATTAAAGATCAGGTGGCCACCCTCACGGATGACATATGCTATACTGCAGTCAAGCTACTCTATGTCAAAGCCACTAAAGTTTATGCCATCTTTACTCCCTGATTTCTTCTCTGGGCCAGCTATTTCCAGAATTAATGATGCTGCCTCTGGAGCTATCAATATCACAAACACCATTCTATAAGAGAACAAAACAAAACACTGTTCTAAGATGCAAGTTATGGGTATTTCAGTGATTTTGGCCGAGGCGATCCGAAGAGCAGACAATAGTACATGTCTCCTACTTGTTTAGCCATGGCCCTCCATATCTCCACAATATTATGATTTCATACATGATACTCTGAACTAAATAGTTTTTACTTTAGAATTCAGTAAAATAGGGGCGCCTGGGTGGCTTAGTCGGTTAAGCGTCCGACTTTCGCTTAGGTCATGATCTCGCGGTTCGTGGGTTCGAGCCCTGTGTCGGGCTCTGTGCTGACTGCCAGCTCAGAGCCTGGAGCCTGTTCCCGTCTGTGACTCCCTCTCTCTCTGCCCCTCCCCTGCTCACGCTGTCTCTCTCTCTCTCTCCTAGAGATAAATAAAACATTAAAAAAAAATTTAAAAAAAAAAAGGAATTCAGTAAAATATAGAATGATGAATATTCAAGCATCAGATCTTTGTTTTAGACCTTGGAACATATCTTGATGGTTTTAGGAGACAGTGGCTAGAGATACAGGAATATTTGTTTTGTTTTTAATTGAACTTGTCTTGAATGAGAAATGAGAAATGTCAGCATCAGAGCACCTGGGAGGCTCAGTTGGTTAAGTGTCCAACTCTTGATTTCAGCTCAGATGATCTCACAGTCGTTGAGATTGAGCCCCACATTGGGCTCTGCATTGATAGAACAGAGCCTGCTTGGGATTCTCTCTTTCTGTCTCTCTTTCTCTCTCTCTGCCCCTCCCCTGTGCACATGCTCTCTCTCACAAAATAAAGAAAGAAACATTAAAGCAACAAAAAAAGAAGTGTTAGTGCCATTTTGCCCTGTTGTGACGGGGAACTTTTACCTTTGTTCTTATGATACGCTGAGGCCACAATCATATAATTGTATAATTTCCTTATGTAATATAATCTCCTTGAGGAAATTCATATGTTACATATTTCTGAGGTTGTCAAAGATAGTTTCCTGTTAAAGCAGTTAGTGTACTAGTTTCCATGTAATAATAATATTATGAACATTTAAGTAAAGCCTAAATTAGCTCCCTCCTTTCAAGTGTATATTAGAAAATCAGGAAATACCCTGAATGTTGACTTTCAGGAATGTTAGGTATTTTGCTTAATTTAAACCAAATTATGTTTAGCTAGAAATGCCACTGAATCATTTATTTTCTCATAGAAGTTAAACAAATCAGGCAATGTAATCATAAATAAATGCAGTTTTATGAACTGCTCTAATCCAACTGGGACATTGCCTCAATTTTTAAAACTACCACTTCTAAAAACACATAACTACCCACGCTTACTTGAACTTCTAAGTTTTAAAATTCCAAAGTTCTGTCCAGCAATAGAGCTAATCTCTTCAAACTTATCATCAAATTGATGAGCAATTTGACTGCCTTAGTGCGTTGCAAATTGAAGTTGGAAGATGTACAGTATTTCCTAGTTTTTTGAGATGTGCTCGACTATATCCATCACTTTTTCCTCAATAGTTTTATGTTGTGGATTTCCTTCAAAATAAAGACTACCTTAAATCCATTAACACTTATTCAGTTTGATCATTTATTTTGCTTTTTGATATAAGAGGTAGATAAATTTGTTGTGAGTGCTTCTAAACACTATCCTCTTTCTGTATTTATTTCATTCATATTAAATACTTATTTGCTTTTTGTATTCTGAAGCAGCAAGTCTGTTAAGCAATTGATTATGTAAAATTTTTTTAATGTTTATTTATTTTTGAGAGAGAGAGGCAGAGTGTGAGTGGGGGAGGGGCGAAGAGAGAGGGAGACACAGAATCTGAAGCAGGCTCCAGGCTCTGAGTTGTCAGCACAGAGCCAGATGTAGGGCTCAAACCCATGAACCGCAAGATCATGACCTGAGCCAAAGTCGGACGCTTAACCGACTGAGCCACCCAGGCGCCCCAGCAAATGATTATTTTAGCTGCAGATTTTGTCTGAAAAATATAGGTAAGAAAAAGTGAAGAAAAAGTATTAGTAGTAAACTTTAATTGTTTCATTAGGATAATGTTCAAAAATTGCCAAAAATGAGAGTGGAGAAAAACCTCACTGAGAATTATGTTACCCACAGGCTGATAATTTACAACAGTTCCCGAAGTGAGATGCTCTGCTGCCACAAAGAAAAGCTGAACTTTAGACAAATACTGGCTGGAATATCCAACCTGAATAATTCAGATCAAAAAGAAAGGTGGGGATTTGCCTGGCTAGACAAAGCCTGGGAACGTCCCTTCTGCTCTAATTTAATAAAGGGAGACAATATACTCTCTGATCTAAGTTCTGAGTTGAAAATCCAAGATAGGGGCGCCTGGATGGCTCAGTAAGTTAAGTTCGACTTCCGCTCAGGTCATGATCTCATGGTTCGTGGGTTCGAGCTCCGCATCAGGCTCTGTGCTGACAGCTAGCTTGGAGCCTGGAGCCTGTTTCAGATTCTGTGTCTCCCTCTCTCTCTGACCCTCCCCTGCTCACACTGTCTCTCTCTCTCTCTCTCAGAAATAAATAAAACATTAAAAAATTAAAAAAAAGAAAATCCAACCTAGTTATCAAACAGATTTGCATGACATTTACAGTTTTAATTGCTGATCTAGTAAAAGGTCACAATTAAAGCTAGCAAGTAGCGTTTAGTTATTATTGAAGAAATGGTGTAGAGCTTTCAAGTGAGAACGTTATTTAAATCTGACAAGCTTTGCAATGTAAGAATGTATATCCATCCAGAAGGAATTGGTTTAGCTTGATGAAAGGACCATGTTTTGAAGCTGTGTATGTAGTATTTACTGTTTTTGAGAAATATATGAATTCTGCATTTGAATATCTTTCCTTGGAGAAATGGAAATGTAGTTTTACACCTGTTTATGAAGATACTGAGTTGCCAATACAGACATGCTGGCATGGCTAAAACCAGTTGATTTAAACATGTGGGTTTGAGATATCTGGAGTCTAAGAATATATTGAGCTAGTTTTAGAATAATGATCCATAGACAGAAAACGTGAGTTAAAAACTTGCATTGCCTTTCCCTGGCTTGATAATGTATTGTTCTACCATTACTTAACATCACTTTTGTATTTTAAAGTATTTTATTTACATTTGTGACTTAATTAGTATGAATTTGGCCATCCTCAGGAGCCAAATTTTAATATTTGCAGATTGCCATCCAACCAAGTTGATAAAGATTCTCTGTAATGATCCCAGGCCCTCCCCAGCTCTTGCTCCTCACTGGTCCTGAAGACCAACCACATTTTTCTGATCATGTCTAACTCTGTTGAATCAGGAGAGGCTCAGTCTCTATCTAGTCAAATAAAGGAGTCAGGGAAATAAGAACATGCAAAAGTCATTGAATCCCAAACTCATAAAAAATCTACAGACGTTCATATTAGACCATCTTATATGATGGCAGTATCCAGGAATCGTGACACTGTGCTCTCTATATGGAGTATGAGGTTTTTCCAATACTATGCTAAACATTTTCAATAAAATCATATAGCAAACTAAAAACAAAATGACAAAAAAATATCTTGTTCCTTCTTACTGAATTTCATGGAAGTTGTTCTAGTCAAGTGTTCTTTATGAGCTGAAGGGGTGAAGAGATATCAAACACATCTGGGATCCACACAGAAATCTGTACAAGAATGTTCATAGTAGCATTACTCATAATCAAAAGGTGAAAACAACCCAGGTGTCCACCAACAGGTGACTGGACAGACAAATTGTGGTATATCCACAATGGAATTCCAATTCACAATTCCAACCCACAATGGAATACTATTCAGCCATAAAAAGGAATGGGGTGCTGATACATGCTACAGCAGTGATAAACCTTGAAAACATTACACTAGGTGAAAGAAGCCAGCATAAAAGGTCTCATATGATTCCTTTTATATGATATATCCAGAATGCACAAATCCACTGAGACAGAAAGCAGATTAGTGGTTACCAGGGGCTGTGGGTAAGGGTGAGTGAAGAATGACTTCTATTAAATGGGTATAAGGTGTTTTAATATGGTGATGAAAGAGTTTTGAAACTACAGAGAGCTCGTGGTTGCACAAAACTGTGAATACACTGAATACAACTGATTGTCCACTTCAAAACAGCTAATTGTGGGGCACCTGGGTGGCTCTGTCGGTAAGCATCCATCTCTTTATCTCGGCTCAGGTCATGATCTCATGGTTTGTGGGATTGAGCCCTACATAGGGCTGTGCTGTCAGCACAGAGCCTCCTTGGGATTCTCTCTCTTGCTCTCTCTCTCTCTCTGCCTCTCCCCTGGTCTCTTCTCTTTTTCAAAATAAATAAATTTTTAAAAATAGTTAAAAAAATAAAATAGCTAATTGTATGCTATGTGATTTACTTCAAATAATAAAACAAAACAACAAACTGCTGAGAAGATTTCTAAAAAATCCTGAGCCTTGACCTTTCACAGTCCCACATTCTGATTTGCCTCCTAGGGAGCATACTGACGTGCAAGCTCACGTTGTAAAGGATGTGAGGTGACTACCTAGCTAAGGGTGACTCATCATCATTTATTAAGCAACCTGGAGGCTTGAGAGCAGTGCATTTCAGGCAATTTGATGATTCCTTTAGACAGCCTTAACGTTGGGCTCCGTGGGTAGCAAGAAATAGCATATGATTAGAGCAGAAGCAATTACACTCAGAAAAGCATCATTAATTTTAAAAGCTCTTGTCCTGAGCTATGTAGCTAAGTGGAAACAAATTAGGATGCTGTCTAGAGAAAGAAAGTGAAGTTTTCCCTTCTTTAGAACAGAAGGGAAACCTAGTCATCTGTTTAAGTAGTTAATTCTTCCTCTGGGGGAGGGAGTGGCAGATTTGGGGGCTTGAGGGGGATTGGTGGTAGGTTAGCCATAGGAGGCTTAGGGTTTGCATCAATTCTGCTTTGAGCTGCTTCAGTTCTGTGTTGTTTTGTCTCCTCAGCGATAAGAAGGAGCTGTTCACATTTCCCACTTGTTTCCATCTTCGAGTCTTTCTGGGGTCTAATTAGTAAGGAGGAAAAGGCAGTGTACCATTCTCCAGAGACTTGGTTTCTTGGGTCTGTTCTGGGATCACTTCTGGGGGCTTTGCCCTTCAGTAAAGCAAAGCAAAACAAGACCATCACCCAGGTTCTTATTTAGAAATGGATCCTGAAATGCAAATTCTTACTATCAAGAAATTCAAAGCCCTTGGATAGTGGGTACTTTTACTCTTCACTTCTGGAACCCTAGCCAGATGGGATGTAAAAACCAAACCAAACCTCAGTGAATGTCTCTCTGAGGCTTAAAATAATACATATTGAACAAATAGTATGTCTTAGGCTTTATACTATGTTCTTTTATAAAGATAATGTCACTGAATGATATTTTGAGGCATTACCATGCCCACTGTATAGATTAGAAAACTAACATAACTTGCATAACACCCCAAATCTCATAACAGGGATCTGAATGCAAGGTTTGTTTCCTTGTTTGAATCCAAATCCAGTGCTCTTTCTACATCATAATATAGCTAGCTTTGCTTTGGGAAATGACTTAGCAGCTATACTTACACATTCTCTTTCCACCCTTCTCCCCTTTCTAGTTCTAAATAGAGTTCCTATTCGTTGAAAAGAAAAAACCACATCCAGTTTCTACAATTCTATACCCCCTATTTAATTTTATAGCCCAGAGTAAAATGACTTCTGCCTCTGTCTTTCCATTGAAACACTCTGCAAAAGGTGGTTTCCAAAACACATGGGCATATTTAATTCATATTCTTGCTGGACCTCTCCATGGTGGGTGCATTGTTGGCCAGTCCTTCCTCCTGCTCTGATGGTCTTATCTTGGTCTCTCCTGGTCCTTTTGCCTCCTCTGAATGTTCCTCCTCAGTCTCCTTTGAGGGCTCCTCTTTCATTCAGCATGATCACCACTGGAAATGTCCTGGCACTCCGAGGGAAGTCCCATTGCCACTCACAGTTACCCAATGGCTGGACATTTGTGCATTTTCTAAAGTCTGGATGACTCAAGGTAGATAGCACACATAAGAGTGCTATTCCCAGGCTAGGCTGAGACCTTGTCTTTCTTCTTCACTTTGAATCATTACTGCTTGGCTTATTACTGGTGTAGAAGGAAGTATATGCTGAATAAATAGAAAGATGGGTATATCTCCAAATAGAGAGTGGGTCCATTCTATGCAGAGGGTCCAGAAAGTGCACCAGAAACCTGGCCAGAAGCACATGGGGCTTTCCTAGGCAACTCTGAGGAGCATAGTATGGCAATAACATAGGGTGAGGGAAACGTAGGCTGAGGAAACGTAGGTTGATGATGAGGCCGGAGGGTGTAAAAAAATGGTCAGACTTTGAAATGGAAAAAAAAAAAAAGAAGAAAAGAAGGAGACAAGATACTGGGGATCTTATAGAATGCTGGGCATTGCCTAGCACACTCTTTCATATTATGTGGTTCTATAGTGGTCTGTGCCTCTCACTGAGTTATTTACAACCTGTAAGTTATACAACTCTAAGAGTAAGGTGAATGATTCTTGTCTAGAGAAATGAAAATGAATTTTGTTAGGTGGAGGTATAGTTGATTCCCTACCTCCTCCAACCCCAAGCCCTACAGGTGGATGGGAGCATTCAGTTTTGCTTCTGTTAAGAAATTCATTTCAGGAGGACCTGGGTAGCTCAGTTGGTTAAGCATCCGACTGTTAATTTCAGCTCAAGACAAGATCCACCAGTTTGTTAGATTGAGCCCCACCTCGGGCTTTATGCTGACAGTACAAAGCCTGCTGGGGATTCTCTCTTCCTCTCTTCATCCCTCCCCCATCTTCAAAATAAATAAATAAACATTAAAAAAATAAATCCATTTCAGCATTCCTGAGTGCCTGTATATGTGTCTGCTCTGTGGATATTCCTTTGAACTGGATCTTAATAACACCTTACCAGGTCCTTACTAATCAATCAGTGGGCTAAATAAAATCTTCCACAGGTGTACACTTCATATCTCTATGAGAGTTATGACTTTATTCTTCATAAAAAAGTATTTTTTAGTATAAAGTAGATGGGAGTTAGATTCAAAGTATCTTCAAAGCCACTCTGAAGGTTTAGGTTTCATATGCTGTCAGAAGCTTTTGAAGCTGAAACAAAATGGGTTTAGTTTTACGTTTTTGGACTTAGGAGCACATGGAATGGGGATGGAGAAACCAGGTAATTCTAGCCACTGCTAGAACCCAGGTAGGAGACAGTGAGAGATGGAATAGGGCTCAGCACAAAACCTCAGCATGTAGAGTCATGCCTGGTACTTCATAAACACTTACCGAAGGAATAAAGAAATGGATAAATTAAGTACTAACTTTAGAAAAGAGGCAGATCAGGGAAGCATTTCTGAAGACAAATTTCAATTAGGTACACTCATTACCTTCCAGACTCAATAATTTAAACCATCTGATTAAATTTGGGGGTTTGTATTTTCACTGACCCTTTTTAATATGATTTTTCAAGGTAGCACCAAATAATAAATCTTCCTAAGACATATTCTGAAATCCTCTTTAACTCAATTCTATATTCACTATTTTGGGATTGTTTCTGGTGACTTAGAGTCTTCAGCCCATAGGGTCTCACAGTTGTCCTCCCTGAAGAATATTGTGCTCCCCAGAGGGGTAAATAAAGAAATTGGCACTTTGAGGTTGTGGTAGACAGGGAACCCAGTGAGCCACTTGTGGAATCTCTTCCCACACTGACTCTGTGGCTTTTTTTTCCCCCCAATGTGATGTTAGTGGGCTTAAGATAGGCAGAGGCTAGATACACAGTTGTACACTGGGGCTTGCCCTCTGGACCGCCCTTGCAGCCCAACTACCATGCTGTAATGAAGTCGAGGCTAACCTGTTAGAGACAACCCACAGGAGGAGGTGCTAGAGTTGATGTCACATAGAAAGAAAGACCATATGAAGGAGAACCAGGGTCCCTAAATGAGCTTCCTGCTAAACGTAAGCTGCATGAGTGACCCCAGCTAGTCTCCCACAGACTTAGGAGAAATGATACACTGTTATAGTTTTACTCACCGTGTGTGTGTGTGTGTGTGTGTGTGTGTGTGTGTGTGTGTGTGTTTCATCCAGCAATAGAGAACTGAAACAGGGTGAGAGCAGTTTGCTTGGAGGGCAACCAGGAAGAGTACATCTCAATGAAGTTCACTGGAAAATTCTCAAATCAGTGATCTCAGTGATTCTGTTTAACCACTGTTCCTATCTCTTTTGTGAGCTCTTTAAGCTTCAGTCCTCAGCTGGTTAAGGTCAGTGGGTCTTTGAACACCTCACTTCCTTGATCCCCAGCCTGTTCAGCCTAGATCTCACCGGAGGGAAAGGTAACATGGCAAGCCCTTAGGTATAGGAGATTCTAGAGGGATCCCAATAATTGGCCGTCTATGTCAGACAAACGACTGTAAAATTGGTTTCACCATAGCAAACTCTCGAGGGGTTTGGGGAATTGGGTCCATTTGGCTAATTATTCTTGATCTGTCACACACACACACACACACACACACACACACACACGAGTTTGAACATGACATCAGAACTAATGAGAATAAGGTATGGCAACTTAAAGTGATTTGTCTTGTTTTTGCTTTGGGTATATATTTCACCTCACAGAGACAGGAGTGTGAAATGTAAGTTAGCTACTCTTGGGTGACTTAAAATGTGAATGCCTGTCCAAAGACAAGACAATCAACACTCTCCTTCCAACATTCCCTATCAGAAATTACTCATTTCAATTTCCATGCTTTATTCATACTCACTCTACTTATCAACGTCTGTAATAGCGAATGACAATTTTAGTTGTTTTGCTTGAAGAATAACATTTGGTTGCAGATCCATGAACAGCTGTTGAACCTTTGGCTGAGTGGAAAAAGAAGGCTGAAGGCAAGAGCAGACTACTTACGGCAGTTTTTGTAGAGGATGTGTGAAGTATGCGCAAAGGGAAAGTGAGGAGCTGCCAAAGTAGGTCTGAAAGGGTTATGCAGGGGAGAGTTGTTGGGGTGATGGCTATGTGCTGAGTCTCTCCACTCCTGTTTCCATTTCCATGGAATCTTCAGTAAAATACTGACGACTAGTAAATTTGTTGTGGAATCAGTCTGTTTTGAAGTGTACCAAAGAGCTGAGTCCCTGGGTGTAGGGTTTAGCAGAGACTGCCCTGGAAGATCCACATAACCTGGGTGCCACAGATAATGCATGCGGCAAGAACTCTGGTGGTATAATTAGTAGAAACTGGTGCTCACACAATGTACATCCACAATCTTTGAGAAGAGCTCTCCTCTTTTTTTTTCTACGAGCAGGCCAAAGGGATTGGATTAATCAAGGACCAAGTTCTTGGAAAGTGGGGAATAAAGAGAGAGGGAGGGAAATTGGGTAGGCTGGGCATAAGAGATGGAGCCACTGTTGCTTGTACAATCTTTAAAAGAAACTTGATTTTTTGGGGAGGCAACCAGCAGCCCCAAGGTTGGCTTAAGCTAATCATGGGATCTCTCTCTCTCTTTTTTGGAGTAATGCAGTTTAGGGAAATGGGCACAGGACCTGGTTCTGGCTAGTGAGATGTAAGGTGGGGGGTGAGTCCTAAGGTACAATTTTCCTCCCTAATAAAAGAGAGATCTGTACTGAGAGGGCCCTTTCCCACTAGTCCTCTTCCTTTCTGCTTGGATTGTTATTGTGTGAGGTTGCAATACTTGGAGCTTTGGCAGCCATCTTGTGACCCCAAGAAGAAGATCACCACAATGGCAGAGAGGCTGAGAAACCTCCAGACATTTTGTTAGATGATATGAATAAATACACGTGTGATTAAGCTACTGTTGATCAGGTTTTCTGGTATGTGCATCACATACAGGACCCAAGTATTTCCCCCTACTTTTGTAATGGGATAGATGAAATTGGAGGCTTTGGTGTCCTCATCTTGAATACAGACTTGGAGTTTCCAAGTTGTAGCCAGAGCTGGATGTGGAATTGAGGTAGTGCCCTGGGGTTGGCTTGCTAGGCAGCACACTGGGGTCTGGTCCCTACAGAGCTTGTGCCAGTGTTCACCTTCCCTTCTTCCTCCAAGAACTGCATTTGCCTGTGGGGGCAGCGGCTCCGAGCCTAGAGAGACAACACGGAATCAGCAGCTCATGCTCCAGGTAGACTTGGGTGTGTTCCACTTTGTGGCTGGGATCCTTTCAACCTAGACAAGGCCTCATGCCTATGAGTCCCTGTAGCTCATGGGCATAGATGTGATGCACCACTGGCGACTGCCTTGGGTCACTTCGGAGGAATGCTCCGTTGTTGTGTCATCTCGCCCCTTCCTCCATGCCATGCCAGGTCCTTAAGCTCCAGTGCAAATTCTGGCTATAGCATTACTTAAAGGGCAAGTCATTTAACATATTTATGCTGCAGTTTCCACACTGCTAGATAATTATACCTATATTTAATTGTTATTGTGGAGACCAGGCGAAGTGGAAATGCCCTGATCTCAGCTGGGCATTGCTGCTTCTCCTATTTTGACACCCTGTACAGGTTAGGTTGCCACTGGACCCCTGCTGGGACCCAGACACCCTCCTCCCCCCACCATATCCTTGACCTGGTGACCCATCCTTTGTTTCTCAGGCCATAGCTGGATAGTCCGTTGTGACCCTAGTTATATTCTGAATGAATGGCTCTTTCGATAAACTGGCAAAAAAGCTCTTTAAAAGTTAAAAAAATAGAATGAACGCACACAGATCCAAAACAATTCTGTCATTTTCAAAATGCCGCAGATTTGATAAATGGTGGGAGTTTGGCATAGCACAGTGGTTAAGAACATGCGTGGGTCTGAGTCAGAAAGACCTAGATTTGAACCTGCATAAACTTGGACAGGTAGCTGAACCGCGTTGAACTTGTTCCTTGACCATAAAACGAGATTAATACTGTACTGACCTTGCTGTGTTGTGGTGATGATATGAGATGACGTGTGCTAACATGTTAATATTTGCTGAGGGCAAGCACTTATACACAGCCAGCATGGTACAAATGAAGAACCTAAAGCATAGTAGAGGTGAGACAATGCCCCAGCATCGTGCAGCCGGTGAGTCACGGCACTGGAGTTTGAATCTAGGATCCCTGTCACCAGGGGTTCTGCTGCAAACGCTACATGAAGTGCCTCATTAACATCCCCCAGCACGTAGGAAGTGCTGAAGGAAGACTACCATTGATTATTATTGTTTAAAGTGCACATTACATCTTAAGTATCATTGGGTGAATTTGTTTAAAATTCTTTAAAATGCAAGGCACCTGGGTGGCTCAGTCGATTAAGTGTCCGACTTTAGCTCAGGTCATGATCTCACACTTCGTGGGTTTCACCCCACGACCGGCTCTGTGCTGACAGCTCAGAGCCTGGAGCCTGCTTTGGATTCAGTGTCCCCTCACTCTGCTCCTCGCCCACTCACACTCTGTCTCTTTCTCTCTCTCTCTCAAAAATAAATAATCATAAACAGATTAAAAATAAAATAAAAGTCCTTAAAATGCTCCAAAGATGGTAAAAATAAGAATAATGCAAGCTACTAGCTCCATGAACACTGAAAAGTGTTAAACATTAGTGTTAGTTTAAAATGTAATTTGTGGGGCACCTGGGTGGCTCAGACAGTTAAGCATCTGACTTTGGCTCAGGTCATGATCTCACTGCGGCTGTGAGTTCAAGCCCCACATTGGGCTCTGTGTTGACAGCTCAGAGCCTGGAGTCTGCTTTGGGTTCTCATCTTCTTCTCTCTCTGTCCCTTCCCTTCTTGTGCATTCTCTCTCTCAAAAGTAAATAAACATTAAAAAAATTAAAAAAACCTTTAATTTGTAATCATCTGTAAATTATTTTAGATATACTGAGGAGAGTCCCAACTTCCTAAGGTCAGATGTGGCCTGCCTGTGTGGTGTGTATGCCACTTTTTCATGGCCTCCTATTACCGTGTCACCATTTTTGCCTTCCTGCTGGGCCCCACTTATGTCCATAATGGAGCCTCCTAGATGGGCCCTGGGGTGACAGGCTTCTCTCCCTGGCTGCTCTCTCCCAGGAATGGTCACAGGGCCTGCCCTCCGCTGGCTGCATGTAACACCCCACCTGGTTTGGTTTGTTCCACCTTGGAGTTTCCGTTCTAATGCACAAGTGCATGAATCTTAGTTTGTGATCTTGATAGCCAGTCTCAGATAAGTGAGTTTATTATGTGTAATTGTTAACTACTTCCCAGGCAATAGCCCATTTAATTTGCACAATGAGATAGACACTATTATTAATTTTAATCTTAATATAGACCTTCAAACTCTTTGTTTAAAGTAAAAAAAATAATCTAGCTAGAGTCACAGGTTTTAAATAGCTTGTGCATGAGGAAGAAAAGGAAAGTGCCATTAACTTTTTTCCCTGGCTTAAAGAAAATTTACAAATATTTATACCTCCCAGAAAACAAAGCTATCAATTTAGATACCATTACCAAGGCACTACATTATTAGGAAAGAAGACCAAGTAAAATTACAGACTTTAAGAAGTGAAAGCTTACTTTCACAGTCTAGCTGTCTTAGAAGACTCCTTTGTTAGAAAAGCCATTTGTAAGGGCAGTTTTGTGACATAGACTCTTCATTGCTTTTTTGAATCTGGAAGGGTGGCCTGTCTTGTGGATATTTCTTTCACCAGCTCCTGGGAGGGCATTTGTTTTTCACAGTCGTGCATGGTCTTTTTCATTAGTCAGTACTGAGAGAAATAAAGGCTGGCCTGAGAAGCCCAGAACCTAAATGAGGACAGGAAAAGGGTACAATAGGATTACTGACACTTTTAGAGATGAGACCTTTCATTTAACTCTTGTTACATTGTCCAGTTTGAGAGTGCCATCTGCTCCCTGCTGTACCCCAACTGATGAAAGTCATGTAATGTTATTATCTCTATTTTGCAGATGAAAATAATGAAGGTCAGAGAAAGGTTAAGTAACTTGCCCAGGGTTTCAGTGGTGTCCAAGATGAGAACGAGGGGAAAAAACCCAACATCTGTCTATTTCAAAGCTCAGTTTACTACTATGCTGTGCTTTATTAACGAGCTTGAGGAGACTCAAAGCTGGAGCTGTGGGCAGGTTACACGAACATTATTATTTATGCTTTTACACTGGTATGCAGAGGCAGGGACAGATGCTGTGAGGTACACTATGTCATTGGCCCTGATTCTTTCTCCTCCCTGTGCTGGGGGCCTATTTTCCTGCCTTCTTGACTTGGGTTTGGCCATGTGACTTGCTCTGTCCAATAGAATGAATCAGAAGTGATGGATACCACTGATAAAACTCTGTGAGCTCAGCAGGACTTGTAAGATCCAAGAAAGACAGATGAGTGGAGGAACCCAAAGTACAGTACGGAGAGAGAACCAGGCTCCAGGTGGAAAATTGGGAGTTCTGCCTAACTGGATTGGGACAGAGGGGTTCTCGTTGCCTGGGGCATAATAATCACTGCATGGCTGGTGCCATTCAATATTCAAGAATATGTTTCTAAAAAATCAACTGGTTTTGGGAAGATATTCAATCTTGGTTTAATCTATTTTTTTATAGAGTAGTCACTCTTCTGGTTTGTAAGAGTAGAAGTAACAGTGAATCAAAGAATTCCTATTGTCAGGACTTACATTTAAAAAACGTATTAAGAAATTCCATGGATTTATCTTTTTGCTGGGTAGGCTTTGAGAACATTGTCTTAAATGTTAGCAGGACAATTTCCTAAATCTAAGAGCCTGGCGCTGCCTTTGAAGGTGGTGAAATCTCTTTTGGAAAGTTATGTGTCAACAGCTCTTTGTAGAGAAGCTTTAATTCCATCTCTACAAGAGACAAGATAGACTGCCTCCCTCACAGGCTTTTTATGTGCCTCCTCTCCCACAATGTAGGGCAGTGGCCATGTCCTCTTTATCTTTTATTCCTAGCATCTGATGTGGTTCCTGGCGTATAGCTAGTGGTTGTCCAACGTTTGGGGCATTGAAGAGAATTCTAGCCTTCTGCATCTGAGAGACTACTATGCAGACAATGGTTAGACCATATATACAAATACAACTTGGACCAGTTGTCTACAGCAACCAGTTCAGGAAGCCAAATGGTAACTCCTGTAGCAATTAGCCCCAAATAACCCAGACTTGATTAATAGCTGACAGCTTGCCTACTTTTTGCCCCCACTTTTAACTTGGGACCATCTGGAGAAAGTCAAATATGCCCAACACACAGGACACCCCGTTTCTTGTTAGTCTGCCTACAGCTTGTGCAGGCCAATAGCCTCCAATCAAGGCACAGCCACAACCTTCCCCCTTTTCCACTCTAAAGCTTTACCACTCCTCTGCCTGCCTTTCATCTCTCCAAGTGTAAGTGATGGTAAATGATGCCTTTGCTATAGCAAGCCCTGAATTAATAGCCTTTGCCTCTTCTCATTTGGGTGTTCTTCATGTAGTTTCACACATCTGGAGCACTGCTGAATTTAATGAATTGAAATAGGAAGATTTAAACTATTTTAGTTAAATGCAACAAATATTTATTGCATGCCTAGTATATGCCAGGTGTTAGGTGTTTCCCGTTTAAAAAGAAAATGGTTATTATAATTTTTATTTAATAATTTCTAAAATTTAGAAATTTAAAAATAATAATTAAAAGTTAACTAGTTAACAATTTTAGTATAATAATCAATGTTTTTTGTGACCTTGTCAAAAAATTTAGACTGATTTATCATTTATTAAGTTATTTTATTTTAAGATCTATTACAATAGAAGTATATGGGTAGGAACAAACCCCAAATCACTTGAAATCTTACTTGCTTTTCATTCCAAAATACAAGTTGTAATGCTAAATCTGTGAAAGAAACTATATCCTGGACATGATGGCCATTACCCTTCAGTAAACTTTTTCTGTAAATGGCCAGATAGTGAATATTTTTGGCTTTGTGGGCCATATAGTCTCTGTCAAAAGACTCAACTCTGCTGTTTTAGATAATATGTAAATGAGTATTGTTCTATTCCAATAAAACGTTATTGGATGTCTAACCAAATGAGCCACCCAGGTGCCCCTCATATACTTATTTTAAATTTTATTTATTTATTTTGAGAGAGCAAGAGAGCAGGTGAGGGGCAGAGAGAGGGAGGGAGAGACAGAATCCCAAGCATGCTCTGCACTGTCAGCGCAGAGTCCAATGTGGGGCTTGATCTCACAAACTATGAGATCATGACCTTAGCCGAAGTTGGACACTTAACCGGCTGAAATGTTCTTTTTCTTTTAATTTTTTTCCCAACCATTTAAAAAATATAAAAAACATTCTTAGCT
The DNA here is from genome assembly GCF_008692635.1 of Crocuta crocuta. Lineage (NCBI taxonomy): Eukaryota > Metazoa > Chordata > Mammalia > Carnivora > Hyaenidae > Crocuta > Crocuta crocuta. The sequence goes on from NW_027532002.1 coordinate 4,506,263, forward strand.
CACAGGCCACATAAAAATAAATGATAGGCCAAATTTGGCTCTGGGCCATTATTTGCCTTATATCATAAAAATATACTGAATTTCTTTTAATTTGATAGGATACAGAAGATATTAAGATTAATCATTGCTTTTCTCATGTATTCCTACTATGATTTTATATGTCTTTATATACGGTATATGGTATACGGTATCTATCTTAGTACAGACTGACTTATATACATACACACATTTCATAGAAAATTAAAAAATATTTTCACATACATATGCTTCACATAATATTAAGTATAATTAAAAATACTATCATAATGTTTTCTTCTATCTTTTGGTTTCCTTTAGAATTGTGTTTCCTGTTTCTGATTTAGACTCTGGCTCACAGTTGGGTGGGTGGGGATGAAATAGCATCATCAGCCCGGCACATGCAGATGTCTTTTGCAGTCTGAGAGAATTACAGACATTAGGTTTCCTTTTCTAGCTTTATTTCCTACTATAGGGTAGTGACAAATAAGAGCAATTGAAACACTCCTGCTAATAGTCTTTAGATTTTGATCATAGGACCTTTGGCAAAAATTCAACCACAGTAAAACCCATGGGGCCCTGCCGGCAAATTGGTGGCGTACTTGCCTCTCTCTCTGTACCTCTGACTTTGACAGACACCTTTAATCTATCATAGCACTCTTTCCTGTTCTGCATGGATATGGCTCCAGATTCCTGCTAAACACAGTGCTGCAGGCAGCCACTACCAGTCAAGTGCAGGCATGCTAAATGAAACTGACTTGCTATGTCTGCTTTATTTTTGTCTCAATCTTAAACTTTTTAAAATGTTTATTTATTTTTGAGAGAGAGAGAGAGAGACAGAGCTCAAGCAGGGGAGGGGGAGAAAGAGAAAGAGACACAGAATCTGAAGCAGGCTTCAGGCTCTGCGCTGTCAGCACAGAGCCCGACGCAGAGCTCCAACCCATGAACCATGAGATCATGACCTGAGCTGAAGTCAGATGCTTAACCGACTGAGCCACTCAGGTGCCCCTATTTTTGTCTCAGTCTTGATCTAAAAAAAGCTCAGTTGTTAAAGTTTATCATGTGAAGAATAGTTGAAGAAGCTGGGAAGGAAGATTCTTGTGACTTTACAGATTTGGTCTTTTTTATTCAGATCATGAAATCTAGTGTGTTCTTTTGTTTGTGGGTTTTTAAAAAAATGTTTTATTATTTATTTTTGAGAGAGACAGAGAGACAGAGCACAAGCAGGAGAAGGGCAGAGAAAGAGGGAGACACAGAATCTGAAGCAGGCTCCAGGCTCTGAGCTGTCAGCATGGAGCCCGATGCGGGGCTCAAATTCACAAACTGAGAAATCATGACCTGAGCCGAAGTCAGACACTTAACTGACTGAACCACCCAGGTGCCCCTGTAGTTTGTTTTCTTTTCTTTTTTTTTTTTTTAATTCTTGGAAGTGGTTCAATTTAATTTAATTTAACACAGCTAAGGCAAAACATATGAAATTAAATGGGAATAGATTAAAAATTCTGCATTTAGATTCAAAGGCCCATGTACCACATGGGGGATGCAGCTTCCACAAAACAGGCCTGAGGTATGAGACATAACATTCTCAGAACATGTTGTTGAAACTCCAGGGTCGGCTACGTCATAGGAAGGGACAATTCCAAAGTATTCTGTCCCGAGTAGACCACATCTGGATCATGGTCTTCATGAATTGGGAATTCAAGCTTAAGAAAAACATTAAACAAAATAAACCCAACAACAACTAGAAAGTATTAGAAGGAGCACAATGTAGGAAAACAAAGGGCCTGAACAGTCTGTCATATGGGGAAGAGCTGATGAAGCAGAAAACAGTTGGCTTGAGTAGGGGAAGTCTGATGGGGCACAATGGCTGTCTGCATATATTTACAATTTTATCACCTAGAAGAAGGCACAGATTTTCTATTGCTCTGAAAGTCTTTGTTTCTTTCTTCTCAATAACTGAGTCTAATAAAAATTGTGGTAAAATATGCATAAAATTTACCATCTTAGTCATTTATAAGTATACAATTCAATGGTATTAAATACATTCACATGGTTATGCACCCAATCTCCAGAACTTTTTTATCTAACAAAACTGAAACAACTCCCCATGCCTCCTTCCTCCCGGGCCTTGGCAACTACCATTCTACTTTCTGTTCTATGAGTCTGACTATTCTAGGTTCCTCATACAAGTGAAATTATACAGTATTTGTCTTTTTGTAACGAACTTGTTTCCTTTAGCATAGTGTCCCCAAGGTTCATCCATGTTATAGCAGATGTAAGAATTTCCTTCCCTTTTAAGGCTGAGTAATATTGCATTGTCTGTTCATACCACATATTTAAAAAAATTTTAATCTATTCATCTGTTGATGGACATTTAGGTTGCTTCCACCTTTCGGCTCTTGCGATTAATGCTATGAACATGGGTGTACAAATATTTCTTTGAGTCCCTGCTTTCAATTCTTTTGTGTATATACTCAGAAGTGGGATTGCTGGATCAAATGTAATCCTATGTTTAACTGTTTGAGGAGCTGCCATACTGTTTTTTATAGCAGCTATACCATTTTACATTCCTACCAACAGTGTACAGGGTTCCAATTTTTTCACATACTCATCAGCACTTGTTATTTTCTGTTAGTTTAGTTTTGTTTGTTTTTGTTTTTTTTAAATGTTTATTTATCTTGGGAGAGAGAGAGCCAGGGAGTAGGAGTGGGAAAGAGACAGAGAAAGAGGGACAGAGTGAATCCCAAGCAGACTCCATGCTCAGCCCAGAGCCTAACGAGGGGTTCAATCTCACCACCAGACATAAGATATTGACCTGAGCTGAAATATCATTCAAAACCAACTGAATATCTAGTCCCAAAACAAATCTAAGCAATGGTAAATTTTAATGTCTTTTTACCAATCACAGACTCCTAAAACCTCAGTATGGTGACCTTCTTCCTTCCCACAGTAAACCTTTCCATTAGAAAATCTACAGCAGGGGTTGGCATACTATAGCTCACAGGTCAAATCTAGCCTGCTCTCTGCTTTTGTACAGTCCTAGAGCTAAGAATGATTTTTACATTTTTAAGTGGTTAGAAAGTGGGAAAAATCAGAAGAATGTTTTGTGACAAATGAAAATTGTATGAAACTCAAATTCTAGTATCCATAAATAAGGTTTCATTGGGACATAGTCGTGCATATACATTTCTGTATTGTATATGGCTGCTTTTATGATCAAACTGCAGGGTTGAATAGTGTGACAGCAACTCTATGGCTTACAAAGCCATAAATATTTATTATTTGGCTCCTTACAGAAAAGTTTGGCCTTTGCTCTAGAGGAATGTTTTTTAAAAAATGTGCACTATAATCTAGAATTAAGAAATAGAACATATCTTGTGATCTGGGAAATGGACAAATACCATCCATATACACAGAATGAATCAAGGATTCATGAAATGACTCTTGAATTTACTTATTGTGATGACCTCTAATTCTATTCCATTCCATATGAACAAAGGCCAATGGAGACCCAGCGAATTCACTTCATGACCCAGTGGAGGATTACAACCACAGCTTGAACAATTCTGCTCTAGATAACAGAAATAAAGCACAAAATGAAGTGAGGCTGACTTTAGCAAAGTATTAAGACCAGCTTTTAAAAACACCCTTTTTGTTTTGTGTGTGTGTGTGTGTGTGACATCCATGAAATACAGCCAGACCAACACCAAACCATCCTGCACACCTAGAAAACTGATTTGAGGATTAACACAAGAATCTGCACAACTTGAACCACTGAACTCAGCAGGTATGGGCACGGAGAAGTGAGCAGGGGGAGAGAGGAGCCACGGAGGGCAGGGAGCTGGTTTTGCTTGTGGAGAGAACAGAAACGAGGGAGAGTTCGGGAAAAGCACCCCCCCCTGCAAAGCAGCCAGAGAGAAAGTGGAAAAGTGGAAATAGCCGCAAGGACTGAACTGAAAAGGGAGAAAGGAGAGGGCTTAAATTTCATAAGGCTCGATGAACAGCGAGAGCACAGCGTCTGAACCTCCGCAGCTCCATACCTGATGGTGCTCTGGTGAGAAGGGCGGGTCCCTGGGAGCAGAGTGAAGTCCCTGAAACGCTGCTGCTACACGATCGATCGTGTGGACTTCTGAGGCGGGCTGGCACCCAGCCGCAGTCTCTGGGGAACGGCAGCAGCACAGTCCCGAGAACGTTCCTGGGTGTGGCCGGCACCCGCCCTTGCTCCGCCAGACCCTCCCACAGAGGGCAGAACCGGTCAAAGCCGCAGTCTCTCAGAAGTAAAGGCTCCAGAAAAACAGCCGCGTCTGAGATAAAACTCAGTGCCTGGCAAAAAAAAACCTTGCGCCTGGCAACCTGAGGCTTGGTCATGGACAATATAAAAGCGGAGAGGGAATGGAAGCCGGAGACAAAGGTTAGGTGTGAGATTGTTGATCCAAGAGAATAAAGCTCTGATAAAAGAGACTGGGTGACGCCATTTTCTTCCCTCCCACGCATGCGCATACACACCTACAAGCGCCACAACAATCCACCCCAGTAAGATAAGCAGCGCCATCTAGTGGAGAATGGAGCCATTACACTAAGCTCCCCCAACTGAGCCAAACTCTTCATGAACACAAGTTTCTCCACATGATTAGTTTACCAACTATAAAGTGCTTCATAGTTTGATTTTTAGGGAAAAACGATGTAATTTCAACCGTATTTCAGTCTGTTCACTGGTCCATCTATTCAATTTTCTTTTTTTTCTTTTTCATTTCTTATCTATTTCTTGAATACAGAGAAAAAATTATTTTTATTAAAAATATTTTTATTTAAGGGCTCCTGGGTGGCTCAGTCGGTTAAGCATCTGACTTCGGCTCAGGTCATGATCTCACGGTTTGTGGGTTGGAGCCCTGCATCGGGCTCTGTGCTGACAGCTAGCTCAGAGCTGGGAGCCTGTTTCAGATTCAGTGTGTGTGTGTCTCTCTCTCTGACTCTCCTCTGCTCGCACTCTCTCTCTCTCTCTCTCAGAAATAAATAAAAACATTAAAAAAGTTTATAAATATTTCTATTTAAATTTTTACTATATTTTTCACTTTTTTGTAAATTTTCAAATTCTATTTTACTTTCATCATTTTATTTTATTCTATTTCCTTGTATTCATTTTTCCAAATTTGCAAGTATTTTCCTCCTTTTCCCCCCTAATATATTAAGCTCTTTTTCAACAGCAGGACCAAAACACACCTAGGATCTAGCATCATTTATTTGATTTGTGTGTGTGTGTTGTTGTTTTTAATTTTTTAATTTTAATTTTTTTACTTCATTAATTCCTTTTCTTTCTTCAAAATGACAAAATGAAGGAATTCACCCCAAAAGAAAGAATAGGAAGAAATGACAGCCAAAGACTTAACGAACACTGATACAAGCAAGATGTATGAACTAGAATTTAGAGTCATGATAATAAGAATACTAGCTGGGGTCAAAAATAGATTAGAATCCCTTTCTGTGGAGATAAAAAGTTAAATTTAGTCAGGATGAAATAAAAAATGCTATAACTGAGCTGCAATCTTGAAAGGATGCCAGTGTGGCAAGGATGAATGAGGCAGAGCTGTGAATCAGTGAGATAGAAGACAAACTTATGGAGAATAATGAAGCAAAAAAAAAAAAAAAAGGAAGAAGACTAAAGCAAAAGAGCACAATTTAAGAATTAGAGAAATCAGTGACTCATTAAAAAGGAACAACATCAGAATCATAGGGGTCCCATAAGATGAAAAGAGAGAAAAAGGGATAGTAGGGTAATGTGAGCAAATCATAGTGGAAAACTTTCCTAACCTGGGGAAAGACACAGACATCAAAATCCAGGAAGTACATAGGACTCCCATTAGATTCAACAAAAACCAACCATCAACAATGCATATCATAGTCAAATTCACAAACAACTCAGGCAAGGAAAGAATCATGAAAGCAGCAAGGGAAAAGAAGTCCTTCACCTACAAAGGAAGACAGATCAGGTTTGCAGCAGACCTATCCTCAGAAACCTGGCAGGCCAGAAAGGAGTGGCAGGATACATTCAATGTGCTGAATCAGAAAAATATGCAGCAAGGCTGTCATTCAAAATAGAATAAGAAATTAAAAGTTCCCCAGACAAACAAAACTTAAAGGAGTTCATGACCACTAAACCAGCCTTGCAAGAAATTTTAAGGGGGACTCTCTGAGGGGAGAAAAGAGGAATAAATAAATAAATAAATAAATACCAAAAGCAACGAAGACAGAAAGGACCAGAGGACACCACCAGACACTCCAACTCTACAGGAAACATAATGGCAATAAATTCATATCTTTCACTACTCACTCTAAATGTCAATGGACTAAATGCTCCAACCAAAAGACATAGGGTAAGAGAATGGGTAAGAAAACAAGATCCATCTATGTGCTATTTACAAGAGACCCACTTTAGACTGAAAGATACCTTCAGATTGAAAGTAAGGGGATGGAGAACCATCTATCGTGCTAATAGATAGCATGTGGTGGACAGAAGAAAGCTGGAGTAGCCATACTTATATTAGACAATCTAGACTTTAAAATAAAGACTGAACAATGGGGCGCCCGGGTGGCCAACTTCGGCTCAGGCCATGATTTCATGGTTCGTGGGTTCGAGCCTTGCTCCAGGCTCTGTGCTGACAGCCAGCTCAGAGCCTGGAGCCTATTTCAGATTCTGTGTCTCCCTCTCTCTCTGACCCTCCCCTGCTCATGCTGTCTCTCTCTCTCTCTCTCGCTCTCTCTCTCTCTCTCTCTCAGAAATAAATAAAAACATTAAAAAATTTTTAAATAAAGACTGAACAAGAGATGAAGAAGGGCATTACATTATAATTAAGGGGTCTATTCACCAAGAAGACCTAACAATTATAAACATTTTTTCTCTAAATGTGAGAGCACTCAAATATATAAATAAATTAATCACAAACATAAAGAAACTCATTGATAACAATACCATAGTAGTAGGGGACTTCAACACCCCACTTACAACAATGGACAGATCATCTAATCAGAAAATCAACAAGGAAACAATGGCTTTGAATGACACACTATACCAGATGGACTTAACAAACATACTCAGAACATTTCATCCTAAAGCAGCAGAATACACATTTTTTTCCCCAGTGCACATGGAATGTTCTCTAGAATAGATCACATACTGGGACACAAATCAGCCCTCAACAAGTATAAAAAGATCAAGATCATACCATGCATACTGTCAGACCACAACACTATGAAATTCGAAGGAATTTTCGAAGGAAAAATTTGGAAAGGTAACAAATACTTGGAGACTAAAGAACATCCTACTAAAGAATGAATGGGCTAACCAAGAAGTTAAAGAGGAAATTAAAAAGTACATGGAAGCCAATGAAAATGATAACACCACAGCCCCAAACCTCTGGGATACGGCAAAGGTGGTCATAAGAGGGAAGTATACAGCAATCCAGGCCTTCCTAAAGAAGGAAGGAAGGTCTCAGATACACAACCTAACCGTACACCTTAAAGAGCTAGAAAAAGAATTGCAAATAAAATCCCAAACCAGCAGAAGACAGGAAATAATAAAGATTAGAATAGAAGTCAATGCTAGCGAAACCAAAACAACAGCAATAACAACAAACAGGAGAACAGCTCAATGAAACCAGAAGCTGGTTCTTCGAAAGAATTAACAAAAGTGATAACCCCCTAGCCAATTTGACCAAAAAGAAAAAGTAAAGGACCCAAATAAATAAAATCAAGAATGAAAGAGGAGACATCACAACCAACACAGCAGAAATAAAAACAATAATAGAATATTATGAGCAATTGCATGCCAACAAAATGGGCAAACTGGAATAAATGGACTAGTTCATAGAAACATATAAACTACCAAAACTGAAACAAGAAGAAATAGAAAATGTGAAGAGACTCATAACCAGTAAAGAAATCGAATTAGTAATCAAAAATCTCTCAAAAAAACAAGAGTCCGAGGGCCAGATGGCTTTCCAGGGGGAATTCTACCAAACATTTAAGGAAGATTTAATATCTATTCTCTTGAAGCTGTTCCAAAAAATAGAAATGAAAGGAAAACTTCCAAACTCTTTTTATGAAGCCAGTATTACCTTGATTCCAAAACCAGACAAAGACCCCACTAAAAAGGAGAACTATAGACCAATTTCCTTGATGAAAATCCTCAACAAGATATTAGCCAACCAGATCCAACAATACAATAAAAAAATTATTCACCACAACCAAGTGGGATTTATACCTGGGATGTAGGGCTGGTTCAATATCCACAAAACAATCAATGTGATTCATCACATCAATAAAAGAAAGGGCAAGAACCACATGATCCTCTCAACAGATGTAGAGAAAACATTTGCCAAAATACAGCATCCTTTCTTGATAAAAACCCTCAATAAAGTAGGTATAGAAGGATCATACCTCGAGATCATAAAAGCCATATTTGAAAGACCAACACTAAGATATCCTCAATGGGGAAAAACTGAGAGCTTTCCCCCTAATATCAGGAACAAGACAAGGATGTCAACTCTCACCACTCTTACTCAACATAGTATTGGAAGTCTTAGCCTCAGCAATCAGACAACGCAAAGAAGTAAAATGCATCCAAATTGGCCAGGAGGAGGTCAAACTTTCACTCACTGCAGATGACATGATACTCTATGTGGAAAACCCAAAAGATTCCACCAAAAAACTGCTAGAACTGGTCCATGAATTCAGCAAAGTGGCAGGATATAAAATCAATGCACAGAAATTGGTTGCATTCCTATCCACCAACAATGAAGCAATAGAAAGAGAAATCAAGGAATCAGTCCCATTTACAATTGCACCAAACACCATAAAATACCTAGGAATAAATCTAACCAAAGAGGTGAAAAATCTATACACTGAAAACTATAGAAGGCTTATGAAACAAATTGAAGAAGACACACACACACACACAAAGGAAAAATATGCCATCCTCCTGGATAGGAAGAACAAATATTGTTAAAATGTCAATACTACCCAAAGCAATCTATATATTAAATGCAATTCCTATCAAAATAACACCAGCATTTTTCACAGAACTAGAAAACCAACAATCCTAAAATTTGTATGGAACCAGAAAAGACCCCAAATAGCCAAAACAATCTTGAAAAAGAAAACCAAAGCAGGAGGCATCACAATCCCAGACTTCAAACTGTATTACAAAGCTGTAATCATCAAGGCAGTATGGTACTGGCACAAGAACAGACACTCAGATCAATGGAACAGAATAGGGAACCCAGAAATGGATCCACAAACGTATGGCCAGCTAATCTTTGACAAAGCAGGAAAGACTATCCAAAGGAATAAAGACAGTCTCTTTAGCAAGTGGTGCTGGGAAAACTGGACAGTGACATATATAAAAATGAACCTTGATCACTTTCTTACACCATACACAAAGATAAACTCAAAATGGATGAAAGACCTAAATGTAAGACAGGAAGCCATCAAAATCCTAGAGGAGAAAGCAGGCAAAAACCTCTTTGACCTTGGCCACAGCAACTTCTTACACAACACATCTCCAGAGGCAAGGGAAACAAAAGCAAAAATGAACTATTGGGACCTCATCAAAATAAAAAGCTTCTGCACAGCAAAGGAAACAATAAGCAAAACTAAAAGGCAACTGTTGGGATGGGAGAAGATATTTGTAAATGACATATCAGATAAAGGGTTAGTATCCAAAATCAATAAAGAACTTACCAAACTCAAAACCCAAGAAACAAATAATCCAAAGAAGAAATGAGCTAAAGACATGAAAAGACACTTCTCCAAAGAAGACATTCAGATGGCCAAATGACAAATGAAAAAATGCTCAGTATCACTCATCATCAGGGAAATATAAATCAAAACCACAATGAGATATCACCTCACACCCATCAGAATGGCTAAAATTAACAACTTAGGCAACAATAGATGTTGGTGAGGATGTGGAGGAAGAGGAACCCTTTTGCACTGCTAGTGGGAATGCACACTGGTGCGGCCACTCTGGAAAACTGTATGGAGGTCCCTCAAAAAATTAAAAATAGAACTACCCTATGAGCCAGCAATTGCACTACTAGGTATTTATCCAAGGGATACAGGTATGCTGTTTTGAAGGGGCATGTGCACCCCAATGTTTATAGCAGCACTATCCACAATAGCCAAAATGGAAAGAGCCCAAATGTCCATCGATGGAAGAACGGATAAAGAAGATGTGGTATATAGATACAATGGAGTATTACTCGGCAATCAAAAAGAATGAAATCTTGCCATTTGCAACTATATGGATGGAACTAGGGGGTATTATGCTAAGTGAAATTAGTCGGTCAAAGAGAAATATATGACTTCACTCATAGGAGAACTTTAAGATACAAAAGAGATGAACATAAGGGAAGGGAAGCAAAAATAATATAAAAACAGAGAGAGAGAGAGAGACAAAACATAAAAGACTCTAAGATATGGAGAGCAAACAGAGTTATGAAGGGGTTGTGGGGGGGGGATGGGCTAAATGGGTAAGGGGCATTAAGGAATCTATTCCTGAAATCATTGTTGCACTATATGCTAACTAACTTGGGTGTAAATTAACCCTTGTTATACAAAGTTTAAAACATATAAAAATAGAATGGGATAAGAAACTCTCATGGACCCATTACCATGATTCAATAATTACCCACTTATGGCCAATCTTGTTTCAACTCTATTCTCTTCATGCCTTCACTTGGGTTGTTCTGAAACAAATCCTAGACCTATCATTTCATCTGTGAATATTTCAGAAGTCATCTTAAAAGCTGAGGACTGTTCATAAAAATTTAAGCATAAAATTTATTTAATCTAAAAAACTAATATTAGTTCCTTAACACCATCAAATATCCAGATAGGTTTCATATTTTTCCAATTGTCACTTGAAGTTTTTTGCTAACAGTTTGCTTGAATCAAGATCCAAATAAAGTTCTTACATTACAATTGTCTGATATGGTTTTAAAATAGTTTTTATGTCTAAGATTCTCCCCCACCTCCACTTGCAATGTATTTGTCAAAGAAATTAATTGCTTGTCCTGTAAATTTTCACAGTCTGGACTTTGCTGATTGTTACTCTGTGTTGTCATTTACCATATTCCTCTATCGATACCTTGTATTTCCAATAAATTGGTAGCAGATCTAGAGGTCTGGTCAAATTCAGGTTTGATTTTTTGGCAAGACAACTTCTAGGTGGTGCTGTGAACTTACACCAGGAGACATTGACAATCTGTTGGTCTTGTCTTTGTTGTGTTATTAGGAGTGACTAAAGATTATTGCCCAGAGCCATTGATAAGAACAGCTTTTTTTTTTAAGTTGATTAATTTATTTTGAGAGAGATAGCATGAGTGGGGGAGGGGCAGAGAGAGGGAGACAGGGAATTCCAAGCAAGCCTCTATACTTTCAGTGTGGAGCCCAATACAGGGCTTGAGCTCATGAAACTGTGAAATCATGACCTGAGCTGAAACCAAGAGTCAGAGGCTTAACTGACTGAGCTGTCCAGGTACCCCAGTAAGAACAGCTTTTTAAAACATTTGTGCAGCTTAATTGATAAGTAGACTGTCACAGAAAGCAATTATGAGAGCAAATTTATCAATTCTCCTTTGACTAATCTGTAACATTGACTGTATTTCAAATAACATCTTCTCTTTTTAGGAGGACGTATTAAAAAGGTAAATCTAGAAAAAAATATGTATAAGAAAATCCAAGGAGATTTTAGAAAGTGTTATCAAAACTTACTACAAAGTTGCAGTGAATAACCTATTTACAGGAGCAGGTTAGTAGATCAATATTTGTTCCATGTTATTTTTATGAAAGTGAAAAATGGCAACAATGTAAATAACCAACATTAGGGTAGAGGCTAAGTAAGTTATAGTAATGTCAAGGAATGAACAAATACATTGTAGACATTTCAAGTCACATTTTATGAAAAATGTAAATTAAATGTGAGGATAAGATCTTAAAGGAAAATATCTGGTCTCAAGGTAGTATATAATATATGATCCTAATTTTGTAAAATATGGATATAATGGACAGGATATTTATGATTAGATGGGTTTTTATGATTGGAAGACACTATCCCAAAAATAATATAAACAATGTCTTAGGTATTATCCTATGTAATAGTACTAAAATAATCAACATAAACTTCATTTGTGTTTTAACAGTGAAAGGAAGATAAAGTGTGGTGGGCTTATGAGTGGTTTAAATTTTATTCTTTATGCTTTTTTGTAGTTTCCAAATTTTATCCCATGAAAGTGTATCACTTTACTAATCACTGAAAGAATATATTATAAAAAGTAATGAACTCTCTATTACTGAGACATTAATTAGGTGTCATAAATTTTAATTTTACTTTTTTTTGGTCAGAGCCTTATAGAAGGAAGTCCTACACTAGATGGTAAGTTGGAAATGATAGATGGCCCAAAGATCCAACTTAAATTTTCTTTTTGATTTTTGCAGTAGACAAACATTTGTTGGAGTCAGAAGACATGAGAGCTAGAACTAGACTTGTATCTATTCTTATCCCACTTGGGTTTGGGCCATCCATTTGAGCTTTAAAATTTTTATTTTGTTTGGATACAGAATAGGGTGGATAATATCTTTAACCTTTCTAATTTACCAGGATATGACAAAAGCAAATGAAACAATGGAATACCTAGTGGGAAAACATCCTGTGTGTCATTGTTTTTAAGAACAATACTTGCCATGTTTATTCCTGTATTGTGTACCCAGAGGCTTAGCAATACCGTCACAGTGCCAGGGCTCTACATCCCAACCCTTCTCCGGCTCTCAGATTTCCCTGGAGCAGGTCATCCTCTGACTTTTCAAGGTTGAGTTATATGAATTTTTCCTTTTATTTGCCATTGCCTGTGGTACAGCTCAGGTTTCCAGCATTGTATTATATTCCCATAGTCCCCGGCCCTGGGCAGAAGCCATGTTTAATCCTATGTTTGGCTGATCATAAAAAGCTGTTGGTATCCAATTGATGTTAAAGGAGCCTGACTGAATTGCTTCTTTACTCCTGTGTGCTCTGCCTTGACTTGAAATCATTCAATTTCATGAGTTTGGAGTCTTTTCTGGAGCCCTCTGAACTTCCTTGGGAATTGTTTAGACCTCTTCAGCAGAGAGCAGTTAAAATAAGGTTGACAACAAGACTTCTGTGGAGCTGGTGAAAATGTTTAACTGAGTTATGTTGGGATGAGACAGTGGCTGGGGTGGAAGATTTGGGCTCTGCTGCCACCAATAAGCTGCTAGGTCTAGTTTCCCCAATATGACCAAGAAGGAGGCTGGACTCAGGGATCTTTACAGTTCCTTGGGGGTTATTGTCTGTGTAGAGCCTCTAATTCCAATTTAATGACCTAGGTTCCAGTCTGGCCTCTGCAGGGTCTTCAGGATATAATTTTACATTTCTGAGCCTCAGTAGTCTCATCTGTGAAATGAGGATAATAATATATCATAAAATTGTTGTAAAGATTAAATGAGACAAACCATATATATTATCTAGGGCTGTGTCTAGTGCCCTGTGGGTTCTCAAAATATTCTTGTCTCTCCTCTTTTCCTTTACTCAAACAGGAGTGAATTAATCTCCAAAAAACTTTAGCTAACTGAGGCTTAGAGTACTCTCATAGGGATGCTTATATTCTACAAGGGATTCTTTTATTTTTTTTAATTTTTTATTGTTTTATTTATTTCTAGGAGAGAGAGAGACAGCGTGAGCAGGGGAGGGTCAGAGAGAGAGGGAGTCACAGACTGAAACAGGCTTCAGGCTCTGAGCTGGCAGTCAGCACAGAGCTCGACGCGGGGCTCGAACCCACGAACCGCGAGATCATGACCTAAGCGAAAGTCGGACGCTTAACCGACTAAGCCACCCAGGCGCCCCTACAAGGGATTCTTAAAGATGGTGTCAAAGAAAACATTTCTGAACTCAGTAAGGAGAGGCTTTATTTGAAGGATTGTTGCAAGGGGGAAGAGCCTATTGTAATTGGAAGAATGCCCAGACCATGAGATCTGCAAGTGCCTAAAGAGTTAGGAAAAAAATGGTCTCCTTTTATAGAAAGGAGTAAAAAAAGCCAAAAAGAACTGGAGGTGATGAAGTGGGATGAAGGGGCGACAGGATTGGATAGAAGATCAGGGAATATTTTACCCTGAGGCCAGTCTGTTCTCAGAAGGGCTTTGTGCTGGCTCAGGCTGAGGCTGAGGCCAAAGTTCAGGGGCCTGGAGGAAGGAGTAAGCTTAACTAAAGTTTGGTTAACAAGCATTTTATAGAGTTTATCAATGGGGATGAAATAGTTCAGCTAATCATTTATGAGGCGAAGAAGCAGCATTCAGTTACCACATTGTTTCACCAATAGAGTAATGTTTGAAAACATATGCATGGAACTATAAGCTCAGTGTGATACACTCAACTCTGGGAAAGAACACTGTGGGGAAACCCTCATTCAAGTACCTTCAATTTTCACTAAGTAGATAGGGACTGAAAACAGATGCTAAGACCAATGAAGGAAGTGCAGGGTGCTCGACCCTAGGAAACAACACTATGCGGAAGGCAGCATTCAGTTAACATACTGTTTCCCTAAGTTAGTAATGTTTGAAAACACTTGCATGGAAGTCTAATCTCCCTGTGATATACTCAACTCTGAGAAAGAACACAGTAGGGAACCCCTCATTTAACTACCGTCATCTTTCAGCATGTAGTTCGGGACTGTAAACAGACACTGAGACGATTGAAGAAAGTGCGGCGTGCTGGACACCGAGAAACAACACTGGTCGAATGGCAGCATTCAGTTACCATATTGTTTCACGATGGTAGTCATGTTTGAAAAGGGAAGTTTGGAGGGAGGGTCAGTGTCCTAGCTTTGTCATAGATAAACAAAGGAGCATTCTTGAGTCTTACCTAAGTCATTTGATGAAGGGTGGTTTTTGTAGTAAGCTGTTTTCCAGAACATCATAAGGCAGGGGACTTCTCAACCTTCACGATTTTCCAGGACTGCAGGGCTCATGTAAAATCCAACATTGTCAATGGTAAAACCTTCAGGATCCAAAGGCACCCAGTGGGTGACATCTCTGCAGGATATTGATGGGTGAGTCTAAAGGTCTTTCCAATGCCCTTCAGTGAACACTTTGCTGAGCACCCACTGGTGAAAATCTGGAGAGAGCTCTCCTGTCCTTGATGGATGAGGTCAGAGGCCTCGAAGAAGAAAGGCAAGGGCCATGAGAACATCACCTATAGCTAGCACATTCTCTAACAGTTTACTCTAACTAAACTCTAGCTGACCATACACAGTCCCATTTTTTGAAATTCGGGTGAAAAAAGAGAGAAGATTATTTCAGTTTTCCAGGCTCATTTCTTCCCACTGACAAGAGAACTGGGAGATTCTGGCTATCAGCAGCTGCGTCAACAGCCAAACTCAGTTGATCTGAACATGCTCCAAGAAAAGGGTGTGCATGTGCATGTGCGTGTGCCTGTGTGCGTGCATGTGTGTTTTCTGGGGAAAGGCCTGGATCAGCAAGTATGGAAGAGGGGACTCTGGGGGTTTAGGGCAGCAGCTCTTTATCATCCCATTCAGAAATATTATGTTTATATGCTTTCACAATAGGTAGAGCCAAGTGGAATATGTCAGTTCGTCTAAGTTCAGAACATCTTACCTCTTTCCGTGCCCATCTTTATGTTATTCCTAATGATGACTATGTCATGTTTGCAAGGAAATCAAGTCAAGGTGTAAGGATAGGAAATATCTGCCCAGGGAGCTCCCTTTCTAAAAAGTCCTTTGCGCAGAGTGAGCATTTATCCAGGCTCTATTAATTCATTAGGTGAGTAAGAAATTATAAAAAGTGATTAAAAGGTATTAAAAAATTAACATAGCCATACAGATACCTGGATAGGTGGACCCTGTTGCATTCCTTTTGCCTGCTCTGAGAAGATGGGTTCCTGAAGTTGGTTGAGGTGAGGACATTGCATCGTCCTTATATGGTAAGTGGATCATAGCTTGTGTTCCCTTAAATGGTCGAGGGTCCATGTAATGTTAGCTCAGGACCTATGATTTCAGCTTCTGCTCTCCTCACAGGAAACAATGCCAAAGATAGAGGGCTGTATTGGACCTGCAGGTCCAGGTTAACCTGTCCTATCCAGGTTAATTCTGACTTGTCTTCTCTAAATACCAGTTGAGGATTTTAAGACCTTTTTTTTTCTTTTCATCTTGGTGCCTGTTGATCTAGAAGCCACTTCCATGATAGTACTACTTTACAAATACTTATTTGTATGCCCTTTTACAGATGATAATGTCCAGTGTCATGCTGTCACAGAAAGGGCACTGAATGAGGAGGAAGGGGAGGAAGGAATGAGGAAGAGGCACTGAATGGGTCTCAGGCCAGCTGAGGAAATCACTGATAAAGTCCCTCTTTCTTCACACACTCCAACCTTAGATATGCTGTATATGGTACAGTTGTTTTGCTTCACAAGTTAATGCCTGAAAACCTTTGGAATGGGGAGCAGTGTGGTAGGAGACTGGATCTAGAAAAAGGGGTCCCACACACAAGACCCAAACCACCACTAATTGGCTATGTAACCTTGGGCAAGACCTAAAACCTATCTGGGCAACAGGATTTTAACTGAAACACAATACCAAGCTGCCCTTCCTGCTTCTAGCCCATATTAGTCTTACCACCTTCCCACTGCAGTCAGAGAAAGGATGGGGCCGGCAGAATAGGCCTATTAATAGGGCCCCTGGCTGCTCTGGCTTCCCGTCAGTTGAGCCTCCAGAGCCCGCTGGCGCCTGCCTCCCTGCAGGGAATTAGCTTGCACCTATACCTACACCTATGGCCAACCCCTCCCCCCCCAAAGGAAGGGTGGGCAGTAGTGGCTCCCACAAGTGGGAGGAGCACTGGGTGAGGGCATGGGCGGAGGAACGCTGGGGAGGAAGATTTACAAGTCTTCTTCAGGGACAGTTCTGAGCCCTACTCCTCGGGAAAACACAACCTAGAAGAGTATTGATATTGCCTCTAAGAAGTGTAATTGAGAAGGAAACAAACGTGGGCTTTTCCTCCGCCCTCGCTAAACCTTCCATTCTCTCGGGGGACAAAGGAGGCCTAGGTGTGTGGAGAGGAGCAGGAAGTAGGTGCCAGGCCCTTGGCCCCAGGTGAACCAAGGACAGAAAGTAGAGAAAAAAAGTATCCCTCACTTAATGCCACACCTCTTCCTTCCCCCACCCTCCAGTAGTCTCTGGACAACCTCTGTACATCGACCCCTGCAAGTGTCCTCATCAGCCACAGGACCGTCAGACAGACGCGGAGACGGCCCGGGTTGTCACTGGTCCACCTGAGGTGGGCGCTCAGCCTTTCTCCAGCTTCTTCCTCTTCTTCCACCAGGAGGGGCTGCAACCCGCGGGGTCAGAGGCGGAGCAGAGGCTGGGGGCGCTCCGGCGAGAAGAAGGAGTACGTCTTTGGCAGGCAAGGAGTGTCGGTCTCCTGGGGGGACGCGGCCGCTCACCTGGGCCCAGCCCGGCCCGCTGAGATGGGCTCCTTCTCCTCCGCGCTGGTGCGGTCCCGCAGCGCTGTGGTGCAGTTGGGCTCGTCGCCACCACAGCGCGAGGAGCCACCGGCTGCTCCAGCTGCTCGGAGAGACCCATTCGCCTTCCCCAAGACCCGGAGGCTAGGACCCGAGA
>NW_027532002.1:4523993-4617211 GCF_008692635.1 Crocuta crocuta
GCCGAGCCGCCCGCCCCGCCGGCAGCCTGGGAGGCCCATCCTGCCGCGCGGAGCCCGGAAGCGCGCGCGAAGTTAGAGAGTCCAGAACTGTCCGCGGTGCTGAAGCGTACAGAAAGTATGTCCCAGCCCTACATGCCCCAAAGCCGTAGCGCCACGGGTGAGTCTTCTCTTGCACAGGGATGTAGGAATTGCAGGGAGCTGCTGCCTGGAGACCCGTGGGGGGTGGGGTGGGGGCTTCTTAGCATTAGGGGAAGAAATGAAGGCTCTGTTTCTCAGCAGGATTTCGCTTTCCTTGTTTTCTTGCCCATAACTTCTTTCACAAGTTAAGATTCATTTCTGTCAATAGGGAGTTATTTCAGAAGGACCATCTTTCACATGGGTTTAAACAGTAGCAGGCAAGGCAGTTTACACCATATGGATCCTCTTCTCCAGCTTTGTACTGGCACTCGCACCAGGCAGAGAAGTCTTTCTTGTTGTCTTGGAAAGATAAGGATAAACCAGGTGCGTCTTCCCATCTCCTCCCAGGGGAAATGGGGAAAGGGCAGGAGATCCCTTCTTGTCTAAGACCTCAGTTCCATGTGTGAAGTAGGAAACCAGTATTTGAACTAATCTCTTTTGAAGGGGCTTGGGGCGTGTGGTTGGGGGAAGACATTGTTAGGGAAGGCAGCAAGGGAGAAGTGAAAAGAGCACACAAGATTTGGGGTCAGGTGGATCTAAGTTTCCATCTGATGTTTTCATTGTGATTTTGGGCAGGATGCTCTCCAGTTTTATCATCTATGACATAAGGATGATAATAACTTGAATCTCACTAGGTAGAAAGAAAATCTAACCAGACACAGTACATATGGAGGAACTTTGAAACTGTAAAGTGCTATGCAGATTTTCAGTATTATGCCTGAACCTGATCTCTGAACCTCTTCAGCTGAAATTGAAGGGAAAACATTTTTAGTTTGAAATATTCAAAGGCTCCATTTCATAGGGCAGGTCTTACTTTGTGTAAATGGGAAGAAAAGTCCTTTAGTTGGTACACATAATTAAAAGAAAAATCTCTCACACTAGAAGTTACTAAATACATCAGCTGGCCTTTTGATTTCACATGAATCCCCACTTTATTCCAGGCAAGGTTGTGATGGTCACTGCAATTGTCTGTTGAGTTTTCAAAAAGGAGTCAGTGGATTCAGTGCACAATGTCGGGTCCCCTAAACAGAAAAAGATGAGGTTAGTGGAGAGGGAGATTGCCTTACACTTTGACTCGTGAGAGGTAAGGATACATGTATTCCTATTATGTTGAGAATTTCCTTTTAAAAAATATTGTGAGTTTATCCATTAGCTTTTATTTGTTCTTGTGTTATTCAAACAACCTTCCTAAACAAAAATTAAAAGAAGATACATACACATTGCTCTTGCAAGGGGAAAGGGGACTTATCACTGTAACTATATTAGTTTTTTCCATTCATAGAACCTGTCTTTGTGGTATTAATGGAAAGAGAACCAGATTTGGAGTCATGGCACCTGGGTTCTGCTAAGCTCTATATCCTAGGGCAGAAGACCTGTATTTTCTAAGACTGTACTATTTGCTTTTTAAAAATGAGTCCAAATAGAACTGTAACATTTCCTATGCCATGAAGCTCAAAGGAAGTTATGGTGATAAAAATGGTTTGTAAACTGTAAGTACAGGGTAAGGTATTATCAAAGTATCTGGAAGCTTAATACTTTCTAATGTATAGGATTCAAGTTTAGTTTTTTAATAATCTTATTATGGTCTATTATAGTTACATTGGATGGAATGTGGACTTCCTTTGTGAAACTCTTTAATGTTAATTTTTGTGTGTGTATGTGTGTGATATTAGTTGAATTACAAATATATGTATCTACCTATGTATCTGTCTATATATCTGAAAGAATATTACCACTTTTTTCTCACATTTTTGATGATGTGGACAGAAGATTTGGATGTTGTGATTAATTCATACATTAACAATGTGTGGAGACTGATTTCTAGGAATTTGCATTCAATTAATTTTTGTTCTGGATTTGATGAATATACTTTAAATACTATTAACTTTAACTTTTTGATGTATAATGATTCATTTTTTCCATTCCTTCCATTTTATTCATAAAGAATATCACCAATTAAAAATGACATTCTGAGTTTTATATCACCTAGGATATGTATGCAAAGTTATTTGATTTCTATATTTTGCTCTTTAAAAAAATGGTATTTAAGCTTAAATCTTTGCAGTCTGACGAGTTTAGATAGGTGCAATTGGAGATCAGGCTCCGTTTTATCATCTTTAAAAATGAGGTTAGTTGCCCTTACCTGTGAAGCTGGGTGGCCATTTGTTACATTCAACAAACTTGGGAATCTGGAAGCAAAGTAGCTGTGAGGCACACAAACACTTGTACTTTACAAGCCAAACTGACTATGTGTGTGTATATATACAAATGAGTGCTATGTGCCAGATGCTATTTTATGAGATGGTAGGATAAAGATATTAAGACACAGAGGAATTAAGAAACTAGCCACACGGCTAGTAAATGATAGCCAGAATTTAAACCCAGGTAGTCTAGCTCTACAACTATGTTCTTATCCACTTCTCTATGTTAGTTGTTCTAAGTGCTGTATGTTTATTTCCCATTTGTTAGTCCTCAGTTTATTATTTAGTAATGTCCTTTGAAATATGGTCATTTGTCCCAACTATGGTCAGGGGAACCAAGAGAAATTGCCCTAGTCCTGGTTGGGAGGTGTCAGAGTATTAAGGAAGAAATAGTCATCTTGGATATTATAGTTAAAGCCAGAGAACTTTATGAGGAAAGTGAGATTCAGGGTGTAGAGGCAGGGCAGTAAGGCCAGCTGTCTCTCTTCATCCAAAATTAAATGCTTTAGGTCTCTGAGATTGTTTTATTATAGATGTTGATGGTTTCCTACCTCTCTCTTCATACTGTTGTGAAGATTAAATGAGATATGGTGTCAAACCCCAAGTGGAGACCTTCATATATTATGCATGGGTATTTTTTTAAATTAAAAAATGTTTGTTTATTTTTGAGAGTGAGAGAGAGACAGAGTGTAAGCAGGGGAGGGGCAGAGAGAGGGAGACACAGGATCTAAAGCAAGTTCCAGGCTCTGAGTTGTCAGCACCAAGCCTGATACAGGGCTTAAATTCACAGACTGTGAGATCAAGACCTGAAACAAAGTCAGATGCTTAACCCACTGAGTCCCCCAGGTGCATATATGCAAGGCTATTTTGTATGTTTGTTTCCTTTCAAAGTTTTGAGACCCCATTCATTGCTAAAAAGGAACAGGTTGATCCATTTTCAGTAAAAGGGTATCTCAGAATAAATGAATAATCAAACAAAAAACCTTCCACAGCTATCTGTCTATTGTGTAATAATATGCAGTAGATTACCTGAGGCTTCTAGCTTTTGTTAGAAATTCTTCTTGCGTGCGTGGGTGGCTCAGTCGGTTAAGCATCTGACTCTTGGTTTCAGTTCAGGTCACGATCTCCCCATTCATGAGATCGAGTCATGCATCAGGCTCTGCACTGACCTGCCTAGGGTTCTCTTTTTCCCTCTCTGCCCCTTCCCCACTCACACACACTCTCTTTCAAAATAAATAAATAAAAATAAATTCCTCTGGACGGGGAGAAACTTTGATATTATTGAGTAAAGTGATTTTTGGTTACTAATCTGTGTATTAAAATTATTGGGGCTCTTTCAATGTTCAGTTGCCATCCCTTTTTTCTTTTGTCTTGATGTTTTAACATTTGGAAAGCGTGTGTCTTACAATAGCTAGTTTCAAAGTGCAACCAATATTTGTCAGATGGTGGTCTTGGAACACTGTCTTCCTGAATTTCATTGTACTTGGTTTCCATCTAAGTCTTCTGTGACTCGTGATAAGGATATCACTGTTGGGAGAAAAACTTTTCCTCTACCCACTTAGATTCAAAATAAGGGTCCTGCAAATTAACTGACAATAGATAGATTAAGGAGAAAGGACAAGGTTTACTTACACTTGCATAAGGGAATATTTAGTAATGAGTAACTTGTTGAATCTCCAGAGGTAAATGTTTTTACACCAATTTAACAACAACAACAAAAGAGAGGGGTAGTTCAGGGCTGCAGTGGGCAAGTATAGAAGGTTCTATTGTGCTTTCTGGGTTTTAATGGGCAGCTGAATTTTCACAATTCTCAATACTAGCGTCAGTTTTTTCCCATTCTGGAAACTCCCTCAAAGGAGAGGGAGGGTCATTTGCAGGTGTACTTTGGGAGGCTCTGCTTAAGTTTAGGTAATGTTTCTTCCTATTGCTGCCGGTCAAATGTTTTTAGTTTGAAGCAAATTTTGTATCACTTTGGTGGGCTAATAATCTCTTCACCATTATTTGCCTATGACTCAATCCTCTCATATGTTAGCACCAGTGGTTTTCAAATTTTAGTGTTTATCATAATCATCTGGAGAGCTAATTCCAGAAGCCCAGGCTTGTGGGTATGGGATAAGGCCAGGAGTCTTAGTACATTAACCACATTTCCAGGTGATTCTGTTACCACCAAAACATGTATCACACTTGCCTGGAGGCTTGTAAAACACAGACACCAGGGCCGGGGGTGCCTGGGCAGCTCAGGTTCAGCGTTTGACTTTGGCTCAGGTCATGATCTCATGGTTCAAGAATTTGAGCCGTGTCAAGCAGCCCAGAACCTGCTTCAGATCCTCTGTCTCCTCTCTTTGCCCTTCCCTCACTTGCACACACACACTCTCTCTTTCTCTCTTTACAAAATAAATGAAAAAAATATTGAAAAGAAGAAAATGAATCCTGGGCTCCATCTCCAGAGTTTCTGATTAGTTAGTCTGGCAAACAATATGAGAATTTCCATTTCTAACAAGTTCCCAGATACTGCTAATACTACTGGTCAAGGAATCACACTTTGAAAACCACTGGTCAATGCATAGAAGCCACCTAGCTTCTATGAAATGATGTATTTCATTAGCCATTATTGAGTTCTTGATCATGGACCTTGGCAGATGCTACAGAGGAGAGAGACTCTGGATGCAAGGTAGCTTTCATTTACCTAATTTTTCTACTTCATCTGCTTAGCTCCTTAGGGCCACTTTCTTAGGGTCAATTTCTAAAGTACCAGGATAATTATGATTCTTTAACAGTGATTTAAAATAAATTTTTAATGTTTATTTTTGAGAGAGAGAGAGAGCGCAAGTTGGGGAGGGGCAAAAAGAGAGGAAGATACAGAATCCAAAGCAGGCTCCAGGCTCTGAACTGGCAGCACAGAGCCAAATGTGGGACTCGAACACACAAACTGTGAGCTCATGAACTGAGCTGAAGTTGGACGCTTAACTGACTGAGCCATATAGGTGTCCCAACAGTGATGCTTTAATTTGGGATTTTTTTTGGAAAATTTTAGCTGAATTAAAAGGACTGAATTAAAATTTTTTCTTTACTTTTTAAGATTCTTTTGGCTAGTCTAAAGATTCAGTTGACATGAGACCGATTAACAGGAGAAAATCAAATTTAATTATGCATATACAGGAAATCCACATAAACATGAAAGTTTCCAAAGACAGAGAGAAAAATGAGGTATATATTATATATGTTATAATAATATATACCAATCATAGTCATATATGACTAAGGGGAGAAGCGGGTAAGGATTTGGGGTTACAAAGGAAAGGAAGGCAATTCACAGGAAAAATGAAAAGAGTAAAGGTTTGGTAAACAAATGTTTATTGGACCATCTAGAAACAATGGGACATAGAGAGGAATTGTGACAAATAGACTTTGCTAAGTTCCTCCCTGTCTGCCATACCTAGTTCATATCATACTGTAGTTATCTATGGTGAGGGCTCCATTCCTGGAGCAGGTCCTTCGTCTACATTCTTTTAGAAAGTTAGCAGGGAGGCAAAAGAGAAAAACTTCTTGAGTCTGCTGTTTCTTAAAACTAATTGGCTAAATTAATCCTTATGCCAAAAACACACATTTTGGGGGGTGTCAAATTTTGCTCCCCTACAGACTGATTAATGAAAAAATAAAACAAAACTCTCATTATTTTAAAAATCAGAGGGTGGATGGATGAAGTGGTGATTCAGCCACTAGTGTCTTAACCTTCAACACTCACAGCATCTCTTAGGATATATGCCTGTTCCAAGTTAATTTAAACATACACAAGCAGCCTTCTAAAAGCTTAGGTTACAGACGAAATACTGGTGTGCTGGGTGAGTACTGGGCCATTGTGGATTTGGCATTGCCTCCAGGAACTGCCCTCTTCTGCCAAACTGCTTCTTAGGGAGGCAAACAGGGTCCCAATATTGTATCGAGGCTGATAAGTCTCCAAACCACTTTCCCTTCATTTTCTTTCCTGATAGTTACCAGAAGCATTGCCTCTAAAGACAGAAAGTCTCATCTTAGGCCAGAGTGAGACCTCTCTATCTCTGAACCACCAGTGGTGTATTTGCTCCTGTTGGGTGGAAGACTTGGGGAAGGATGCTTTATATCTGTGCAGCACTTTACAGCTTAGAAAACCCAGAGAGAGAGTCTCTTTATCATTTGATCTTCAGGACAGTGTTCTGAGATAGATGGGACAGATGGCCTTATTGTTCCCTTTTAATAAAGAAAGGGAATTGAAATCAATCAACTTTTTATTTATTATTGATATTATGCTTTATCCTAGATCGCTTGCAGTTAGTTAGATTTTTAGGTAGCCCATTATTTTGTCTAGGAAGCATGGCACCAGGGAAAGAGACCCTGGAATCTTAATCATTGACTCTGACACTTCCTGGCTACCTGAACTGAACATTTTCAGAGCCCACTGCCTTCTGTAGAAATGGTATTAACCTCATCTCTATAAGGTAATTTATGTAAGGCACTTAGCACATGCCTTGGGACATGATAATCATTTAGTAAATGTTGGTTATCTTTATAAACAGATCAGAGATGTAGGTATCTTTCCTGGAGTCCCAAAGTCAATGGACTGGCAGAGCTAGTACAGAGACCTTTCGATTTCTAGTGCAGTTCTCTTTACACAGTGCCATGTTGATTCTTCTGTGGAAATAAAACAATTAAGTGTAGTGAGGAAGGTACGGAAGGGAAGGGTATAGAACCAGAGAAGGATTGAAGGCAGAGGGGAAGCAAGCAGGAAAACACAAAGCAATTCATTCTATGTTAGAGGATTGGAATCCTAGCTCACTCATTTCTGGGGTAAGGACATAGATGACATATATTTATGTTCTCCTTGGCGTTACATTGTCTGTAATTTACTCACTGTTCAACCTAGATAGTGATGTGTGTGTGTGTGTGTGAGAGAGAGAGAGACAGAGAGAGAGAGAGAAAAAGAGAGAGAGAGATTTAATCTGTCTTCTCGGGGTGAGCAGTTAACACTGGCACCCTGATCAGAAATACTCAATAAGAAGTATATTCCTACATTCTCCAACTATTCCTTTAATCGCTCCAACTGATTCCATTAAGGGATTTTAAAATCAACATAAAGGTAATTAAAAATAATTTTTCATTGGTCAAAAATATTCATTGGTAAGAAATATTGTCAGGCACTTCTGTCCTTTCATGAATGAGGCATATGAACCTGGACCTGGAGAGTCCAAAAATGTATGCCAGCTCAAGTGGCACCCTACTCCTAGGTTTCTTTTTTTTTTTTTTCTTTTATAGTTTATTGTCAAGTTGGTTTTACTCCTAGGTTTCTGATTTGGTTCTATATGTACTTCACCTCTTAGCAGAAGATTTGGGGTTTGCTTGGATTGTATCTGGTCCTCCTGATAGATAGCTCCATCTATGGGCATGAGGCTGGATCCGTAGTTTTCTCCATGTCTGGGAAGAGGAGGAGAGCTGTAAATATTGTGAGCATTGGGGTTCTTGATAAAATGCATTCTCCTGGGCCCCTTCCTAGGCCTACTGAATCAGAATCTGACAGTGGGGCGCAGAAGTCTGCATTTTTACACACATACCTGGGGGATCTTATTTATACTAACTTTGAAAATTGCCTCCTTGTGCTGTTCTTGGCATTCTTTTGAGAGTCTAGGTGACCTGCTCATAGACAGACTAGGGTTTAACTGGGGTCAAGTGAGACCATGGATGTTCAAGGGCTTTGAAAGAGTATGCATACATCAGACTTTGATGTGATGTGATTTTAATGGAATGACCGAGACCGGGAAAATGGGTGTGCATATTGGGCCACAGTTGGTAGCAACTGGATCTAATGAGCAAATATCACAGCAAACTGACATGTGCTTGTTCAAACTTACCTTCTCTGATGTCATGTCCACTTCAAGTCCCTGAACCTGAATAAAAGAAATAAAGTCATCTTTAATCAGTTAGTGATTTTAGTTTATAAAGACTTGTCTTTTAGTTTATTTGTTTATTTTGAGAGAGAAAGAGAGCACAAGTTGGGGAGGGGCAGAGAGAGAGGGAGAGAATCGCAAGCAGGCTCCACATGGTCAATGCCTAACCCGGATGCAGGGCTTGAACTCACAAACCCTGAGATCATGACCTGAGCCAAAGTCATACGCTCAACTGACTGAGCCACCCAAGCGCCCCTGTTTTGCTTTGTTTTTAATCAAAATTGTACTTGCTGAAAGAATAGAAGCTAACCTCCAAAGGATCCTTCCTGAGTTAGAAGGGAGCTCTTAGAGAGGCTGGTCTTTCCCTCACTTGTTCTCTGTCAAGTTGTTGTTGTCTCTCCATATCTACTATTTTTTGAGTATCCTTTTAATAAGATATATCTTACTAAACATTCAGAGGGAACTAGAAAATTATTTTTTATTTATTTATTTTTTTAAATTTTTATTTATTTCTAGGAGAGAGAGAGAGACAGCATGAGCAGGGGAGGGTCAGAGAGAGAGGGAGACACAGACTCTGAAACAGGCTCCAGGCTCTGAGCTGGCAGTCAGCACAGAGCCCGACGCGGGGCTCGAACCCACGAACTGCGAGATCATGACCTAAGCGAAAGTCGGACGCTTAACCGACTAAGCCACCCAGGCGCCCCGGAACTAGAAAATTATTAATTTGAACAATATATGAATTAAATTAGAAATCCAATACTGTGACAGACTCTCTCCTTCAAGTTCTGCTCCTCAGCATTCTCTACTCCCTAGCTTACAGATTCCAGAAGGATTCCATCATGTTGCCATTTTTTCCTGCCAGTTAGAGTGCTGGGTTCCTTACTGATATCACATCTTCCTAAAAGACCTCAATAAAACTAAGACACGATGGGAAGAAAGGAACCGTTAGATCAGTACATGCCCAACCTATTTGCTTAACCTTCTTTGTGTAATGGTGAGATTTGCGTTAGCCCAAATGCTCCAAGAGTTGGGTGGACCTCATTTCCGTGCTGTTTGAAGATTACATGGCAGGGCTTTTGGAAAAAGATTTTCTTTACTTCTCAAGCCTGTCTGACTATTTATGTTGAGTTAGTTTCTGGACTTTGACACCCTAACAATGAGCATTTTCTTTCAGTCATGGAGAGAAGAAATGTTACTAATCTGAGAGCGCCCCTTCAAGAATAAAACCTCTATTCTGTAGGAAAAACTGAAGTGTAGTCTTTAAATTTTTTATATGTTTATTTATTTTTGAGAGAGAGAGAAAGAGAGTGTGAGCAGGGGCAGGGCAGAGAGAGGAAGACACAAAATCCTAAGTAGGCTCCAGGCTCTGAGCTGTCAGCACAGAGCCTAATGCAGGGCTTGCCATGAACCATGATACCATGACGTGAGCCAAAGTCAGACACTCAACCGACTGAGCCACCCAGGCGTTCCCTGGGGCACAGTCTTAAAATGTATGTTACTGTATCTTCCCATGTCTGAATCTTGTTAGGTAATGGTGCTGCTTGGAAAGTAAGCAGTGGGCTGGTTTTTGTTGTTGTCGTTGTCGTTGTCGTTGTGTTAGTAATTATAAAAGTGCAGAGAAAAAATTAAATAATTATATTATATAGGAATAATAGAACTAACACTTATTGATCATTTACTGTGTGCTAAGAAACTATTCCATGCATTCTTTATGTACCAGCATTACACCATGAGGTAAGTACTGCATTATCTCCTCTTTAAAATTTTTAAAAATTTATTTCTGACAGAGAGACAGAGACAGCATGAGCAGGGGAGGGTCAGAGAGAGAGGGAGATACAGAATCCAAAGCAGGTTCAGGCTCTGAGCTGTCAGCACAGAGCCTGAAGCGGGGCTCGAACTCACGGACTATGAGATCTTGACTTGAGCTGAAGTCGATGGACTTGAGCCACCCAGGCACCCCAGTATAACTTCTTAAAAACTGGTATTAAGCAGTTGTCAGTGCTTAAAAAAAAGTGTCACTTTCTAAAGGAAACCAGTCAGAACTAGTACCTGCTTAACTTCTGCTTTGTACCAGCTTTGCTGGGTGCCTCGGAGCTTCTCTTCTTGATGTTGGTGCCTGCGCCACAAAACTGGTTATTCCATTTGGGAGCCACTCAGCTCACCGAGAAAGCTTTTAGACTCAGTGGAACAATAAAAGGCCCTGATGGGAGGGTGTGACGCTTTACTCCTAACGTGTTTGCAGCTCTTTTGAGGCTCAGATAATGGGTCTTTTGCTGCCCTGAGGGGGGCAGCAAGATTTTCAAACATTCTTGTCTCTTTCTGACCTGGGGCAAAGTCTGTGGGCTGGGAGTGGGAACAGAAGGCGTGGATGGGGTGGGTGTTTCCAGGTAGCTCCCCTCGGTCCTTCTCTGGGTCTCCGTGAACTCACACAAAGCCGGTGGTTTCCCCTCCCCCTCTCTGGGTCACT
Source organism: Crocuta crocuta (assembly GCF_008692635.1). Classification (NCBI taxonomy): domain Eukaryota; kingdom Metazoa; phylum Chordata; class Mammalia; order Carnivora; family Hyaenidae; genus Crocuta; species Crocuta crocuta. The sequence goes on from NW_027532002.1 coordinate 4,534,757, forward strand.
GTCTGCAAGCTCCTCATTGTTGCCAGTTCCTCCTCACTCCACCCCCACCCCCCCAACCGGTTCTGATTTAGAGAAATGTTGTCTGAGCCTATCATATCGTAATTTTACCCAAAACCAGTTTTTCCAAAGAATGCATGTGGCCCTCCGCTCCAAGCCTGAGTCTCGCCCCATCTCTCACCTTGCTCTTGATGCTTCCTAGTCCCTGATTGTGTCCCTGAGCTTCAGCCTGTCTGTCATCCCATTCACACTTTCCCTTGAAGAAAATATAGGCTGACTGGGGGTCAGGAATCCGGTGGGGGGAGGGCAAGGGATGAGGGTAGCTGACTAAATTGTTCATATTTCTTAGTAATACCAAGTTTCCAAAAACACTGGGCCACATCAATACAGCCTCATCAAAATGGTCAGCAAAGTGTCACCTGGTTTCTCAGCAGGGAGTCACCGGCCTTATCCCTCTCTGGTCACATTTGGAGTTTCCTAGAGGAGCAGGGCAGGGATGTCTCCATCTCTCCCTTCCAGACCATCTCTCTCCACTTCCAGGGAGTGCTCAGAGGCTCTTCTCACCGCTACCCCTGAGCCTTTGCATCCCAGAAGGTGGAGGAAGGGAAAAGAGGAAGGGAGGAGGGTTCTGGGAGGATCTTCTGATCTTAGACCAAAGATGCTCCGTGTGTCTTGCCAGCACTGCCCAGGGCTCCTTGTACATATCATCGCCTGTCAGTGTGCGTATCTGTGCAAGGCCTGAAAGACCCCAGGCTCCAGTCGCTAGCATGTCAGGTCCCATCACTTCCCAAGGCTCCAGGAGTGGAGTGGGGGTCGCTCCCCTCTTTGGCCGCTCCCCCTTCTCCCCACCACCTTCTTTCAGAAGCCTCAGGTCTCTTCCCAAAAAGCTGCCCCTCCCCAACTCAGGGGAAAGCTGTTCTGCCGGGGGTTTTCACCCACCACGTGGCCTTGGAGATGACTAGCCATCAAGACTTTTTGCTCTTTCCGCTCAGTCACTTTTTCCACAGCCACACTAATTGTGGGTTCCCCGGGGAGAAGGAAAGGAGGCGCGTCTTCGGGTGCCCTCGCCGCTCCCAAGCCTCCAGCCTTTCGCTTTGTTATCATCAGTCCTGGGATTCGGGCTTCACTGGGTCCGGAAGAAGAAGGTAGGAGGGTCAGTTAGGTAGGGGCCCTCGGCCTCTGCCTGCAGCCCCACACTGCTTCTCTAGCTATCCTATAATGAAATGACAAGGCGAGTACTCTTTTTCCTCTTGGAGAAAATTTCTCAGAAAAAAAAATTTTTTTTAAGTGGCTTCCTTGAACACACGCACTTTAAAGGGACTAGGAAAAAAAGCCACACGTGTACTTTTTTTAAAAAAATATTTTTATTTATTTCTAGGAGAGAGAGAGAGAGAGACAGCGTGAGCAGGGGAGGGTCAGAGAGAGAGGGAGATACAGACTCTGAAACAGGCTCCAGGCTCTGAGCTGCAGTCAGCACAGAGCCCGACGCGGGGCTCGAACCCACAAACCGCGAGATCATGCCCTAAGCGAAAGCCGGAAGCTTAACCGACTAAGCCACCCAGGCGCCCCACCACACGTGTACTTTTAATGTATATTTTTGTTAACTTTTGTTACACTTGTTAAGAAATCTCAAGTCGGGACACCTGGGTGGCTCAGGCCCTTAAGCATCTGACTCAGGTCATGATCTCATGGTTGGTGAGTTGCCGCTGTGGGGGGCTCTGCGCTGATAGTGCAGAGCCTGCTTGAGATTTTCTCTCTCTGCCCCTCCCCTGCTTGTGTTTTCTCTCCCCCACCCTCCCCAAAAACAAACAAACAAAATCCTTAAAAAATTCAAGTCGCAGAAAATTATTAAATTAGAATATTACTTTTTCCACTCTTACATTTCACAAAACAAAGTTTTGATGTTTATTTATTTATTTTGAGAGGGGAGGAGGGGCAGAGAGAGAGAATCCCAAGCAGATTTCCTGCTGTCAGCACAGGACAGCCAGGGGTTTGATCTTTCCAACCCTGAGATCATGACCTGAGCGGAGATCAAGAGTTGGAGGCTTAACTGACTGAACTATCCAGGCGCCCCTCATAAAACAATTTTATTTAACCTTTTTACATGCATTTTTATCACTAGTATCACGGTCTTCACTAAAGCCATCATCTTCCCTGTGTCTAAGTTTGGCTGACAGAACTCTTTGAAACTGTGAATAGTGTGGTCCCTGGAAATTTTACAAGGCAGCCGTTGGCTGAGGTTTAGGTTTTAGCCATTCAGATTTGTTTCTCCTCCTCTTCTTGTGAAATTTGAGCTCTAATCCACTGGAAAGGAGAGATTAGAGAATTCAAGTGTAAGTAAGTCTGTCTTTTTTGAGGGCTAATTCTGTACATACACAAACACCCAAACAAAATCCTGTTTGATATTAGGGCATACACAGTATTAATGAATATCTATAGCTGCAAGGGACCAAAAACATGGTCTCATAGTAGCTATTAATTTCTTTTTTTAATTAAAAATTTTTTTAAATGTTTTTTATTTATTTCTGAGAGAAGAGAGAGAGAGAGAGAGACAGTGTGAGCAGCAGAGGGTCATAGAGAGAGGGAGACACAGAATCTGAAGCAGGCTCCGGGCTCTGAGCTACCTGTCAGCCCAGAGCCCGACACGGGGCTCGAACCCACGAACTGTGAGATCATGACCTGAGCCGAAGTCGGACGCTTAACCGACTGAGCCAGCCAGGCGCCCCTATTAATTTCTTTTAATGTCTCAAATCATTTATGATTTGAAAATGACTTTATTATTTTTATAAAAATAATGCAATCTTTTGGCAAAAATATCAAATACTGTAGAACAATACAAAGAATAAATCATCAACAAACTACAAGCCAAAGATAACTACTGTTAACATTTTGGTAAACACCCTTCCAAATATCTATTTAGGCATACACGTACACACACACACACACACACACACACACACAAACACGCATGCACACATATGTACATATTATACAAATGGGACTGTATTATACATACTATTTTATAATGTAATGTTTTCCACTCAATAATATTTTGTCAGCATTTTTTATATCAGTATAGTTATACATCATTATTTTTAGTAGGTGTTCTTCTGTGTACATAGTATAATTTACCTCTCACTCTCCAACTGATGGATTTTGGGGCTACTTCCGGTTTTCTTTATTATCAACAATCCTGTGTTTTAGTTAATTTTCCTGTTGCTTATAGCAATTCTTTTGTCGATTCTCTCGTGGTTTTCAGATATACAACCACATCATAGTAATAGTTTTATGTTGTTCTTTCCAGTTTTTATACTTCTCATTTCTTTCTCTTGTGTAGTTATATTTATAATTATATTCATACTACTCCTGGGACCAGGTTAAATTATAATAGTTAACTTTCTTATTTCTGACTTTATTAGATTGCTGTCTTTAGAATAAGTGTATGTATGTGTACATATAATATATATGTATATATGTTATATATACATATGGAAAATAATATTTATTGTATTAAGGAATATAATATAGTAAGGATATATGTATGTGGGTATATGTCTATATGTAACATATATACAAATATATATACACACCCACAGAATTATTTAAAGATACCTATGTTATTAGTATAATTTACTTCTCACTCTCCAGCTATCATCTATTTATATATTTTTCTCCAAAATTTAATTTAAATACAAGCTAGTTACCATGTAGTGTAATATTGGTTTCTGGTGTAAAATTTAGTGATTCATCACTTGCATACAATACTCAGTGCTCATTACAAGTGCCCTCCTTCATACCCATCACCCATTTAAGTCATCCCTCTGCCCATCTCCCCTCCAGTAACCATCAGTTTGTTCACTATTATGAATCTCTCTTGCTTCTTTTTTCTCCCTATGTTCATTCGTTTTGTTTCTTAAATTCTACATATGAGTGAAATCACATTGTATTTTTCTTTCTCTAATTTATTTCACTTAGCTTAATACTCTGTAGCTCCATCCATGTCATTGCAAATGGCAAGATCTTATTCTTTTTGATGGGTGAATAACATTCCATTGTTTGTGTGTGTGTGTGTGTGTGTGTGTGTGTGTGTGTGTATACTACATCTTCTTTATCCATTTATCAGTCAGTGGACATTCGGGCTCTTTCACAATTTGGCTATTGTTGATAGTGCTGCTGTAAACATTAGGGTGCGTGTCTCTCTTTGAATCAGTATTTTTGTATTCTTTGGGTAAATGCCTAGTAATGCAACTGCTGGCTCATAGGGTATTTGGCTTTTTTTTTTTTTAAATCAAGACTAGGGATAGAGGCTTATCAAATGCCATTTCATCCCCTAAGGAAACAGTATGACTTTTCTCCTTAGATCAATAAATATGAATAATCAATAGATTTCCTAATATGAAACCATCTCTGCCTTCCTAGAATCAACTTTACTTAAGACATATTATTGTTTTGATGTGCTGTTACTTTCTGTTGGTTAATGTTTTATTTAGGATTTTTGCATAGATATGAAGTGAGATTTGTCTTTAGTTTTTTTTTTTATGTTTTATTTATTTCTAGGAGAGAGAGAGAGAGAGACAGCGTGAGCAGGGGAGGGTCAGAGAGAGAGGGAGTCACAGACTCTGAAACAGGCTCCAGGCTCTGAGCTGGCAGTCAGCACAGAGCCCGACGCGGGGCTCGAACCCACGAACCGCGAGATCATGACCCAGGCGAAAGTCGGACGCTTAACCGACTAAGCCACCCAGGCGCCCTAGATTTGTCTTTAGTTTTTACCATGTGTGAAATATTTACCAGGTTTTGATACCAATGTTATACTCTATTTACAAAAAGAAGTTTTTCTTTCTATATTCTAGACAAATTCAAATACTATTGAAATTACGTGCTCTTTGAAACCTTGGGCCTGGTGCTTTTTGAGGTGTGTGTATGTGAGAGGGGCAATTTTTGACAACTTGCTCTCTTTTTTCTCAAGAAACTGGATACCACTCAAGAGTTTTGGTTTCTTCTGAGGAATCTTTAGGCAAATTACATTTTCCTAGAAAACTGTCTTTCATTCAGATTTTATAATGCATTCATTTAGGCTTGAGTGTTCTCTTACGTCTCTCTGAATTTTACTGAATGCTTAAGCCGGATGGGCTTGAGCCCCCCCTATCAGTTTAACTAGTGGGCCATGCACACTCCTCCCCCCCACTGCAAGTTTCCAGTGTCCAGATTCTGTGGTGCTGTCTCTCTGTTTCTTCCCTCTACCTGCTGTTGCCTGCACATCACCCCGCAGCAGCCCCACTGAACACAGCTCTGATTCCATGGTTGTCCAAAGTACCACTGACCTGACATTGTGGGCAGAGCAGTTTACAGACCGTTTTACAGACAGAGGAGGTGGGCAACATTGAGCTCAACACAGCAAACAAATTAAACCTGTACATTAGGGGCGCCTGGGTGGCTTAGTTGGTTAAGCGCCGACTTCTGCTCAGGTCATGACCTCACAGTTCGTGGGTTCAAGCCCCCTGTCGGGCTCTGTGCTGACAGCTCAGAGCCTGGAGCCTGCTTCAGATTCTGTGTCTCCGCCTCTCTCTGCCCCTCCCCTGCTTGTGCTCTGTTTCTCCCTATGTCTCAAACATAAATAAATGTTAAAATTTTTTTTAAAAAAACTATACATTAAACTCCTCCCTTGTTTTCTTCACATTGCCTCTTGACCTACCTCTTGTTGCTTTGCTGCTTTCTCTTTCCAACCTACTATCACCGTCCCTGCCCCTTAAAAGTTTTCTTACATTTTATGGAGAGTTTTCTAGTTCCCTCAGTCCCCCTTCTGCCCCAGCTGATATGCTGGAGCTTTAGCTTTTCACAGTTAAATACAATAGAACCTGGCAATAATGGTGTCCTGGAATGATGAAATTCAGATATAGCACAACTGACAATTTTTCCCATCCTTTGCCCAGCCAGGTTTTATTAAAAATTTTTTCTTAATGTTTATTTATTTTTGAGAGAGAGACGGAGTGCAGGGAGAGAGATACAGAATCCAGAGCAGGTTCTAGGACTTAGGCTGTCAGCACAGAACCCAACATTGGGTTCAAACTCCCAAACCATGAGATCGTGACCTGAGCCAAAGCCAGGACGCTTAACCAACTGAGCCACCCAGGTGCTCCTGCCCAGCTGGATTTTAAATCCCATCACTTGTGGGGGTGGGGGATGTGGTGGAGTGAGGAAGTGACTCTTTTGTGATCAGTTTAAGTAAAGCATTCCCATCAGGGCTCTGCCTGTCTTCCAGAGGAAGGAGGCCATGACTCTGGCTATGCTAGCTGGTCAGTTAGAGTCTGACTCTTCCCTCTCTTCCCAACCAGATCACACCCACCCTACATAGAGCTTTGACTGGAGAGTGTGTCGCCACGCCTCCCTGTCTAGGTCAAGAAAACCAAACAGCTCTAAAGCGTGCTTCCACAGTCCCACATGCTTGCGTGATATACAGTAACTGGAAACCCTTCTGAAAAATATTGCTTTTCTTAACCTTGCAATAATGCAACTTCAGCATTCCATGCAATTGGATTTCTGGATTCCATTTTTTGCATTATGGAGGGGTTTTAGTGTAAACATCAATATGTTCTGCTGAGCAAGAGGAAGTCTGCAACCAGCTTTGAATAGCATTTTTCCCCCTCTTGCATACACTAGAAGAAGAGGTCATCGATGGCATCTGTGCAAATTTGCGTTTTCTTCCTTAAACTTTACAGTTTGTACCTGAGTGTATTGTATTTGAGGATTTTACTTTATTTTCTCCTGCCAGCCTAGGAGCCACTAGGAAGGGTTTTCCTTTCTACAATTTTTTTAAATGTTTTATTTATTTCTGAGAGAGAGAAAGAGAGACAGCGTGAGCAGGGGAGGGTCAGAGAGAGGGAGACACAGAATCTGAAGCAGGCTCCAGGCTCTGAGCTAGCTGTCAGCACAGAGCCCAACGTGGGGCTTGAACCCATGAACCATGAGATCATGACCTGAGCCGAAGTCAGACGCTTAACCGACTGAGCCACCCAGGCACCCACTTTTCTTCCATTTTTTAATCCCAATGCCTGACCCTGGGTATGGCTCACAGTAGGAGCTCAAGAAGTATGGTGGAAGAATCATGAGAGGCCAGGGGATCAGTCAGTCTATGGCTGTGATAGGAGCCTGGTGGTACCGGGGAAAGGCAGGGGGTGAAATCAGGATGCTACTTCCAGTTTGCCTCCACTTTGCTTTTTGGCCCCTGTGAGGTAAGACACTTAACTTCTCTGTGCATCTATTCCTTTTCTATAAAATGAAAAAATAATAATACCTGTAGTATCTACCTTATGGAGTTGTTGAGTTTACCAAAGAATATAATGGGCCTGAAAGACACTTTGGAAAGTATCCCGAGCTGCACAAGCATGATGACTTAATCATCCAATGCACGGAAGATGGGTGTGCATCTAATGGACACAGCTATGCTAATAGGCTTCTGACTTCCGTCTGATCTGTACGGTGGAATAGGTATCCTGAAAAACTCATCTTATAAATTCCTAGAATAATTGATAAAGCAGTTAAATAAAGAGTTAAATAATTGATAAAGAGTTAAATGCAGAGCTGAGCTTGCAGGAAATTAAGAGGAACCTCTTAGGGGGCTAAAGAAGTGCAGTGGGGCTGCTGATCTCAGTAACCAGGTTTTTATTTTGAAAAATTTTTTAATGTTTCATTTATTTTTGAGAGAGAGAGAGAGAGAGAACAAGCTGGGGAGGGGCAGAGAGAAAGGGAGACACAGAATGAAAAGCAGGCTCCAGGCTCCGAGCTGTCAGCACAGAGCCCGACATGGGGCTCAAACTCTTGAACCATGAGATCATGACCTGAGCTGAAGTCAGATGCTCAATCAACTGAGCCACCCCGGTGCCCCTCAGTAACCAGGTTTTAAACACTCTGGGGGACAGGCCTCAGGCGTGGTTCACTAGAGAATTGGAACTAAAACCCCTGCATAAAGCTAGGACCTTTGTGAATGAATGTGCCAAAGGAAATTTTCTCTACCAACAAGGAGAAAGAAAACCCCAAAACGTTATCTATATTATCCTGGGTTTGGGTGGAGAAAAAAAGAAATCTGTTTTAAGCCTTCATTTCTGAAGGTTTGCTTTGCTTGTGTTTGAGTCCCCAGTTCACATTACCTGTCTACTCTGGAACACTATAAAGTAGAGCTTATAATATTCAATATGTATAACATATAAATACGTACATTTTTCTAATATACAATATTGCACAAAAGAAAATAGACTTAGGCTGGTAGTAACCCCAGGTAAAGGAAATGTAAACACTTGCTGGAGACAAATATCCTCAACCCAGTCCCCACAGGGCTCCTATAGATAAAGTCTTGCTGAAATAAATACTCCATTTAAAATTGTAGGTACATATTTATGAAGAAACAACCCACGTTCAGCTGAGATACTTTAAATGAGAAAAGCAAGATGGATAGAAATATATTATTGTATGATCCCGTTTCTAAGACAACAAATACTCTCGTCTCTTGTCACATATACACTCACATACATCCCCCTTTCTGTAAGTTTACATATGATTAGATGAACATTGACAAAGTACAGGATACATATCAGTTATTAGCAAGGGTGATCTGGACGGGGTATATAATAAGAGGGGCAAGTGGAAAGCAAAGATGGAAAAGAGGTCCATCCGATCCTGGCTCTTCCCTTTATTCTCCCACTCAAGTCATACCACTTTATGCAGAGTTTTGACTGGAGGGTGCATCTCCCTGCTTCCTTGTGTCAGCCAAGAGAAATGAAACAAACAATTCCAAGGAGCACCCTTACTCCCTTGCATGTGGAGCAAATGGGCACGAGGAATATGTAGACTCATCAATGCCAGTGAACAAAAAATAACAGCTATTGGAAATTAAGTTAAACACTAGTGTGGATGCCATAATTAACAGCACCCATTTATCAACTGCATGCTATGTGGTAGGCACTTTCTAAGTTCTTTACATGTATAATTCCTTTAGCCCTCATAACATCAGGACCACCCTTTTCCCCATTTGATCCACAAGAAAAGTGAAGCGCAGAGTCCAGAGAACGTGTCCAAGGTCTCTGACCAACCTCCCTGACTGGGGGAGTTGGGATTCAGCCCCCACAGTTCACTCAGTGCAGGTGCTTGGTCACTGGGCTCATAATTATGTATGCACATGAAGGAGCGGATGCAATTGTGACAATTTTTGTGTTGCGGGTGGTAACATGGGTGGGTTTTAAATTATTATTGTTTGTAATTTAATTTTTCTTAGCCTTGCTACCCTTAAAAATAGAAAAAGAAGAAAGGAACAAAGGGCATCTGTCATCTTTTATAGTCCTCTCCCCTCCCCAGTACCCAGCACTGTGACTGAGCAAGAGTACTGCATGCGTTGTTGAATCTGTCAACGTAAAAGGTGATTTAGGGAGCTCCCTGCCAAAGTGGAGGGGTAGAAGAAGTGTTTATTGAATGGAATCAAATTGAATCATGGAGTGGTTTCCCATTAACTGCAAATCAAATCAGCAGCAAACAGTGAAGGGCAAACCAAGCCAATAATTCTACAGATTTAGAGAGGACAAGGGTTTGGGGGTGCCTGGGTGGCTCAGTTGGTTAAGCATCAGCCTTTTGATTTCGGCTCAGCACGTGATCTCATGATTTTTTTAAGGTTCTTTTTTTAATGTTTATTTATTTTTGAGACACACAGAGAGAGAGACGGAGTGTGAGCGAGGGAGGGGCACAGAGAGAGGGAGACACAGAATCTGAAGCAGGCCCCAGGCTCTGAGCTGTCAGCACAGAGCCCGAAGCGGGGCCGGAACTCAAGACCTGACATGAGATCATGACCTGAGCTGAAGTCAGACGCTTCACCAACTGAGCCACCCAGGCGCCCCTGTGATCTCATGATTCTTGAGATCAAACCCTGGGTGGGGCTCTGTGCTGACAGTGTGGAGCCTGCCTGGAATTNTTCCCCAGTGATCTCATGATTCTTGAGATCAAACCCTGGGTGGGGCTCTGTGCTGACAGTGTGGAGCCTGCCTGGAATTCTCTTTCTCTCTCCTCTTTCTGTCCCTCCTCCACTGTATCTCTCTCAAAATAAATAAACTTAAAGAGTGTGATTGTTGTAACCTTTATGTTTCCACACCTCAGGCTGCTTTTAATGATTAAAGTCATGAGTGATTTTAGTGCTAGTTTATATTTATGATATGGCTTCTTCCTCCTGAGTATCTTTAAGCCTTAAAATACACCCTCCCGGCTCTCGCTGCTGGGGAGCAATGTTGATTGTTTCGTAAGAGGGAAAGCGGTGGAGCAGAGGATTTAAGTGCCTCAGCTTTAGAACTTAGAAGAGGAAAAAGGGATCTTATTGGGGAAGTGGAAGTCTGTGGTAGAGAAATGTGGAAATAGATGATATCTTGAAGTCACACAGCTGTCCAGGCAGCGTGGGACCCAGGTCTTTAGGCTTGTGATCTTTCTTCCACATCTTGGAGTTTCAAAAGTGTCAATGTATTAATTTAGTTGCCCTGTCATAGAACATTAATGGTCAGTGTATTCTCTCTTCCATGGAGAGCTGAAATGCTTTCAGAAATTTGTGTATGACCATGGAGTCAGAGAAGAAGTAGCTGATGATGTTAATCCTGGAATTAGGTAGCTGGGAAGGTCCTAGGCTCCCACCTGCACTTCAGACGGATCTGCCCGGCAGCTCTGAAACCCCTGCCCTCAAGGCCACAGGAATAGGGCAGGGCATGTACCCACACATTCTTGCCCTCTACGGGGGTTCCCTGCCACTCCCTTCGAGCACCTTCTTTTGTCAGACTGGGTCCAACATGATTAGCTTTCTTTATATTCTTATTCTGATGACTTACCTTTGACACCTTCTTGGGGATTTACCTTGGGGTTTAACAATTACTGCTAACATTTGTTGAGCCTAGGTGCTGTGCTCACATTATACAAATACTATTTATCTCCTTTTTGTAGATAAAACACCAGAGGCTCAAAGAGGGTGAGCATGGGAGGCAGTAGGGTGTGGTGCTCAGGAGTCAGGAATTTGGAGTGAGACAGATACAGGTTTCATTTTTGGCAAATTACATAGCCTTTTGGTATCTTATTTTCCCTGAGTTATTAAATGGGGATAATAATTATCTTCATTGCACGATGGATATAAGGATAAGTAGGTTCTGTGTATCAAAACGTTTAGCAGACTGCCTGACACCTAGTAAATCCCTGAAAAAGGAGAGCTACTATTAGTACTTAATAGTATGTGCTCAAAGTCACATACCAGCAAGCTGATAAAATCAGAATTTGGACTCAGGTTCACTTCAGGTTGAAGTCCACTCTGCTGAAATGCTTAACTGCTACAGATTCTTCAACAAAGGCTAGTCACCCCTCTTGGAAGCAGGAATGTTTACTTTAGATAATGGTGCAAGCAAGGTTATGACCATCAATTAGGTCAAGTGTATGGCAGTTTACAAAAGGTGAGCAAATGGGAAGTCTGTGTATACTGGGACCTCAGATGGAAAGATTGGTACATTTTACCCAGGAGCCACCTGGGCAGAGTGAAGGCAGGTCCTGAATCACAGTGAAGAAGACAGGGCATCTAGGTGAGTCTGGCTTGGAAGGTACACGTAAGGGTGGCAACTGGCTAAGGAGTGACCCTATCAGGTATGTGTAAGGGGGAAGAGGACCTTCTGTATTGTGACCGTACAAATACAAATGCTAGCTAATGGCACATTCATGATCTCACTCTGTTAACATTTGTGATTTGATTTTTACCATCTAGCTTGAGTTTCAAATCCAGTTGGAGCTATTCTGTGACAAAACCATCAAGCATCAGAGCATGGAAGAGCCTTAACACCTTTCTAGTTCAGTAGTTTCTAGTATGAGAAAAGGAAGGTTTCCATGGCCAAATGCATGTGGGAGTTACTGGTAAGATAAAGTTAAACTGGTTTACTCACTGCTGGGCTTCTCATATGCTTTGTTCTAGAAATGTGCTCTGTGACTCTAAGGAGAATCCAACCTGATTTCCCCAATATTTTCCAACTGTCTCAATCACAGACACCCCCTTTTCTGTATGGAGCATCTCTGTGGGACATACAGGGGGAAAATGAATGAGGACATTCAGATTTAGAGAAGGAAACTGATTTGGCAAAGGCCACGCCTTGAATAAGAGGCAGATTTGGGGTTAGAACTCTTCATTTGTTCATTCATGCAATCCAAAACCATTCTCTATGACAGATACTTCTGTGCCAGCTACTGTGGTATAAACCCAAGTAAGGCAGAGTCCTTTTCTGTTGAGGGCTCATACTCTTGTTAGAGAGACAGTTATAGTACAGTGACAATGTAGAGGCATTCACAGCATGCTGTGTTCCTCAGAGAAGGGTACAGTAAACTCTCCAGGTTTAGAGATCTATGTATGATGTCAGACTCTTCCAGGACTTTAAAAAAGAGTGTCTTGTTCAGTATGTATAAGGATTCCACAAAAGTACTTGTGTTTAGTATTCCAGTCATTCCACACCAACGAATTTAAGAATATAATGCAACATGGAGACAAGGCTTTAAGGAGAAGCAGTGGCGTGTTGGAGACAGCTCGTTGGCTTGTGATAACTAACAGGATACGTTTCCCAAGTCCCATACATTTCCCAATGCAGTGGCTTTATGAGCATATCTTGAAATCAGCCATGCCAGAGTATTTACACCAGGGAAAAAATAGAAATCAAGTCCTCCACTTCCTCCCCTCCAGCTGTTAAACATTCGCCAGCATGCACTGAACAAAGATGTTCACTGTTTATAACAGTGAAGAATCGGATACAAACTAAATGTCTGGCAAGCGAGCATGTTAAATGAATGATGTGTTGTTTTATCCAAGGAGAAAGGGTGCTTTTCCAGTTGTTCAAGTTAGGAGCGTTTTAAAGATTTCCTCATACAGATTTTTCTGGGAATCCTTTTTATTATACCTCTGACAAATTTTATTGTATCTGTAACAAATATCTCTGGCTGTTACTCAGAGTGTTGATCAGTATTCTGCAAAACAACTTCCTGGTTTTGCAGTTCAATTAATTAAAATGTTTTTTCTTATACTGACCCAATATTTTTTCCCTATAATTTATAACTTCACCCCAGGTAATAGTTTAGCTCACCCGGAATAACATATAAGAACTATAATTTCCCTTCTCAGCTTGCCAGTAGGAGTGTAAGCCCATCCTAATTGGCCTCCTTGCACTTGTTCACCTCCTGTACAACTACCTCCTACCCTTACTTTGTGCCCTAGCAACATGGAATCACTTATTTCCCCATGCATCCATCCCTCTTCATGCCTTTGTACCTCTGCTCATGCCTCTTTCTGTAGTCCCTTGCCTCTTCATCTTTCTGGTAAATTTTGATTTCTCTCTTGGTTGAACAGTCACCTCCTCTAAGAAGGCTTCCCTGATTTCCCATAGTATATTTACTCTCACAGCACACTCTTTCCTGTACCTGTTTTGATTGCTGCACTTATTATATTGTGAGATGATATGTTGTACATGTCTTTTCCTCCTTGATGCTAGTTTCTCCCCATTCTTGTGTTACTAGCATCTAGTACAATTCCTGGCACAAATTATATACTCAAATATTTGTTGAATAAGTGGGTAGTTATCACCTTTTCCATATAGCAAACAGCCCTTCAGATAGCTGGAAACCTCTATCATGCGTCTCCTTCAGCCTCATTTTCTTAGCTTTTTTTTTTTTTTTTTTAAACAGTGTCTCCTCTGATATACTTTCTGGATAATCTTTTACTGTTAAAAAAAAAACCCAAAAACATTTAACCAGAGAGACATTTCATAGTTTTCCACAACCTTTGCATCACTAGCAGACAATACACCTTAATTACCAAAACCCAGGGGTCCCAATGAAGCTTTTTGTGTACTTATTTCTCAACAATTAAATTTTCCACAAATAGCCTTGTTACAATGACAGCTCTACATGTGTCATTTCTGAGTCATTAGTAACCTGCATTTTTTCTTTTATCATTATTAAGCAAATCGTATCAGGTAAACATTTCCCATAAATATTGAATTGTTTGTGGCATTGGGAAAATATATCATGAAACATTGGTTGAGGGAAGACATAACATGGGGTGAGTGTTAATGACCTCCTGGCAACAATAAGACAAAATATATGATTGGGGTGTTGGCACAGATTCAGGCAAAATTCTTGGCAGGAAATCTGAAGAGGCCTTCAAATAATTCAAGTTGCATAAGGTTATGTTTTTAAATTTTATGTCTAGATGTTCTTAAAAAAATTTTTTTTAAGTGTTTATTTTCGAGAGACAGAGAGACAGAGTGTGAGCTGGGGAGGGGCAGAGAGGGAGACACAGAATCCCAAGCAGGCTCCAGGCTCTGAGCTATCAGCACAGAGCCCGACGTGGGGCTCAAACCCACGAACCGTGAGATCATGACCTGAGCCGAAGTCGGAGGCTTAACCGACTGAGCCACCCAGGTGCCCCATGTCTAGATGTTCTAAGCATTATTGAGAGTGGTATTGAATTCTCCTTCTCCTATTGTTAAATTGTTGGTTTCCTCCTTCAGTTTGGTCAATTTTTGCTTCATGTGTTTTAGGACTTTGTTCTTAGGTGTGTATGGTGTATATATGTTTATAATGAATATATCTTCTTGATGAATTGATCTTTTTATCATTATAAAATATCCTTTTTTGGCTATGGTAATATATATACTTAAGCGTTTATATATATATTTCTCTCAAAATATTTTTGAGAGAGCATGAGCAGGGAAGGAGCAGAGAGAAAGAGGGAGAGAGAGAATCCCAAGCAGGCTCCATGTTGTCTGTGCAGAGCCTGATGTGGGGCTCAATCCCACAAACTCTGAGATCATGACTTGAGCTGAAATCAGGAGTTGGAGGCTTAACCAACTGAACCACCCAGGCGCCCTCAGCTGTTTTTATGATTACTGTTTGCAAGGTAATTCCTTTTCCTTTTTTTTTTTTTTCTTACCTTCAACTTATTTGTGTTGAAGGGGAGGAAGAAATTTTCTTCTGTCCAAGGTTCTTTTAGCTGGACTAAGAATTAAATTTACTTTTTAAGATTTGTTCTCTTTTAGTGTTTTACAGTTTGAATACAATGCATTCGGTATGATTTTCCTTTCGTTCATTCTGCTTAGGATTTATTGGTCAACCTGGAACCACTTGAGACTAAATTTTTGACTTTGGGTTTTTCTGTCCCTATAGGTAGTGTAGATTCCAGTTCTGAACCCACATGAGTAAAGTCGTGTGATTAAGAATTCTCTAGGGAGATTCCCTCCTCCCCCCCCACCCCCCCTTATTTTGATACTCTACTCAGAGTCAAGGTCAAAACATTTAATATCTCTGCTGTTTGCCCATACCATGGGGAAGGATTTTCATTAAAAATTTTTTTAATGTTTATTTATTTTTGAGAGACAGAGTGTGAGCTGGAGAGGGGCAGAGAGAGAGGGAGACATAGAATCCAAAGCAGGCTCCAGGGCTATCAACACAGAGCCCAGTGTGGGGCTTGAACTCACAAACCGTGTGATAATGACCTGAGTCGGAGTCGGAGGCTTAACCTATTGAGCCACCCACACACCCCGTGGGGAAGGATTTTATAAGATCTAGTTCATACAATTGAGGATGGTGCTTTTTTTTGGAGATCCTAGTTTTTGGTGAGATCTCTAACTCAGCCTTCCACCTCATTCTGATTCCATGCTTTATTTCCTGTCCTTTTGTGCTCATGAGGCCCATTAAAATCAGTCCCTAACCACGGGGGATGGGCAGATGCCTCCAGAGAGAATGTCAGTTTTAGTACCTGATTATCTCTCTGGATTTATGGTTTCTCATTGTTTCTGACTTCTGAGCATGTCTTTTACTTTTCTGCGAGTTGAGCCATGTAGGTGAAAGGAGATTTAAAAACATTTTACCAGCATTTAGGTGTCCTGTGCTAGGAGATTTTCTTTTTCCTTGACAACGAAGTCAGTCATACTAATGAAAATGAGTCAGTTTATTCATTCAGCGGACTCTGGCCATTACATTTAGATATTCCCTTGATATCCCTCCAGTGCAGTAGCCATCTGGACCTCGCAATCTATTGAAGGAGGCACATTATATATACATAGTAAATTGATGTAGAGGATATGATGGCCCTCTATATAGAGTAAACGGGGATACCAAGGCAGGAGTGGAGGGTCCAGGGACATCTTCTGGCAAAAGCTGACCTGAGCTAGATTTTGAAAGGAAAGAGTAGAGAGACAAGGGGAAGAATGGAGGGAGCTGTGTCAGGAAAGGCATGGAGGTGTGAAAACAGCATCTTTCCAACCCCAGAACCAGAGCCCCTTGCCCATTCTAGTCTCTGGAACAGGTCTCAGGACTGATTTTGGGGTGTTAAGGAGCTCCAGGCCAGTAGCTTGGGGTGTCAACAAGCAGCAGCCTCATGTGTGGTTCTGCTACCTTGTGCCATGATTTCCATAATTACTCTGATGCACGAGGCCAGTTCCCTCTTGGGAACTGGGAATATTTATTTTTTATATTATTTTATTTTTAAAATTTGGATATGATTGGCATATAACACTGTGTAAGTTTAAGGTATGTAAAGTGTTGATTTGATTATATTGCAACATGATTACCATTGTAGCATTAGCTGACACCTCTAGTATGTCATATAATTTTTGTGTATGTGTGTGTGATGAGAACAATAAGATCTAGTCTCCTAGCAACTTTGAAGTTTATTATACAGTATTATTTACTATAATCACTATGTTGTACACTAGATATTCTTGACTTATTTATCTGCTAGTTCCCAGTATGTACCCTTAAATAAACTCTCCCCAATTTCCTTATTATCCAGCCCTTGGTAACCACCATTCTACTCCCTGTTTTTACAAGTTTAGCTTTATAAGAGTCCATGTATAAGTGATGTCATGCAGTATTTGTCTTTATCTGTCTGACTTACCTTCCTCAGCATAATATCCTCAAAGTCCATCCATGTTAAAAAAAGAAAAAAGAAAAAAAAGTCCATCCGTGTCGTTGCAAATGGCAGGAATTCCCTCTTTGTCATGGCTGAATGACATTCCATTGTAGAACCACATTTTCTTTATCCATTCATCCTTTGATGGACACTTGGGTTGTTTCCATATCCTGACTATTGTGAATAATGCTATAATGAACATGGGAGTGCTGGTATCTTGTTGATACCCTGTTTTCATTTCCTTTGAATATATAGCCAGGAGTGGGATTGCTGAATCATATGGTCATTCCATTTTTAATTTTTGAGGAGACTCCATACTGTTTTCCATAGTGGTTGAACCAATTTACGTTTCCACCAATAGTGCAAAAAGGGTTCCCTTTTCTCCACATCCTTGCCAATGCTTGTTATCTCTTGTCTTCTTTTTTTAAAAACTCTTTTTAATGTTTTATTTATTTCTGAGGGAGGGATGGAGGGAGGGAGGGAGAGAGAGAGAGAGACAACGTGAGCAGGGGAAGGTCGGAGAGAGAGGGAGATACAGAATTTGAAGCAACCTCCAGGCTCTGAGCTAGCTGTTAGCACAGAGCTCGATGTGGGGCTTGAACCCATGAACTGTGAGATCATGACCTGAGCTGAAGTCGGACACTTAACCGACTGAGCCACCCAGGTGCCCCTATCTCTTGTCTTCTTGATGATACCATTCTAATTGATGTAAGGTGATGTATCATTGTGCTTTTGATTTGCATTTTGCTAGTGATTAGTAATGTTGAGCATCTTTTCATGTACCTGTTGGCCATTTGGATGTCTTCTTTGGAAAAATGCCTGTTTAATTCCCCTACCCATTTTTTAAACAGATTAGGTTTTTCTGCTTACTGTTGTGTTGAGTTGTATAAGTTCTTTATATATATGGATATTAACTCCATATCTGATATATGGTTTTCCCATTCTGTAGGTTGCCTTTTCATTTTGTTGATTGTTTCTTTTGCTGTGCAGAAGCTTTGTAGTTTGATATAGTCCTATTTGTTGATTTTCACTCTTATTGCTGTGTTTTATTAAAAAAATCATTGGCAAGGGGCGCCTGGGTGGCTTAGTCGGTTGGGCGTCCGACTTTTGCTTAGGTCATGATCTCGCGGTTCGTGGGTTCGAGCCCCGCATCGGGCTCTGTGCTGACGCTCAGAGCCTGGAGCCTGTTTCAGTCTGTGACTCCCTCTCTCTCTGACCCTCCCCTGCTCACGCTGTCTCTCTCTCTCCTAGAAATAAATAAAAATATTTAAAAAAAAAAATCGTTGGCAAGACCGGTGTCAAGGAGCTTCTTCCCTATGTTTTCTTTTAGGAATTTTATGATCAGATATTATGTTTAAGTCTTTAATCCATTTCCGATTAATTTTTGTAAGTCATGTAAGATATGGGTTCAACTTCATTTTTCTGCATGCAGTTATCCAGTATTTGAAACACCACTTGTTGAAGAGACTATTCTTTCCCTATTGAGTATTTTTGGTTCTTTTGCCAAACGTTATTTGACCACATATGCAGGAGTTCCTTCTGTATTTCTTGTTTCCCATGCTTGCTCCCCTCTGGAGCTTTATCTGACTTTCTGGGATTTAAGTACTGCCAAGTTCTTGCTGGCCCCCTGGGCATGGTACTGCATGTGACTCTAACCTAGCTCCCTCTTTCCACTCTCTACCAGGCATTGTGCCAGATATCCTTTGTAATTTTCTCTCATTTCATTTTCTCAAATACTCTATGAAGGAGATTGAGTTTGGATTTCGGTAGGGAGAAGCAAAGCCCCAAGGTGAGCTTTCCCACCAGGAGTCTGTGAGGGAGCACTCTTCTTCTAGCACACCCCATTCACGTTTGCTTGTGGGGGGTCATGGGAGAGCAACAGGCTCAAGAAGAGGAGGGCCATGAGCTCCCTGCTCCCTGCCCCTTGCATTGGAAGTACTTCACAGGCTGTCAGAAGAAAGGAAATTGTAGCCCTAGCCTCTTTGGCATTATAGAGAAGCAAAAATAAAAATCTGCCTACTGATGGCTCCCAGATACATGTCTTCAGTCTAGAATTGTCTTCTGGACTACAGATCTGTACAGAACTACTTACTAGGTATTTGTATTTTGAATTGTCAGAGGAACCTCAAAATCGTAGTGTGTATAAAGATGAATTCATCAGGGCACCTGGATGGATCAGTCGGTGGAGTGTCCAACTCTTGGTTTTGGCCCAGGTTGTGGTCTTACAGTTCACAGGCTCAACCCCTCCATTGGGCTCTGTGCTGACTGTGTGGAGCCTGTTTGGAATTCTATCTCTCCCTCTTTTTCTCTGCCCCTTCCCTGCTTGCATGCACACACACTCTCTCTCATAAATAAACAAATAAACTTAAAAAAAAATTGAATTCATCTTCTCACCCAAACTTAGTTTCTCCTTCTGGGTTCCAGTGTTGGTGAATGACACCTTGATTCACTCAAATGCCTAAGCCAGGGACCAGAGCACCATCCTTCCCTTCTTCTCTCCCAACAAATTCTGTAATATTCCATCTCTGTTCATCTATTTCTGTTCCTTTTGTCACTTGCTCAGCCCATTTCCTCACTATCACTCATTCAGCTGGTGTCTCTGCCTCCTTGGTCCTGCCCTCTCCTCATCTATTTTCCAAAACTGGTTAGAGTGACCACTCTAATATCTTGGTACTCAGATTGGGGTCCATGGACCAGCACCAATGACATCATCTGAGAGTTCATTAGAAATGCATGATTCTAGACTCCTAAAATCCTAGGTCCCACCCCAGATCTACTGAATCAGAATCTTCATTCAACAAAACCCCAAAGTAATACCTAAGTACATTAAGATTTAAGAACCACAGCTCTAAAATAAATATCTAATGATGTGTCTGCCTTTCAAAAGCACTTAAAGGCTGTCTACTGCCCTCTGGAAAATCAACCCTCCTTACGTGATCTTATGCCCTTTGAGAGTTAGTCCATGTGTACTTATGCAGATTTGTCTCTTCTCTCACTGCTTATGACCCCCGAGCAATGCTCACTGAAGTGCTCTTAGTTCTCTGATAGACTGAAATCTATGCCTTTCCTCTAGATTTGCATATGACTTTTCCTTTGGAATATTCTTTTGGTGAAACAGTTCTTCCTCAAGGAAGCTCTTGTGACCTTCCACATCTAATTTTGTTTCCCTTTTATGTGGTGCCATGGTACTCTGGATTTCCCTTATCTAGCTATTAATTTTTTTCTTTTTCAAATAATATTTATACAGCACCTGTCTGCATTGTGCTTGGATGCAAACCGCTGAGAATACTTTGAATTGTAGATGCTGTTTTTATGCACCTCTTCCCCTCTAGACTTTAGGCTTGATGTGGATGGAAGTCATGTTTATCCACTTGTGAATACTTAGACCTAACACAACAGGATGTTCCATAGAAGCTTGTTAAACCAATGGGGAACTCCAGCTATACTGATGATGAGTATGGGACATAAAAGACCTATTTAGAGAGTTAAGAAGCTAATTTTTACTTTCCAGCAGTCCTGTGTGTGTACAAACTTCTCAGATCAGTGGGTGACAGACTTTTGCTTCCTTTGATATGAGTGTGGTCAAATTTGTGTATTTTTAGTCTTTGAAAGATGTGGGAAATGGAGGCAGTAAGAGCTATTATCTCATTTTAAAGATGCAGAAACTGAGGTTCGGGAGGTTAAACAGCTTGCCAAGAGTTTTGCTGGTTGTAAGAGATGGAGCTGGGACTCCAACCCAAGAGTGGCCGACTCCAAAGCTGGGGACTCTTTACAGAGTAAAATGTAGGGATTCATCCATCATTCTGATAATTATTTTCACTGATTGGGTATTTTACATTCAAAGGCCAACCATCTCTAGCATAGAAGTGTCCTTCCTGGTCTTTCCCATGGACAGCAGACTCCCAAAAGAGACTTTCCTTTGGCCCCTACTGTGTGGGATCTGAAACCTCTTTGTCTCTCCATAGAATGCCAAATCTAGAGGAGACCTCTATAGAGGACAATTGGATCCATTCTCTCTTTTCACCAAGGGTCGGAGACACAGAGTAACTTGCCCAAGATCACACAGCAGATAGGTAGCAGAACTGGGGTTTAAACCCAGACCTTTGAGTACTCAATTCAGACTCTATCCACTGGATTTCGCTGCTTGGTATGCAGTAGGTATTGAAAACATGTTTGTATCACAAAACTTGATAGTCCTGTGGCTGTTGCTCATTGCTGGCAGCTCTTGCAGTGTATGTAATGACTCAGGCCTCAGTCATAGGCAAGTCCCCTATGATTTTTAGTAAGCAAAGGAGAAGTTCATGTCTTAAGCTGTAATTATCTGCTCAAATTCCTGCAATTAATGTCAAAGATAATAACTTGATAGTTATTATTAAATATGAATGTGGTTAGTCCTGAGATGCCCCAATGCAGCTGTCTATTAATTTTGAGTGGAGACATCAACTGGCTGAGACCTTGCCTCATGACTGTGTGTGTGTGTGTGTGTGTGTGTGTGTGTGTGTGTTTGAATGTAATGTTTAGACAGCCAGGAGAATGTGTTTCAGAATTTTCTATCCCCTGTTGTCTTTGAGATGCACGAGGAACAAGCAGACATGTCCGCAGACCGGGAGAGGTCTGCCTGGTGACAGCGAGGAAGAGTAGAGAGAACATAGGTGCTGGTGTCAGATGGACTGGGTTAATTATCCTACCCTGACCTTTGGTTTAAAATTTAAACTTTTTTAAATTTGTAAAGTGGGTCTTAGAATACCTATCTCACAGGATTATATAAGGTAATGTGTGGGAAGTGCTATACACAGTGTCTGGCACATTCTAAGTGACTTTGGAATGGTTAATGAACGGTGTACTAGTAACTGCTAAGGTTACCTGGTAGGGGATTGTGGACAGTCTTCTTCCCAAAGGCCAGAGTCCAGTTTTGGAGGCAGTTATTGGGCTGCCAGCCATGTTCCTGACACACCTGGGCTGGGCTCTGTCCAGAGAGTCCAGAAAGCACTTGAAGGCTTCTCCATCTGTGACACACCTACAAGCCTACTTGTCTTTGGGGCGGGGTCTGGCAGGACCTACTTCTGCTTAGCCAACTGAGCCACCCAGGCACCAGGACCCACTTCTGGGGACAAGGATTGTGGGCAGGCAGGCCAAGACAGAGACTTAGGACTCTTACCAGAGTAAAACAGAGATGAAGCTACCTGTATTAGGGCCCAGATCCCAGCAGGGCAGAGCCCTTTAAGCAGAACTGGGGCCAAAGTCAGAGGCAAGGTGCTGAATGGTAAGTCCAGGCAGGATGGAGCCTTAAAAATTCCTCCAAATTAGGGGCACCTGCATGGCTCAGTCAGTTAAGCATCTGACGTCAGCTCAGGTAGTGATACCACGGTTCGTGGTTTTGAGCCCCATGTCGGGCTCCTTGTTGACAGCTCAGAGCCTGGAGCCTGCTTCGGATTCCGTGTCTCCCTCTCTCTGCCCCTCCCCTGCTCATATTCTCTCTAGCTCTCTCTCTCAAAAATAAATAAATGTTAAAAAAATTTCTCCAGATTGGACACTGAGCTTCTTAAGGGAGGTGTATTGTGGTGTTAGAAAGCAGGTGCTGGGGCCAGACTGCCTTCATTCAAATCCTGGTTCTGCCTTCCACTAGCTGTGTGATTTCGGACAAGATATACCAATTCTCTGTGCGTCACTTTCTTCTGTGAAATGGGATTGATAATCATGTTACTTATCTTGTAGTCTCTGTGGACGATTAAATGAGTTCATTTATGTAAAGTACTCAAATCAGTGCTTGGCCTATGGCCAAGTAAAGATTTAGAGGGTCTCCTGTGTGCCAGGCACTGTTCCAGCCTCCAGGAACCAAACCAAGTCTCTTCTTCCAGTGGTGGTGGTGGTGGTAGGAGGGGTCAGGCAGATAATAATGAAATATACAAGTAAATTTATACTGTTAAGGGATAATCTGTAGGGTGGGTAGGCAAGACAAGAGGGTTGAAGAGGGGAGATATTTTGGATAAAGTGGTCAGGGAAAGCCACTCTAGAAGGCTTGAAGAGAGGCATGGATAATGGAGAGAAGCACCTGAATATGAGTGCTATAGGCTGAAGAAAGAATAACCAGGGCAGCCCTGAGGTGGGAGCATGCTCGGGCATCCAGATGACAGTAAAAAGGCTAGTGTAGCAAGAGTGGGAGGAAGCAGCAAGATGGTGGGGAGTGAGGTTGGAGAAATAGTTGGAGTGAGTGTGCATAGACTCAGGGTGAGCCCCAGTGAAGACGTTGGACTTATAAGGTAGATGGAATGCCATGGGAGGGCAGGCGGTTGAGTAGAGCCGGGCAATTTCATGCGGGGTGCATTGATAAGCAATCTCTCTGGTGCTGAGTGGACAGAGACTGGTGGGGTGGGGCAGTGGGGCAATCTTCGATGCTATTGCAACAGAACAGGCAGAAAGAGTGGTTGATGGTGAGCTGTAATCATATTCTGCATGTATTTTGAAGGTAGAGTCAATGTGGAGAAAGAGCGGAGTCAAGGATGACTCTAACCCTTGTGGTCTGAGCGTAAAGAAAAATGGAGTTGCCTTATCCCCTTGGATTTGAAAAAAGATGGAGCAGGGGAGCAGAAGTTGTTGAGGGGAAAGCCGTCCTTCTGCTTCGAATGTGCTATGTTTGAGATGCCTATGAGACATCTAATTGAGTTTTTCCTGATCGAATGTGTCACAGGCTGCTGGAGGCTCATTGAAGTGAGGACTAAGGTTGACCATTGGTTTGGGAACGCAGAGTCATTGTTGAACTTGATAAGAGCAATGCCAGTGGAGCAGTGGGGATGAAAGCTCAATTGGGGCAGGTTCAAGGGAGGATAGGAGGAGAGGAGAGGAGGCAATAATATAGATTCATCTATCGAGGAGTTTTATTATGAAAGGGAGCAGATAATTGGAGTAATATCTGGAAGAGTGTGCAGTCAGTCAAGAGAATGTTTTCTTTCATGGTGGAACAAATAACAAATTTGTGTGCTGATGAGAATGATCCAGGAAAAGGGATGCTGATATGCAGGGAGAGAGGGCACTTGGGAGAAGCCAGGTCCTTCAGTAGACAACGGGGGTGGACCTGCGTGCCCCAGGGAGGGGCTGGGGACAGACAACAGCTCCCGACCCCACCAGAGTCTCTGGCACTGGCTGGGTGTTTCCTCGGCAGGGAGAGACAGCCACGGCCCAGTGAGTCCTTCAGAAAATGTTGAAAGACTCATTCCAACGCTAAATTCTTTTTATAGCTTCAAATTTCTGGTCTTAGACGTACAGTGAATTTGATGAACTTATTCCCAGAAACCAGACAGGGCAGCCACTAATAGCAGCTGCAGGAAATTCTTGGCTCCCAAATTATGCAGTTGTCCATCAATAGCTCAATTAATGCTCTCAGGAAGTAGTAGTTTGTCAACTGTGTTAGCATTAAAAAGGCTCAGGGAGAAACCCTCAGGAAAATGAATGAGAACAAAGTCCACCATGGGGCTTAGTTTTAGTTATTCTAGGCAACTCTTGTAAGGGCGCAATCTCAGGCTGCTTTATTTCATCCTTGCTGGGAACTGACAGTCTGAGAGGGTGGCCCTTCAAATAACAGACAGCTTCCTGGAGCTCATGGGCAAAGATCCTGCTTTTTATTTGAAGGCAGTTTCTTTTCTTTCAGGAATCTTGAGTTGAAGTCTGTTTGCCAGCCCTAATTATAGTTTGTAACCCTGCAGGCCAGCTGAGATAGCTTGTGGCATTGCCTTCAAACAGGACGTTTGGAGATTTTGCTGTGGGTGAGAGTGTCTCTATGTTTCTGACTTTTTTCCTTCTCATTGAAAGCCCAGTCTTTCCTCTTTGTCCTTTTGGTTTGCATCCCAAGTGATTGCCTTCATTGGTGGTTTTGATCTTTGGGTCCTTGACTCAAGGGATCTCTACCTGTCATGTTCTCAGCTGTGTCCTATCCTCTGGGCTTGGGCCTCTGTCTGTCCTACCTGCACTGTTGCTCCGTATGGCTGCTGAGTTTCTGGCTGCAAGTCCAATGATCTGATTGGCAAAGGGATGCTGCTGCAGGCCCTACCTACACGCTGAGGAGATCCACCTGACTGTCTGGACCAGCCTCATACCTGTATCGAGACTCTACACTGCTTGACAGAGGGACGCAGAGATGACTGGAACATTCCCTCAGGGGGCTCCCGGGGGTAGGGAGACCAGGCACAGGGAGGAGTCAGAGAGCAAGATCCTTTTCAGGAATCTGCAAGGCCTGTGGTGGGGCTGGGTGTGAAGACTGCTGGAGCTGGAGCTGAGGAGGTAGGCAGGCCAGACCTCTTGCTGAGGGCAGTGGAGAGCCACTGAAGTTTTAAGAAGGCAAGTGACATGTCAGATTTGTATTTGAGATTTGCATGCAAGAATCTCTCTGGCTTCTGCTGCCTCCAGGGCTATGGAGGCTACGGTGAGCAGACTTTGTTCATCTTTGCCTCTGCCTCAGCCAGGGAGGTAGCAGAGAGGATGTGGGGGCTGACATCAAAGAATGTAATTACATTCAATTGGGAGGATCCCCAACTCGGCTTTAGAACACAATGCCACTGAGCTAACTTGCACAAATCTGATTCATTTCAGTCCCCATACAAACCCCTTACTCTCCCAAACATATGGGCTTAGTAGCGGTGTGACTTTAAATATTGCTTCTCCCTCCCAGAAATATTCTCTTTGTAGAGACTGGGGGAAGGGATCATCTGGTGGACTCTTGTGCACCAGAAAGCACAACCCCTTTTGTGGGCCGTTGAGACAGAACGGAAGAGGAAACCCACACACTGTTTTGCTTGGTGAGAGGCAGTAGATTATAGTGTTTGGAGAGCATAAATTTTGGACCTAGACTACCTGGATTTGAATCCCAACCCCACCCCTTATTAGTGATTCTGGGTGAGTTACTCAACTTCCCTATGCCTCAGTTTCCCTATCTCTAAAACAAAGATAATAATAGTAACCTATTTTATGATGTTACTATGGAGAGTAAATGAAATAGTACCTGTAAAATAGAATAGAGCTTGGCAAGGAAGGATTTATTACCTTAGCTATTGTTATTGGTGATTTGGAGCATTTGAGGATGGGAAGGCAATCATGAAATTCTCCTCAATGTCAAAACTATAAAGAGATCCTCTAAAATAGTCCTTCTCAACTGGGGTGCCAAAGAGGTAATGGCAGGGCCCAAAGACTATTTTATTACTTATTATTTTTAATTTATTTAAAAAATTTTTAATGTTCATTTTTGAGAGAGAGAGAGAGCGAGCAAGTGAGGAAAGAGCAGAGAGAGAGGGAGACACAGAATCTGTAGCAGGCTCCAGGCTCTGAGCTGTCAGCACGAACTATGAGATCATGACCTGAGCTGAAGTCAGACACTTAACTGACTGAGCCACCCAGGCGAACTGCCCCCCTGCCCGCCCACAGACTATTTTAAAATAGCTAATAGGATGTGCACATTAGTCTAAGGCAAGTATCACAAGCTAACCGTGATATTGCAGCGCACTGTGCTTATAATGGTGGTAAGAACAATGTGCTTTGGGAAACCAGGAAGACCTCAGTACTGCTTTGGTGGAAGGGATGAGAGCAGGGAAGGAGGTTAATCAGGCTCTCACACTCCTTCCTGGAGATCTGCCTTGCACACTTGTGACTAGATGGACCACTTCTGGGCAGCTCCTACTTTCTTTATCTGTTGAATGTCCTGGGATCATTGTCTAATCCTTTCCATTTCACTCACCAATGATTGACTGGGAGGGAGAAACGTGGGGCAGAGATGGCTGCATCAAAGAAGACAGTAATTTGAATGTGGGCCCATGAAGGGGTGCCCAGACTAGATGAATGCTTCTAGGATTTGTGGAAAGGGGAAGTAATAATATTTCTGTGTTCATACAAAGAGGCACGGGCTCAGGACGCTCAAGCAAATGCTGATTTAGTTCATTAGATGAGCCTCTGTGGAGGATGCCCCCTGGAAAGAGATGACTTGAAAATTAGGGAGAGAGAAAGGGCAGAGAAGTCCCTGGCCTGGTGGCTCTACCAAGAGCAGCAACCATCCCTTCTAGGGGTACAGGGCTCTGTGACTAAAGACCTTTCTTGACCCTCCCCACAGCCCCAGCGGGCAGGGGAGGGTAGATGCAGAGGCATTGCATTTGATGAGAATGTGAAAAAGCATGACATAAAATATTAACAAAATCTTACCTTATTCATGAAATTAATGTGATTCTCTCGAGTGTAAAAATCTATCAGGAATTGTATAATTTCAAAGCTGGCTGGCAGACGGAATTACCAGTGGTGTTTAGGCTAATGCCCCATGACTGCATGGGTTCCGCTGGTAAACAGAGCTGTCTGCCTCTATTTGTAAGGATTGGCTTTGAATTATTCAAGGACTTCAAGAATACATCCTTTGCATAAAAAAAAGCAAGGTCCTATGTTATCAAGATCCCAGTGTGACAGATGTGAAAGAGGCTCAGCGAGGTTGTATCACTGGTTGGAGACAAAGCTGTTTGCAGCAGAGCAGGGGCTGGAAGTCAAGTTGCATGACCCCAATACCAGGGCTTCTCTGAGGACACCCTATAGCAAGGTCCTCAGCCAGAGCACTCTTGGTGTTTTGGGATTCTTTGTTATGGGATCTGTCCTGGGCATTACAGGATGTCTGGCTTCTATCCACTGGATGCCTGTAGAACGCAGGCCCCTCTCCACCTTTCACCGCCCCCTCCAATCCCTTTGAGCTCTCCTCAAATTAGCCTTTTTATTACCTATTTCCTGATGAGACTCAGTAGATACAAGGAATCTGGTAACCTAGTTCCTGGGACCTCAGTGGTGCTTGCCTAGTATCAAGGATATGTGACTCAGTTTTGCCTGGGCCTGAGTGGCAGTACGGGCGTGAGATCGGTTGAGAGCTACAGTAAAACTAAGTTGATGTAAAGATGTGGTGTATATGGCATATATATATATGTCATAAAAAAGAATAAAATCATACCATTTGCAACAACATGGATGGATCTAGGGAAGTATAATGCTGAGATAAATCAGTCAGAGAAAGATGAATACCATATGATTTCAGTCATCTGTGAAATTTAAGAAACAAAACAAGTGAACAAAAAAAAGACAAACCAAAAAAACCAGACTCAAAACTGTACAGGACAAACTGATGGTTACCAGAGGGCAAGTGGATAGGGAGATGGGTGAATTAGGTGAAGGGGATTAAGAGTATGGTTATCATGGGGTGTCTGGTGGCTCAGTCAGTTAAGCATCTGACTTTGGCTCAGGTCATGATCTCATGGTTCGTGGGTTTGAGCCCCGCTTTGGGCTGTGTGCTGACATCTCAGAGCCTGGAGCCTGCTTCGGATTCTCTGTCTCCCTCTCTCTCTGCCCCTCCCTCACTTGAACTCTGTCTCTCTCTCAAAAATAAACATTTGTTATGCCCAGATTGTGATCTCCCCAAAAATCCCAAGACCACCAAGGAGTCTGAGTCACGTATGCAAAGGCAAAGGGCTTTATTACGGGCTTAAGCTCGGGCTCCCAGACCTCACCAACGCAATGAATCCATGCTGAGAGCCCCGAACAAAGGAGGAGTCGGGTTTTTATTAACTCTAGGGCGGGAAAGGGGTGATGGACAGGGACTACAACGTGATAGGACAAGGTGACGGCAGAGGTTGTGACGGCGCAGAGGGACTGGTGAGTTTAGAGCAAGGTGGGCCAGAATAGTGGCCGGAACGTCCGGTACCTCCCAACCTCCAGTGATTGGTTCGGACACAGGGAAGGGCGGTGGCTCAAGCCTGCTGAGTCAGGCCTCAGAGACTTGGGTCTTCTAATCTCTGGGGCCTTCTGAAGCCTGTCATGGCGCTGGTTTGGTTCTTCACATTAAAAAAAAGAGTATAGTTATCATAATGAGCACTGAGTAACATATAGAATTGTTGAATCCCTATATTGTACACCTGAAACTAATATAACACTGTATGTTAACTATCCTGGAATTGAAAAGAAAATAAGATAAAAAAATAAAGAGACTTTGTTTACAAAAAAATCGAATTCATGGGATGTCAGGATTCAGAATGTTTTCTATTTTCTCAAAACCTTAGACCAATAAAGTTTACCTTTTGGCATCTGTTCTGGGGACTACTGCTGCATCACAAAGCACTCCCAAACTTAGTAGTTTAAAACAACAGCCATTTTGTGATTCTGTGGATCAGGAATTAGGACAGACACAGTGGGCATAGTCTGCCTCTGTTCCATGACGTCCAAGGGCTGCCTCAGCAGGAAACACGTGAAGGCTGGGGGACTCTTGACGGGGGCTGGAGTCTTCTTGAGGCTCATTCACTCACACGTGTGATGCCTGGAATGACTGGGAGACAGATGGCCTCTCCACGTGGTTTGGGCCCCAGCAGGGTAGTCCTAATGTGGCTGAGCTGCTTACACAGTGGCTCGGGACACCAAGTATGCTCTAGCAAACTATCTAGTGCTGGAAGTCACATAGTGTCACTTCTGTCACACCCTATTTTGCCAAAGGAGTCACAAGTCCACCCAAATTCAAAGGGAGAGAACATTCCACTTTTCCACAGAAGGAATGTCAAAGAGTTTCGTGGCCATTATTGAGATATAATTCACACACTAAATAATTGACTCACTTGAAGTGTTCAACTCAGGGGTTTTAGTGTATTCAAGAGTTGTGCAATCACCACCACAATCAATGTTCAACTATTTTCATTACCTCAAAAAGAAATCCCTTATCCGTTAGCAGTCACTCCCCATTTCATCCCAGTCCTCTCTCCCCTTGCCCTGGCAGCCACTAACTGACTTTCTGTTTTCATATATGTGGTCTTTTGTGGACTTCTTTCATAGCACAGTGTTTTCAGGACTCATCTATGCTGTAGCATGTATCAGTACTTCATTCCTTTTTATGGCTGAATAATATTCCATTGTGTGGATAGACCTCATTTTATTTATCCATTTGGTGCTGGTGAGGGTCTGCTTTCTGGTTCATAGATGGCCAACTTAAAAAAAATTTTTTTTTAAATGTTTTATTTATTTCTGAGAGAGAGAGAGAGAGAGAGACAGAGAGAGAGACAGCGTGAGCAGAGGAGGGTCAGAGAGAGAGGGAGACACAGAATCTGAAACAGGCTCCAAGACTCTGAGCTAGCTGTCAGCACAGAGCCCAACGCGGGGCTCAAACCCAGAACTGTGAGATCATGACCTGAGCCGAAGCTGGACGCTTAACTGACTGAGCCACCCGGGTGCCCCATACATGGCCAACTTCTTGCTGTGCCCTCATATAACAAAAGGAACAAGGGAACACTCTGGGGTCTTTTTTTTTTTTTATAAAAGCATTAATCCCATTCATGAGGGTTCTGCCTTCATGACCTGATCACCTCCCAAAGGTATCTCCTACTGCTATCACATTGAGAGTTAGGCTTTCACACAAATTTTGGTGGGGACACAGACCATCAGCTAAAGCAGCATCCATCCATGACATTCGTTCAGTGAATGTTGGCTGTGTGTGTATTGTAGTCAGACACTCCATCAAGCACTGGGAACACAGAGGGCAGTAGAAACAGGCACAGTACCTGACTTCCTAGATATACAAATGAGGGGGAAAACAGACAGTAGTCAAATAATGACTTAAATTGTGGTTATTCACAAACGGAGAAGGATGATGAAGGAAGCTCTTGGTTTCTTTGAGGGTGTATAACAGGGAGGTTCAAGCTGGGTTGGGGTATCTGGGAAGACTTCCCAGAGGAAGTGATGTTTGAGTGGAGTTTGGAGGGAGGATTTGGGTAGGCAAAAGCAAGGGATATTTTTGGGAGGAGGGAGAAAGGGAAGAGGATAGTGTTCAAGATAGAGGAAGCAGTGTAAATAAAGAACGAGAGACTTCAAGGAGCAGAGTGAGTGTGATGTGACTTAAGGTCCACGTGGGCGGAATGCAGAAGTTGGGGGCAGCATGTGTGACACGGGAGGAGGCTGGAGTGGCGGGCAGTGCCTCACAGCCAAGTTAAAGAGAGCGTAGATTTAAGAGCTCGGATGCCAAGTCCCAGATGTCACTTATAAGCTGTACAACGCTGAGCCAGTTACTAACCTTCTCCATGCCTCAGTTTCCTTATTTATAAAAAGGAGAATGTTACTAGCATGGAGCCAGTAGGGTTGTTATGAGGAATAATTGGGTTAATACATGTGAAACACATAGAACAAATCCTGGGGCACAGCAGGGACACAGTAAGTGGTGTCTGTTATTACAGGTACTGTTAATTTTAAGAGAAACAGGTTTTTAGCAGGGAAATGCTGATCTTGTTATTAGTGGCTTTTAGGCAGCAGCTAGGTGTGAACAGCATCAGCTAGCAGTAAACATACAAGTGTGTGTTTGCATGATGTTTAACTTATTTAATGAAGTATTTTTAAGCACTTTATTTTTTATTTTTATTTTTTGCCCTGCCCCAAACTTTCAAGCACTTTAGAAGTGCTTGCTTAAATAAAATTGATAGGCCACTTATGCATCATTTTGATCCATTTGTTGAAAGAAAAGCCTCAAATACGTTTATGTGAGTTAATACTCATAAAGCTCTGATAGTATTTGTTGCTGCTGTTGTTGTTATAGATCACCCCATAGATTTCTAGTGCCTTCTGTCTTCATATTTTCCACTCCTGAGCCCTGAGTTCAGGAACAGGATTTAAGTTTTGTTTTTTTTTTAATGTTTATTTTTGAGCAAGATATAGAACACAAGTGGGGGGGGGGAGCAGGGGGCAGAGAGAGGAGACACAGAATCTGAAGCAGGCTCCAGGGTCTGAGCTGCCGGCATAGAGCCCAACACGGGGCTCGAACCCACGAACTGTGAGATCATGACCTGAGCCCAGGTAGGATGCTTAGCTGACTGAGCGGCCCAGGCACCCCTCAGAAACAGGATTTTATACTTTCAGAGGACAGAAGCCAACGTGCCTTTCTCTCTGTGCCCCCAGGTTCTCCTCAGGACCAGCTCCATAAGCTACAGACCCCAATGCAAAATGAAAATGCAGGCCCCTTTGTTTGAAAATTAGTGAGTACTTCTAGATGAGGACAGTACATCCTTAGTTGAAGTGCAGGCCCTTCTGAGGGCAGAGACCTGTGTGTTTGCACAGGCTGCCAACCCAGGAGGCCGGCCCTGGGTTTCTCCTCCTTCTACAAGCTTTGACTTCACAGCATTTGGATGCACAAGAGTCAGAATAGTGCTGACTTTTCTCCCACTGCTTCCTGTTGAAGTCAAGTCAGGTTACGCTGGTTTTCAAAATGAGACCTGCATGTTTGAGAAAGCGGTGGGGAAATGATAGTGCATTCAGTGTTGTGTTTCATCCCTCAGAACCCATTGGATATGTGTGGTTACTGCCTTTGGGAACACTCACCTTAGCAACAAATAGGGGTGGATGGTTTGTTTGGGCCTCTCATCTTACTAATATCATATTCTGTGCCCAGACACTTTATAGGTCACAAATAAAATTCACATTTAGCGGAAAACACAGATGGCCCATCAATTGCTTCTCTTCATTCCAGATAGGTCAGCCCCCACATTCTAGCACTGCCAGGCCAGGAAGGTGAGCTGAGCAGTTGGTCTTTTCCCTGTAAGTGACAGTCACCGAGGACCTAGTGTGTGCCTGGTCCTTGCTATGCTCTACGTGGGGTTCAGAGTCAGGAGACATCGTCCCTGTCCCCACCAGGAATCTACCGTCAAGTAAGGAGACTCTACTTGACTAAAAAAATTAAACACCTAATTAGGGGCACCTGGGTGGCTCAGGTGGTTGAGTGTCCAATTTTGGCTCAGGTCATGATCTCGCAGTTTGTGAATTTGAGCCCCACATCCGGCTCGCTGCTGTCAGCGTGGAGCCTGCTTTGGATCCTCTGTCCCTCTCCCTCTCTGCCTCTCCCCTACTCATTCTCTCTCTCTCTCTCTCTCTCAAATACCAAATTAAGTTCATCTGTAATTATAGGACAATTCAGAGGAGAGATGGACATGGTGTGGGCTGGAGAATTGGAGAAGACTTACTGGTGCACATGGAGTCTGAACTGACTTTGAAGGCTGGGTAGGTAGGAGTTGGATGGGTGCCAGGGAGGAAGGAAGGCATTCCAAGAAGGCATCATTAGCTATGATCAGAGGCTCTGCAATGGGAAAGACACAGTTTTCTTGGGGACAGTGAGGAAATGGTGCTGAGTGGAGCAGAATGGAACACTATGGTTTGGGTCAAAAAACATTTAACAACAATCCCTTACATTTGTAGAGTTTACATTTAAATAGCTTAAAAAGAATAGCCATTCATAGAGAGGTAGTATAACAGTAGTTAAGAGTGTAAGCTTCGGGCTAGATTCTTTCATTCATTTATTACCTATTACCTGAGCACTTACTACGTACTTATGTTATAGGCATTGGAGATAAAAATGCAACAAAGCAGGCAAAAGTTCCTGTCTTTATGCAACTTAAATCCTAGTGAGAGAGAGATAGATAGAAACAAATAAATAGGTATGTAATACATATAATATACATATGCATACATGTATGGATACACATATGCACAAACCTATGTGTAATATTGGATGATGACATATGCTATGGAAAAAAATAAAGGAAGAAAGAAGGCTCTAGTGTGCTGAATCTAAATCCATACTTTGCTACTTACCAGCTATATAATCTTGAGCAAATGACTTAACTTTCCAGTACTCAATTTCACAGCCTATAAAATGGGAATAGTAATTGTTCTTGCTCATAGCGTGGTGAAGATTACACGAGTTAATGTGTTAGCCCAGAACCCTGCACCTGCTAATGCTCTATGAATGTTGGCTGTGCTATGTGCCCAGCTGTCTTCTAGGCTCTGAGTATACAAAGGTCATCCACAAGGATGGACCCAAGCCAATCTCTGTGCCCCCATGAATCCTCAAGTCTAGTCTTTTTACAGAGCCCAGCACTTCCTGATTGGATCCTCCCCACAACCCTGTGAAGGAGGAGTGATCTGTGTTCTCAGCTCCTTCAGCTAATGAAGACACTGGAACCTGAAGAACAAACACATGCTGGAGCACGAGCTGGTATTGATAGGGGCTGTGATTCGCAGCCGGTTATATCCTGCGACTGTGTTGTGCTGCTCCTCAGCACGTAAGACTTGTTCCTTTCCAATCCCCACTTTCTCTGGCCTTGGAAGTCAACATTCAATTTCAAAAGATAGAAATGCCTGTTGGGGGGGGGGGGCACCTGGGTGGCTTAGTCGGTTAAGCGTCTGACTTTCGCTTAGGTCATGATCTCGCAGTTCGTGGGTTTGAGCCCCGCGTCGGGCTCTGTGCTGACTGCCAGCTCAGAGCCTGGAGCCTGTCTCAGAGTCTGTCACTCCCTCTCTCTCTGA
The DNA here is from genome assembly GCF_008692635.1 of Crocuta crocuta. Classification (NCBI taxonomy): domain Eukaryota; kingdom Metazoa; phylum Chordata; class Mammalia; order Carnivora; family Hyaenidae; genus Crocuta; species Crocuta crocuta. The sequence goes on from NW_027532002.1 coordinate 4,569,027, forward strand.
CCCTCTCCTGCTCACGCTGTCTCTCTCTCTCTCTCCTAGAAATAAATAAAACATTAAAAAAAAATAAAAATAAAGAAATGCCTGTTGGGAACGTAGAAGAAAATATGCTGCTGTATTTGGCTAGCTTGTGGACGGTGCTGGCAGCCCCTTGATTTGGTTTGGGGACATCTGAAAGAGACGTACTTTCGTGGTGGACAGACACTGGGACATGAAGGAGGAAGAAAATAAACAACATAATATAACATAAAATAAGACGGAGTTGGGCCAGGCAGCTTCTCCTAGGGTCAATGGCATAAAGCCAGCTGACTCTTGCTGGGGCACTGCCTGTTCCATACAAGTGATTTTGTGCAAAATTGAAAACTTTAGAATTGCTAATTAGAGGTAAAAAAACACCCATAATCACTGGAGGTCCCAGATGGAGCTGAACACTTCTGACAGCTTGGGCCCCTAGATGCATATCTTCCCCAGTGAGCAGGATGGAGAGCCTCTGCAGACAAATGCCTACATTACATCAATCCTATATTGCATGGAATGGAAATCCAGACTCCAGTAATCTACATTATGACAGCGAAGGCACATAATCCCCAGATGGCACTATTAGATAAAGAAATGCTGGTGTCAGAGCATGATGTTCCATCCGGGGAAGCAAAGGGAAGTAGGAGCTGGTTAAAGTGAATTTGAAGTCAGTATCTGCTGATCTTAAAACTTCCCCCCTAAGCTGAGCACCTAGGGTGGTCCACCCAATTGTTAGAACACCTCCTTTCTGTTCAAGCCTTTCTCCATACTTCAGTTTCCCAGAGTCCACTTGATTGCTTCCTCTTGAAATTTTTCTATACTGAAGCCAATCTCCAGAGTCAACAACAGAAAGATGATAATGCATATTTTAAAAGATGGCTCAAATTTAAGTTCAAGACTGTGTTTTGTTTTACATTTTCTCTGGATTACACGCTATTAAGCTACATCACAGTCTCCTAAGGTTTTTATACACAAATGATATGCTCAAAAGTGAAGACAGACTTTTTTTCACAGTAGGATATGTGTGTAGATGTTGAGAAAGCAGATCATGCCCTCTCTAGGACTCTCCATTCTGTGAGTCCTGTACTCTCCGTTGTCTAAACCAGGGAGGATTAGGTATGAAAATGAACCTAGATATTTGGTCAAACAAATTCTCAGGGCTTTTTCCAGTATTTTCTCCCTCCTGTAGAACAGGAGACAGCTGACTGGCATAGCTACACAGAGACTATAAAAATTCAGGGCTCACGTCTAGTGTCTTGGCTAATATTCATAAAGGTCAGACAGGTAGAAGGTAAAGTTGTGTTAATGATTCTGATCCCAACCTATCTGACGCTTTATCAAGCAGTTTATTCAAATCTCTCAAAATTCTTTTTCTGTGCCTCAGTTTCCTCATCTATAAAATAGGCATAATAACTTTACCCACCTTGTATCCTTGATGAGACTGTTAAATAAAGCAACCCTTATAAACACACAATAAGGGCTCCTCAAGGTTTGCTCTTAATATTTTCATTGTCAAAATCAGTAAAGCATTTTAATCTGCACATCATGTGAATTACAAAAATTAAGGAAAAAAATCTTTATCATAAAAAAAAGAGAAAATAAGCTTACAATACACTTACTCATCATTTGTTTGCAAAGTCAGTAAGTTTTATATATGAAATGGCAGGTGTAATTAATTCAACATAAATCTGAAAAAGCAAGGCTGGAATAGCAGAAGTAGATGATTAGGGAACTACGGCATATTAAATAAAGTAATTAACAAGCCACCAGCTAATTCACAGGGTGAGGTTTCTTAACAAAGTATATATAGTAATTCCACTGTGGATTTCTTTTACATTTTTACAATTTCTATGATGCTTTTGTGAGCATTCTCCTCGATCGTGCCCATCCAAACAAGATTCTGGATACTTTTGAACACTTCAGCACAAATGACTTCAGTTCCTCCAGGCCCCATGTCCTCTGGCCTTGTATCCACTTTTAACAGCTCCCTAGTTAGCAGGGTTTTATTTCACTCAGAACTACTTATCTCTAATGTCATCAAGACAAGATCATTGTAATTAACAAGAGGCAAAGTTTTTATTCTTCACTCTCCCAGTGCATGGGAAACACAAAGTTTCCCAGGGAGACATTCTGGGGTCTTTGGCAGCTGGCCAGTGTCGTGGAGGAGAATACCTCTGATATCCTGGAGTTCTAAAGTCTGAGGGTTGGGTGACACCTTGGTGATCATCTGCTCCATCCTCCTCATCCCTGTCCTCCACAATGTCCCTGCCAGACCATCCACCCATGTGTGATGGAACACATCCTTCCCTCCCCACCCTGTCCCCAATCTGATCTCAGTTCCCTCATTGTCCATTCTGTGCATAGGGGACAGATCTTGTCATACAATCATCTTTCAAAATATTATTGATGAAATTCCTCTCAGTGAGGAACACATCCCTGTGAAATAAAATATGGCCATATAAAGTGGGTTATGCTTTACACTCAGGAGTATCATGGGGGAGCTTTGGAAATAAATTTGTATCTTAGCTTAGATGGGACCTTTGAAAAAGCCATCTCTACTATTTGTAAAATCTTGAAGCTCCTTTAGGAAGTATTTCTTTCATAAATTTGCAGTGATGAGAATGGGTGTAATTAAGTTTCATTTTAATTCAGGTGATGTTTGTTTTTTGCCAGAACTTGGGATCAACCAGGAAGCTGCAAAGATAAATAAATCACGATCCGTGTCCTTGGGTTCTGTTTGGGAGGTAGATGAATAAACAAATGACTATAATACAGCATATTAGGAGATGTCTTAGAAGAACAAACAGGGAAGGAAATTCTGATTCGTCCAGCTGTGGAGAGTCAGGGAAAGCTAAGAGAGGTAGTGCTATTTATGCTGGGCTTGCTGGATCTTGACATGTGGGGGGGAGCTGATCAGATCTGGTGAAGAAGCAGGAGCAGAGGAAGCGGATTGGGGCACGAGAGGGAAGGCAGAGTAGGAAAGAGAACAGTATTGTGATACCGAATGCTGAGATGCCTTCTCTTTGTTTTCAGTAGAAATCCTTTCACCTCTGGTGAGGAGCAAGAGAGGCTTCACTTGCTTCAAGACTCAGAAGACCCCAGCCGTCTTGCCTTCCCTAGACTCTGTAGTCAAAAGTTTAGAGCTTGCCTTATTAACTGCAAGTGCAGTTTTTTTTGGTTCAGTTCCTGAACTTTCTGCCTTACCTAGAGATTCCCCCAGGAGGCCACAGGTCACCTTGAGGGCTAGCTCTGTCCCTACCTTGAGGGACTTGGAAAAGGTCCTTGACACTTGAAAATGAATTTCTTTTCTTTTTTTTTTTAAATGTTTTATTTATTTCTAGGAGAGAGAGAGACAGCGTGAGCAGAGGAGGGTCAAGAGAGAGGGAGACAAGGACTCTGAAACAGGCTCCAGGCTCCGAGCTGGCAGTCAGCACAGAGCCCGACACGGGGCCCGAACCCACGAACCGCGAGATCATGACCTAAGCGAAAGTCGGACGCCTAACCGACTAAGCCACCCAGGCGCCCCTGAAATTGAATTTCAAGTAATCCCCTTGGGGAGGACTCACTGGTTGTTTCTTTGATAGCATGACGCCCCCTGGTGGTTCTCTGTTAGAATAGCTTCTTCAAGGAGACGTCTTAGGACAGCTTTAGTTGTGTGGGAGAAGAGGATTTAGAATTCTTTGTCGTAAGTTTGAGCTGCAACTGGTAGCCCTTGGTCACTTACTGCTGTTTAATGTGGGAGTGGACAGTACAAGTGAGCCCACCTGCATACTACAAGGCTTATTTGATGGTATAATAAGAGCTTCAGGGGGTCGCCAGCTTACCATACCTGGCCTCCTGGGGAGCCATCCTATCCCAGATGTGAAAATGAAGCTGGATCTATTATCTGTCGAAGGCGAATACTAAAATGCATACTCACATTTTTGGTTACGTAGAGGAGTCTTCATATAGAAGACTAAAGAATAAAGTAACATTTATTGAGCACCTACTGTGTGCCAGATATTGTTCTAGGCCCTTTCACATATCTTCCCATCTTTAACTACTTATTCTCCTCCTCCTCCTCCATCTTCTTCTTCTTCCTGTATTTGTGTCCCTTTATTCATGCCTATCCTTTTCTAAAAAATATAATTTATTGTCAAGTTGGCTAACATACAGTGTATACAGTGTGCTCTTGGTTTTGGGGGTAGATTCTCGTGATCCATCACTTACATGCAACACCCAGTGCTCATCCCAACAAGTGCTTTCCTCAAGGCCCATCAACCATTTTTCCCTCTCCCTGCCCACCCCCAACCCTCAGTTTGTTCTCTGTATTTAAGAGTCTCTTATGGTTTGCCACCCTCTCTGTTTGAAAATATTTTTCCCCTTCCCTTCCCCCATGGTCTTCTGTTAAATTTCTCAAGTTCCACATATATGTGAAAACATATGATATCTTTTACTTTCTGACTTATTTCACTCAGCATAATGCCCTCCAGTTCCATCCACATTGTTGCAAATGGCAGGATTTCATTCTTTCTCATTGCCAATTAGTATTCCATTGTATATATAAACCACATCTTCTTTATCCATTTGTCAGTCAGTGGACATTTGGGTTCTTTCCATAATTTGGCTATTGTTGAAAGCGCTGCTGTAAACATTGTGGTACGTGTGTCTCTGTGCATCAGCACTCCTGTATCCCTTGGGTAAGTTCCTAGTTGTGCTATTTGCTGGATCATAGGGAAGTTCTATTTTTAATTTTCTGAGGAACTTCCACACTGTTTTCCAAAGTGGCTGCACCAGTTTACATTCCCACCAACAGTGCAGGAGGGTTTTCCCTTTTTCCACATCCTCACCAGCATCTGTTGTTTCCTGAGTTGTTAATTTTAGCCACTCTGACTGTTTAACCACCTATTCTGATGTTCATATGATAAAACTCAGTTCAGACCCAGTCCCATTTTCCTGTAAAGTCATTTGCAGTCATCAGACCATAGATGCTGATTTTCAGCTCAGTAAACAGTTGCCGCACTTACAATCTACTGCCACGAGCACAGCAGCTCAGATGGTTTTATTAGATGTAATAATTTGTCTTAGCTCTGGCCAAAGTTAAGGATGCCTCTGTTGTGTGGCATCACACAAAGTGTATAGTATTCAAGCGTATAGTCAAGAGTATAGTTTTCTCTTGTGTAATGAATTACCATACATTTAGTATTTCCCAGTTTCAGTGAGCCGGGAGGTTGGCACAGCTTAGCTGCATCCTCTGCTGAAGATCTCACAAGGTTGCAGTCAAGATGTTGGCTGGACTGCATTCTCACCTGGAGAAGTGTCTGCTTCTAAGCTCATCTATGTTACTGGCAGAGTTAATTTCCTTCCAGCTTTCTGACGACTCTAGCATTTGCTGCCTTTCAGCTGAAGGCTGCCCTCAGACCTTAGAGGCCACCTACAGATCTTTGATACGTAGATTTCCTCAACAAGGCAACTTACTTTATCAAGCCAGCAAGGAGGATCCTTGGACCTCAGGGAGGGGCATCACCTGATTAAGTCAGGCCCACCCCTAATAACCTCCCTTTTGATTAATTAACTCAAAATCAATTGCTATGGAACTCTAATTATGTCTATAAAATATCTTCATCATTGCCATATTCTAGCAGAAAGTCACAGATCCTACTTACACTCAAGGGAAGGAGATTATATAGGGCATGACCTTGTTGGAGCTGGGATTCCCTGAGGGCCATCTTAGAATTCTGCCTATCACAATAAGATTGTTCTTGATTATTTGTCATTCCAATAGCACAAAAACTTCCAAATCCATTAAGACAAGAGACTGGCCTGTAGAGTTCCACTCTTCTTCAATTGCTGAAAAAAATTTAATACCATGTGCTACCTGGTATCAGCTTTAGTATTCTACCTTTTGGCAGAAGGCTATGTTCCCATGAAGTTGGCCCCAATTCCACTCTGTGATGTATTATTTTGCTTATCCATTCACCAGATGATGGACATTTAAGTTTCTAGTTTTCGGTCTTAAGAACATTTGCTTATGAGAGTCTTTGTGTGGACATATGTTTTCCCTTCTTTTGGGTGGATACCTGGGAGTGTAATTGCTGGGTCACTTGCTAAGTATGTGTTTAACTTTTTAAGAAACTGTCAAATTGTTTTCCAAAGTGGCTGTACCATTTTACATTTTCATTTCTTCACATCTTCACCAACACATACTATCTGCTTTTTATTATTATTATTATTATTATTATAGCCTTTATGCTAGGGGGTGTGGCAGTATCTTGTTATGGTTTTGATTTGAATTTTCTTAAAGACCAGTGATACTGAGTATCTTTTCATGTGTTTTTTCAATCCATATATTTTCTTTGGTGAAATATCTTTACATCTTTGCCCATTTGTTTTTATTATATTATTTTTTAAAATGTTATTTTTTAAATTAATTAATTTACTACATTTTTTTAATGTTTTATTTATTTCTGAGAGAGAGAGAGAGAGACAGTGTGAGCAGAGGAGGGTCAGAGAGAGAGGGAGGTACAGAATATGAAACAGGCTCTGGGCTCTGAACTATCTGTCAGCACAAAGCCCGACGCGGGGCTCCAGCCCACGAACCATGAGATCGTGACCTGAGCTGAAGTCGAATGCTCAACTGACTGAGCGACCCAGGCACCCCTAAATGTTTATTTTTGAGAGAGAGAGCATGAGCAGGGGAGGTGCAGAGAGAGGGGGACAGAGGATTGGAAGTGGGCTCCCTGCTGATAGCAGTGAGCATGATGTGGAATTGGAACTCATGAACCATGAGATCATAACCTGAGCTGAAGTTGTACACTCAACTGGGAGCCACCAGGTGCCCTGACCATTTGTTTTTAAATGGAGTTGTTTGTCATCTTACTAAGTTGTAAGACTTTAAAAAATACATACCCTGGATACAAATCATTTCAGTTATATGATTTACAAATATTTTCTCCTGGCTTGTGACTTGTCTTTATTTACTTAATGGTATCTTTCGAAGAGCGGAAGTTTTTAATTTTAATGAAGTGTAAGTTATCAATTTTTTCTTTTATGGTTGGTATTTTTGATGTCATCTGGTTATTTTTTACTCTTTACTCTTCTTGGGGAAGAAATTGGGGGCCATGGTGACAGACTGTCATCACTCTTTTACTTCATTTGGGGCATTGAGAGACAGATTTGTCTTGATTGTGTTATAGAAACACATAGAGAAAAAAGGAAGTGGTTTTTAGATTCATAGGGGCTTCATGGCCTCTCTGGTCCTCCCTCTCATTGTGGACATGCTGCATCTTATCTCGGGAGAGGCTCGGGGCAGGCTGAGGGACCATGGAGAGGAGGCCTGGCCTGACAGATCCACTCTACACATGAAAAGGGAAACCATTATGTAGGGATTTCAAGGATGGGGGATCCTCAGGTTCTGGGTGAGGGAATTTTCCCAGAAGATACGGCTGTATGATTATCTTAGAAGGGGAATGATTTGAGGCTGAAGCTCTAGTTATTCTCTGTTTCAAAACCTAAGTACCATTTGGGAAGCCTGGGTGGCTCAGTCGAGTTGACTCGGTTTTCTGCCCAGGTCATGATCTCGTGCGGTCCGTGGGATTGACCCCCATGGACAGTGCAGATCCTGACTGGGATTCTCTCTCTGCCCCTCTCCAGCTTGCGCGTGTTCTCTCTCCCTCTCAAAAGAAATAAATAAACAAAATCTAAGCACCATTTGAGGCTGATGACTAGGCGCAACCTCTATTTTAGCTAAAAATGCAAATGGGTGACAGATACAATCCTCACAATTTTAAATGGTGGAGAGATGTGACCCAGGACATTCTAATCATCTTGATACTTTCCTGTTAGTTTAAAAAACACTTATTGAGGGACGCCTGGGTGGCTCGGTTGGTTAAGCCTCCGACTTTGGCTCAGGTCATGATCTCACAGCTTGTGAGATCGTGCCCCATGTCGGGCTCTTCGGAGCCCGGAACCTGCTTCAGATTCTGTGTCTCCTTCTCTCTCTGCCCCTCCCCTACTTGTACTCTGTCTCTCTCTGTCTCTCAAAAATAAGTAAGTGTAAAAACACACTTATTGAACATCATGTGTGTCAGGCACTGTTCTAGGCCCCATGGAGGCCTAATAGGACAAAGAAGACAAAAGCCCTTGCTCTTCTGGAGCTTATATTCCAGGAGGGGAGGCAGATAGTACATAACGTAAAGAGTGATGCAATGTGACGGAGGTGATAAATGTTGTGGGGAAAGAGCAGGGGATGGAGGAGCAAGCATGCTGGGGATACTTCATGTCATCCAGGGGGGTCGGGGAGAACTCACTGAAGGGGTTGTGTTCGAGGTAGGAAGTGATATCCAGGGGAAAGAGCAAAGAAGGAAAGGCCCCAGCGGCAGTGGAAGCCCAAGGACGGTGGTGTGCCTGGCCTGTTCAAGGGCTGATGTGGAGGTCGGAATAGAATGAGAATGAAGACAGGATACAGTGAAGTGGGAGACAAGCCAGAGAGGAAACGGAGCCGGATATGTAGGCCTCACGAACTATCAAGACTTGAGCTCTATCAGAGAGTGAACCAGAACAAATTTTGGGCAACTGTAATATTTAAATTTCTATTCCATCCAGAGGTACAATAGTTACATTTTCCTCAAATGAGTTCCCGAACAATACAAAAAATTCAGTGTCATTGAATGATAGTTGACTTTTTAAAATGCCAAATGATGCTGTGTGGATAATGACATACAACATGGATCTAAAATGTTATTATAGGGCTGCCTAAAAGATGAAAATACTGGCCTGTGTACAAATAACTAACACAAAAATGTATCTATTTTCTTCAAAGTGGGTTTTTTTTTTAATGTTTTATTTATTTCTAGGAGAGAGAGAGAGACAGCATGAGCAGGGGAGGGTCAGAGAGAGAGGGAGTGACAGACTCTGAAACAGGCTCCAGGCTCTGAGCTGGCAGTCAGCACAGAGCCCGACGCGGGGCTCGAACCCACGAACCGCGAGATCATGACCTGAGCGAAAGTCGGACGCTTAACCGACTAAGCCACCCGGGCGCCCCTTTGAAGTGGGTTTTAAATGGATTAATTAAAAACAGAGACTTTGGGGGCACCTGGGTGGCTCAGTCGGTTGAGCGTCCATCTTCAGCTCAGGTCCTGATCTCACAGTTTGTGGGTGCAGACCCCACACTGGGCTCACTGCTGTCCGTGCAGAGCCCGCTTAGGATCCTCTGTCCCCCTCTCTCCCTGCCCCACCCCTGCTCTCTCTCTGTCTCTCAAAAATAAATAAAACATTGAAAAACCCCAGAGACTTTGGGAAAAGATAATGTATTGCAAAGCAGACCATAAATGGGGAAGCACAGTATTACAGTGGAGGCAGATTTAAAGAACAATAAGTAAAATGCACACTTAAAGGTATTTTTACACATACCTGAGTAATATGGAGTAATGTGGATGGAAATTCAAGCATGATATCCTCTCATGCACTGGGGGAAAAGAGGTACAGCATGGACATACTAACTTTCCTTACAAAGTTGGCAGGGCCCACTCTTGGTGGCTTGTGAACCCAACTCACCATCTATGAGGAAGGAAAAGAGACTTGGAACAAGCTTGGTGTGGGGTATGTGGCTTAAAACTCAAATATTATCAATCATTTAAATCGTAAAGTTCTCCAAACAAGGGTTGCTAAATTTCCAAAAGCAGATATTTAAATGTAAGGAAAAAACCATGGGGTACCTGGGTGGCTCAGTTGGTTAAGCATCCCACATCTGCTCAGGTCATGATCTCATGGTTCCATGGGTTCGAGCCCCGTGCCCTGCGTGGGGCTCTGTGCTGACAGCTCAGAGCCTGGGGCCTGCTTCAGATTCTGTCTCTTCTCTGCCCCTTCTCTGCTCACACTCTGTCTCTCTCTAAAAAATAAATAAATATAAAAACATTTTTAATGTAAAGAAAATCCCGTTTTAGTCTGGCTAGAGTAGACCCAGAAGTAATTCTGTTGTAAATTGATCTGTTTCTATATTCCTGACGTTCACCTTTGCACGGCTTTGTCAGAAATCCATTGTTGGCGCCCTCTGGTGGCAGGCTCAAGCTTCAGACTAGTGTTCTGAATTAACAATCCCTAACAGCCCTTATTTAACGAGAAAGGCCTATACCAACTTATCTCATGTAAAATCTAGCATTGCCCTTTGCTCAGGATGCATATTACAGAGTTTGTAAAATCACTTGAACGCTGAGTTGGGCTTAAAAATAAATAAGCACAAAATAAGTAAGTACAAAAGTTTTGGTGGAACATTTCTCCGTGATAATAATAGCTAACACTATAGGTTCTAACTAATCCAAGTGCTTCATTTTTACTAACTCACTTAAGCCACACAACAACTCAGTAAGGTGCTATTTTATGTGATGCCTGGTTCTCTAGCATTAGCTATTGTTCTTCAAATACTTTTACTTTTTATGTTTATTTTTTATTTAAAAAACGTTTATTATTTATAAGACAGAGAGAGCAGGGGAGGGGCAGAGAGGAAGGGAGACAGGATCTGAAGCAGGCTCTGCGCTGACAGCAGAGAGCCCGATGTGAGGCTCCAACTCATGTACCATGAGATCATGATCTGAACTGAAACAAGAGTCGGACGCTTAACTGACTGAGCCACCCAGGCGCCCCTACTTTTACTTTTTAAAAGCAAAACAAGATGATGTATTTGTGTATATACATATATATGTATATACACTTGTCTATATGAAACGTATATGAAATAAAATATGTCACCTAAAGATAGACGTGTAAAAGGAAGAATTATATATATGCAGCAAGATAAACACATGAATTTGACTTTAGAAAAGTGTTTNGGTCATGACCTGAGCCGAAGTTGAATGCTTAACCAACTCAGCCCCCCAGGCACCCCTAGAAGAAAAGTATTTGAAAGGTTTTTTTCCCTGGTGATGCATATATTCAAATAATAACATTTGTTATCAATTAATTGAAGTTGCTCTTCAGATTGGAGTTGAAAGTGTAAAATTCCACGTGTCTTAATCTCTGTTAGTTTAAGCTTCTTGAGACCAGAATTAAGTTATGATTTATCTCTGACTGCTAGTACTGGAGACTCTGTCCGCATTTGTTGAACAAATGAGCAATGGAGTGGATGAATAAACATATCTGCTAAACTTTCTTCAAGAACCATAGCAAATGGTCCTATAGTATTTATAACTCATTATTTTCCTAACTACTTTGTATATACTGACTCGTCTTATCTACAGCAACCTTGTGAGGTAGGTACTATTGTGCTCATCATTTTACAGATAAAGAAACTGAGGCACAAAGGTTAAATAACTTGTTCAAGCTGATAAGTGGCAGAGCTAAGACTCAAAGTATAAAGTTTTTTGGCTCTGGCGTCCGTGAACTCAACCATCATGCTACATGGCTCATGCAAACAGGCTTGCGCTTGCCTTGGCCATGATAAGTGTGTTTACAGAGCTATAGGGGTTCACATTGAGGGGGCTTTTCTGTGCTTAGTCCTTATATGGAAAAAGTATTGGGCATGGACTCCCTTCAGCTTTGGGAAACTCAGACTTCACCCTCCCCCCCACCCCAAAACTGAACTCGCTGTGCACTTCCCCAAATCCCCAAATTCACTCCTGTTCGGTGCTCTCTGTCTCAGCAAGTGGCAACAGTAGTCTTTTGTCTGGGCTTGCTTTCTCCAGGGTTGCCCTGTCCCATTCATGCTCCACATAGCATTTCAGAGTGGTTAAAAAAAAAAAAAGAAAACTTTAGTTTTGCAAGTAGTTTTATGTTCACAGCAAAATTGCCTAGAAAAATGCCACAACCTGGTTAAAACTAAAGTCACTACTTCTGTCCCTGCCCCCTGAGCGGCTGATTGCTGCAGGAGTAAGGCCACTGCCGTGCGAATGGGGCTCATTTCACCTAAAAGGTGGCAGATCCCAAAGGGCTACCCTACACCCCTAGACAGTCCCATGGTTCCCTGTGAACATTCTTTAACATTGCTCATCTTCCCCCTGCCAGGCTGGACCCCACAACGTCCTCCAGCTGTGGCCTCATCTCTATGCTCCTGTTCAAAGCTAAAAAAGTTCAAAAAAGTTATGTATCTTCACTAATGCTATTTCCTCACCCCCCAGTCTCTCTCCTGCCTGCATTTCTATCAGGCTGGTATAGCTCATTCTACTGAAATGGCTTCAATAAGTCTCCAGTGCCATATCTTATTACACACAGTTATTTAACCTGTCAGCAAAATACAGTACTTAAAATAAAACCCATTAAATTTTTTAAAAATTTTTTTACAAATAGTTTATTGTCAAATTAGTTTCCACATAACACCCAGTGCTCATCCCCACAAGTGNTTGTTGAAATACACCTAATACATAATTTATCATCTTTTTTTTAATTTGAGAGAGAGAGTGCATGAGTGGGGTGGAGGGGGAATGGGGGGGAGAGAGAGAGAGAGAGAGAGAGAATCCCTAGCAGACTTCATGCTCAGCACCGAGCCCGACATGGAGCTCAATCCCACTACCCTGGGATCATGACCTGATCCAAAACCAAGAGTTGGACACTTAGCTGACTGAGCCACCCAGGTGCTCCTTAACCCTTTTAAAATGTACAGTTCAGTAGTGTTAAGTATATTCACATTGTGCAACCCATTTCCAGAAATATTTTATTTTGCAAAACTAAAACTCTGTACCCATTGTTGTTGAGTTGTATGGCTTCTTTATATGTTCTGGATTTTTTTTTTTTTGCCCCTTCTATATATTATGGACATTAATTTCTTTTCAGATGTATGGTTTGTAAATATTTTCTCACATTCTTTAGGTTGCCTTTTCACTCAATTCATTGTGTCCTTTGATGCATAGGAGTTTAAAATGTTGATATAGTCCAGGGGTTTAGGTGGCTTGGTCGGTTAAGTGTCTGACTCTTGGTTTCAGCTCAGGTCATGATCTCACAGTTCATGGGTTCAAGCCTGATGTCAGGCCCTGTGCTGACAGCACAGAACCTGCTTGAGATTCTCTTTCTTCCTCTCTCTTTGCCCCTCCCCGTCTTGCTCTCTCTCCCTCTTTCCAAAAATAAATAAGCGTAAAAAAAAAAAAAACCTAAAGGGAATCTGGCAACAAAGAAGAAAACATTAAAAAATGTTGATATAGTCCAATTTTTCTATTTTTTCTTATGTTACTTGTGATTTTGGTGTCATATCCAAGACACCATTGCCAGGTCCAATGTCATGAAGCTTTCCCCCTATGTTTTCTTCTGAGAGTTTTTGTAGTTTTAGCTGTTATGTCTTTGATCCACTTTGAGTTAATTGTGATATGTGGTATAAGATAAGGGTCCCATTTCATGTTTTTTTGTGCGTGGATATTCAGCTTTCCCAGCACCATTTGTTGAAAAGACTTTCATTTACTCCCTCATTTCTGAAGTCCTCTCTTTTCTATTCCTCTGTGATTTCTCAGAATCCTACTTTGCTTCTTACCTCATTGACTGTTCCTTCTCTATCCATTTGGCTGTTCCTCTTCTTTGTGACCTCTAAAAACTGGTGTTTTTCCTCTCTCCTTACCCCTCCCCTACTTAGGTGATCTCACCCAATTCTGTGATTTTAAATAGTGACCTTCATCCACCACCACCACCACCACCACCACATTCTTTATCTCCATCCCAGATCCTGGACTCTGGACTCACACATCCATATGCCTTTTTGATATCTTCATTCATGTGGCTAATAGACATCTTAGTCTCACATCTACTGATTACCTCATAGAAATCTTCTCATTCCTATGTTTCACTCCCTTCTTCTTCACTGATCCACCCCCAAGAAAGAAAATTTATAGCAGTAAATTTTTTTTAATAACATTTGTTCCCATTTTACTTGCACTAGTTTGAGTCTCCCAGCTGCCTGCTCTTATAGCATATGTGCTTTACTACCAAGCACTCATAATGCTAGTTAATTGTAATGATTTGTTTCTAGCAATTGGATATCTCCTCAGCTAAACTGTTACTTCCAGGGTGTGTGCCTGCTTTGTTTGAGGTTGAATCTCCAGTGCTCAGCATAATGTCTGGCACATAATAGGGGCTCAAAAATACATATTAATTGAACAAATGAATTATTTGGTGGTGGAGAATGAGGGGTATAAAGACCAGAGTTAGGGAGCCCATTCAGGAGTCTTTTTAAGAAAGAGGAAACAAATACTTGAGGTAGGAAGGTAGGGGTGGAAAGGAAGAAATATATTTAAGAAATATGAAAACGGAATCTGTGGAATACGAATATCTGCGGAAGGGGTTGGGAGGGACTATGACTCAGGACTTGTGCAGAAAGTAGGCTTCCATGATGTGGCTAGAAACTTTTAAATCATGCCCACCGAGTTGTATGTTCCTGAGTTCCAGTACAGAATTGTCTTCATTTCTGTGGAAAGTTTCCTATAGGCAGTTCCTGGAAAAGGGTACAAATGTCAAATGTATGAAAGTTGCACAAGGTATTTAGATGTCCCAAGGGCAACTCCATTCTCTGAGAGCTAAAATGCACTTTCTGATCCCAAGTCACATCTCATCTTTTAGGTCCAGTCTTTGATATAAAAGATCAGCTTACTCTATGTTCTTTAGCTTTTCTCCTTTTTCCTTCACAGATGTATATGCATCAGCTTAAGCTCAGTGAACTCCCAGTTGATAGAATCCCTGATTCAAGCCCACACAATAATTCCCATTTTTGCGTCAATTGTAGTAAGTGATGAGACTTTTGTTTCTAATCACTAGTTCCAGCCTGTCATTTTCCCACTTTCTACACATTTATTTGACATAATAAGGGCAAAATGCAGTAAAATATTCAAATAAGTGCATAAACAATCTCTCCTTAATGGATACAAGTGGGGGTGCTGCTAAAATTGAACTATGAGCTGGCAGCTGGCATGACAGCTTGAACGGTTTGCTTGTTGGATAATATACAAGAGATTCCCTGTGCGGAGGGCAACTTTGCTAAGCAGCGCCCTGCTGCAAAAGGGTGTGAAGAAAATAGAACTCTACCTATATTTCAGGAAATTTGTAGGTAGTTCCATACTGTATCTTTAATTGGACTCTTGCTTCTACCAGACCCATTCCTTGTTAGGAACTGAACTGTGTCAACCCTCTCCAACCCCCCTCTCCCCCACCCCGGAATTCGTGTGTTGGAATCCTAACCCCTACTACCTCCGAATGTGACTGTATTTGGAGATATGGCCTTTAAAGAAGTAATTAAGGGAAAATGCAGTCATATGGATGGATCCCAATCCAGTATGACTTATAAGAAGAGGAGATTAGGACACAGACTTGCACCAAGGGAAGTCTACATGGAGACACAGAGAGGAGACTGCCATCTACAAGCCGAGGAGAGGGGTCATAGAAGAAACCATCCCTGCCAACACCTTCACCTAGGACTTCTAGCCTCTGGAATGGTTTGAAAATAAATTTCTGTTGCTTAAGCTACCCAGTCGGTGGTACTTTGTTATGGCGGCCCTTGCAAAATTTGGTCTTTGACCAAATGCCACCAGCCTTGCCAGGGGAAGGTTCTCGGCCACTCTCTGAGTATCACAGGGTTTCCTGCAAGGAGAAAGAGGAAGTGGAAAGGCAGTCCCTGGACGGATCAAGTGAGGGACAGAAGTTATGAGCAACTAGACTTGTCCAGGGTCACACACCCAAGTAGAGGCCAGACTGTAGACTTGAGTTCACTGTTGAATACGTAGTCTCCATAAGAGATTTAGACATAACCATTTTTTAGTATATTTGAAAAGAGACTATTCAAGTCTTAAAATCTTGAATATGTCTGTGCAACCACTTATGAACTGGTGCTTATTTTGTTTTTTAGATTACATTATAATGTTCATAAATGTTTTCCCAAAATGGTCAAAATGAAAGAAGCTGTAAGAGAGAAAGCAATGATAGGGTAAGGAAGATTTTATAAATCTACCCTCATATTTCTGCCAAGATGTAAAAAAAAAAAAAAGTCAATTACAGATCATTTTTATTTCATTTTAATTTTATTTTTTTAGCATTTATTCAGTTTTGGGAGACAGAGAATGAGTGGGGAAGGGGCAGAGAGAGAGGGAGACACAGAATCTGAAACGGGCTCTAAGCCATCAGCACAGAGGCTGATGTGGGCTTGAATCCACAAACTGTGAGATTATGACCTGAGCTGAAGTTGGATGCTTAACTGACTGAGCCACCCAGGTGCCCCCAGATCATTTTTAAAGAGAGGATTATTTTCTTGTCTCATTATAAAAGTAAGAGATATTTATGGTGTAAAATTTGAAAGGCAAAAGTTTAAAGAGATAAACATGTATCTCCTGCAATCCTGCCATTCAAGGATACCTCTTCTGAACATCTAAATACCTGTCTTTTCTTTTTTTCTTTTCTTTTTTTTTAACATTTATTTATTATTAAGAAACAGAGAGAGACAGAACATGAGTAGGGGAGAGGCAGAGAGAGAGAGAGAGAGACAGAATCTGAAGCAGGCTCCAGGCTCTGAGCTGTCAGCACAGAGCCCTATGTGGGGCTCGAACCCACAATCTGCGAGATCATGACCTGAGCTGAAGTCGGATGCTTAACCGACTGAGCCACCCAGGTGCCCCTGAATAGCTGTCTTTTCAAAATTGTATTCTAAGGCTGTGCAAACATTTGTATATATCACAAAAGTGATGTTATACACTATACTTAATACTGTTTCATAGCCCCTCTTTTTGCCGTTTGGAAATACTTCATGAACATTTTCCCAAATCATCAAATATTCTTTGAAAATACAGCCTTTATGTTTACATTTTAGTGTCCATTATATAAAAGTGCCATGCTTTATTTAATCTATGAATATTCAGATAAAATAAGTTCATTTTCTTTTCCTTTTATTTTTTAAATGTTTGTTTATTTTTGAGAGAGAGAGAGCACAAGCAGGGGAGGGACAGAGAGAGGGAGACCCAAAATCGAAGCAGGATCCAGGACCTGAGCAATCAGCACAGAGCCTGATGTGGGGCTCAAACCCACAAACTGTGAGCTCATGACCTGAGCCAAAGTTGGATGCTTAACCGACTGAGTCACCCAGGTGCTCCTAAGTTCCTTTTTAAATTTGAACCGTGGACTAAATGTCAGTGGGATTATGTTGAAAAAACACTTTTTAAAGGAGATATTATGTGTTCAGTTACCTAGAAATTTTGGATCTTTATTTAGATGATTGCAACTGATGTTACTCTTTCTCAGTAATTATGTGTTGTCACTGGAGGTTGTTTAGTTTTACTGAAAGATCTGATTAAAATATGAACTTTAATGAAATGTATTTTATGACTTTTAATGTTTTTACTTCTTTTTTATTGATTCATTTATTGGTGGCTCATTTTATTTTTACTTTTAGTGTGCGCACCCGAAAGGGTGTCTGTTCCATGAATTCAAATGTAAGGTTCTGATGCCCTTCCTCCTTATCTTTGTCTGCTTTTCTTTCTGAAATGACAGGGCCTGTCATAGTTTTAAACATTTATTTATTTTTTTTTGGAAATGTCCACTCTATGAAGCAAGTTCAAAAGGCCTGACCTTTTGTTCTCATTAAATTATGGAGGAAATAGAGAAAGTTAAAATGAAGAGAATCGCAAGATAAAAAGTCTGCTGCATTGCTACAACTGTCTAGTATCTGTTAAGGGCTGACTTGGTCCATGCCAGGCACTTTACTGTCAACGATTTTGTTCAGTGCTCCCTGTAGTCTGACAATTTAGGCCATATTTCCTCCATTTTCTCTGGCATAAAACTCAGTCAAAGAGGTTGAATCACTCATCCAGGGACACATTGATGCAAGTGGTGGACTCCAAAGCATGTATTTTTTCCCATTACACCGCACAATTTTTTTGGTGACCAGAGCAGCTCCTCAAATAGTGTTTGGACTTCTTTAATGAGCATTCAGTGACAAGAAGCACGCACACCTAGACCAGTTGTGATGATAAAATACTCAGACTCATTTTGTGGGTGGTCATGGGAATCATTCTCATTATTTTTCAGTCACGAATGTCTAGTGTGTGCAGTACATATCCTTGTGAGTAGATGGGTATGTGTATGTATAGTGTATATGCATCTATACAAGACTACCCTGAAAGGGATACAGTAATGCCTTTGCAGAGCTTTAAATTACAGCCAAATCCGATAGCCAGAATAAAAATTGGCAGCCAAATGCTATAATAACAATATATCAAGGCCTTAAAAATTCTCAGAAAATTAATATTTGAAACCAAAGTGATTTTGCTATCTATTTTTATTTGTTGTCTTTATACTTGATGCTTGGCACTGATTGGCTGTGACCTTGGTTTACCTTGACTATTATTTTGGTTATTTTTTGTAGCCATGTCATCTTTGCCAGATATTATTAAAGTATGTTTTTCTTGATGCATAACACAAATATATTTAAATGTAGACAAATCACAAGGTACAAAATCCTGATAGATTTTCAGGAAATGGACCTGCCTGGGTATTGGCACCCAGATTAAGAAACAGGAGGGGTCCTACACTGTTGATGAAAATGTAAACTGGTGCAGCCCCTCTGGAAAACAGTGTGGGGGTTCCTCAGAAAATTAACAATAGAACTCCCCTATGACNTGGAGGGGCACCTGGGTGGCTCAGTTGGTTAAGTGTCCAATCTTGGCTCAGGTCATGATCTCACGGTTCGTGGGTTGGAGCCCCGTGTTGGGCTCTGTGCTGACAGCTCAGAGCCTGGGGACTGCTTCGGATTCTGAGTCTCCCTCTCTCTCTCTGTCCTTCCCCTGCTCACACTCTGTCTCTCTGTCTCTCTTGCAACAATTAAAAAAAAAAATTATTTTTAAAAAAAGCAGGATGTCACCAGCATCAGAGAAAGCTTACACCCAGTCTTAATCTTGATTGCCCTGTCCCTGGTGGTTTCCCCCAGTGGTTTCCCCCAGTGGTGACTTTTATCACCAGAGATTAATTTTGCCTGTTTTTGAAAGTCACATAAACTGAGCCATAGGAAATATTATTTTGCATTTGGTTTCATTTTTCAACATGATGTTTGGGAAATCCATCCAGGCCCTTCATGTACCATTTGTTTCCTTACTTTCACTTCTAGATAGTATTCGTTTATATGAAGAAGTCAGAATTTATTTTATCCATTCTCTTGTGGATAGACATTTGAGTTTTACCCAGTGTTTGATTGTGATAATAATGCCCCTAAAAATATTCTCATACATATTTTCTGGCACAAATATGTCCATATTTCTGCTGGACAAATGCTTCAGGGTGGTTTGCCCCAAAGTCATTGTATCAGTTTAAGTTCCTACAAATAATATGTGAGTAATTTAGTTGCTCTGAATCTGCCAACATTTGGTAAAAGGTGAAAGATTAATGAGATCTGAAGAGAAACCAGAGCATCTGAATCTGTCAACATTTGGTATTGTTAATCTTTTTCATTTTAACCATTTGGTGGCCATGCAGTGGTATCTCATTATGGCTTTCTTTTGTATTTCTCTAATGACTAATGAAGTTTAGTGCCTTTTCATGTGTTTATTGGCAATCTGGATATCCTTTTTTCGTGAAATGCCTGTTCAGACCTTTTGTTCATTTTCTATTGGGTTATCTATGTTTTTGTTACTTATCTATTTGTTGAATCATAATTGACATACAATATTATATTAGTTTCAGGTATACATCGTGATGATTTGATATTTCTACAACATTACAGAATCATCACCATGATAGGTCTAGTTGCCATCTGTCACTATACAAAATTATTACAATATTATTGACTATATTACCTATGTTGTACAGTACTGTCTATGCTTTTCTTATTGATTATAGGAATTCTTTATTAATATATGTCTCAGATAATGTAGTGGCTGGACGCAGCATGAGAGTCTTAGGTTTCCAAAAGGTGTGGTATGTGCGCAGGAGGGGAAGAATAGAAAGGGAGGTTGTGGCATCAGAATAAAACTTCACTTTCTTCTCCTTTCAGCCTGGACTGGAGAAAGATATTTTAGGTAGCAATTCCTTTAGTGCCTCTGGTGGCTCTGTGCTTATCTGAGAGCTTGGTTGGCTCTACATCTTGGCCTATTAATCTGGGTTTTGAAGTCTCATATTCTGGAATCTATTTGGTATATAAACTCATAATTTCAGATGATCTTATCCAGTCCCAACGTTGGGAGTCATCTCCTTTTCCTCACCTCTCCTCTGAACCTTCATCTCTCCAGGCCCACCATGTCCTGTTGATTGTGTGTCCAAAATATGCATCCAACTGGATCACTTCACCCTACTTCTACCAGCAGCACCTGGCTCAAGGCACATCATCTCTCCCCTAGGCCAACGAAATGGCTTCCAAATGGGCTTCGAACTGCTACAGCGAGTTGTTTGAAAACATAAAGTTTGTACCTCTACTTACGGTTCCTTATTCTCCTTGTTATTATTCCTCATAATGCCTTTTCTTTCCTTCATAGCACCACGATTGGTAGTTACATGTTTCCTTCTGCCTTTGTTTTCATGTCTTTTCCACTGACTTGCCAATTCCATGAAGGGATGAGGCCTACTTCGTATATCAGTAAATAGTTGTTGGATTTGAACATGAGTGATTGAGTTAATGCCTCATGTCAAATTTGAATCAAGCCCCCAGTCCTCCCTTCAAGTGGTCATCTAGCCTCTTCTGGCTCCTTCAAGAGATGGAGCTCTCACTACCCTGAGGCCACCTATCCTATACTCGAAAGGAAAGGAATATACCTACCTTCAGCATTCAGAGAGGAGGCAATGTATGTAAGTTGAAGGAAGGTCCAGGTCTCAGCAAGATTGAAAACAGGATAAATCTTCCCAAGGCACCAGTGTCCATGCTTAATTGTTTTAGTTGGAAAACTCCCCTCTGTTAGCAGATGCAGTTCCTGGCTCTTTGGCCCTAACTTCCCTCCCACCCATAGCGTTTCTAGGGAACTTGGTGCACTTCTGCTCTGGGGACAAAACAAGCTTGGGGGTCGATCTTGTTCCCATGCCCTGCCTCTGACCTCTTGCTGTGGGACTGAGGTTTAGAGTGGAATACATCGTGGTCTGGGGCTCTGGAATGGGCTTCACCCATCTCCCAGTGGCTCAGCTCCTTACCCAAGTATGTATTTAACACAGTCTCATCAAAGGTGCCGGCAGGGAGCTAGATATCGTAATGTATCACTGGAGATAGATGAGACTGCAGCTGGAAGTTCTGGCTGTATTGAGGCCGTGTCCCCAGTGTTTAGCTAGTCTATTAAGTAGCAATCTAACTTTGTGATGATCTCAATTAATTGGACGTTTTCCCCAGTCCCCTTTAGATAGTCTGCACTCAGCACTACGGGTTTACGAGCAATTTGAAATCCAGCACAGGAAAAGTCCTCTGTTCTTCCTCCTTGTATTCCTACAGTTCAAGGCCAAGCTGCAGTCTCTCAGTGTCATTGAATAAGGTCTTGGAGCGAGAGAGATCTGGGTTTAGGCTTGATCCAGCCGCTTATTAAGTGGGGCCCTGGACAGGTCACTTATTTCATGGTGCTTCAACATCCTCATCCAAAATGAAGATAATGCTTATTTCTAGGGCCATTGTGAAGATTAAGTTAGTTACAGAAAGTGTCCAACACTGTAGATAGCAGAGAATAGGTGTCCTGTAATAGGGTGGTTCTTTTCCCAATTTCACATCTTCTAGGAATGATGGCCCTATATAGTTTCTGAATCTATTTGGTTTGTATATCTATATAGGAGATACTGTATTTACTCTTGATTCCAGAACAGTGTTTGCTGAATTGTGATTGGTCCTGCCAGGCTCCTCAGCATCCCCAATGGGGAGACAAAGGAAGGCGTGTAAAGTGATTTCAGAAAGTGAGCTGGAAACAAGTCCAGGCCCTGAGGCTTTTAATAATCTAGTTCTAGTTCATTCCTAATTCATTTCCGCCAGTGTGGGCATAGTGGGCTTTAATTCCCTCCTACCCATAGTATAGGGCTGAGTAATTAGAATCCCTGAATAATTAGAACTACTTTATATAGTAGTTCCAGACATTTCCTTACCTGAGCCTTTTGACCAACACTGATAATAAAGGAAAAAAGAAAGAGCAAACACTTGGAGGAGATCTGCTAATTTTTTCCTGGATAGTAGGTGGATAGATGGTTATTATTTTTCTCTTATCAATTGCCTACATGTTGTAAGGGATAATTTATTAACATTACAATCAGAACCCCTTCCTCCTTACACATAAATTTTCTGAATTAAAACGCCAAGCAAAGTAATTTAAATGTTACTGCACCTCTGAAGTATGGGTGAATCTATATAAAGTGGTCAAAAGTAGGGAGCAGGAGGCTTACGGCACCTTAGGGTCACCCATACTGGATTAAAAGTTTGTCGACAATTGAGAGGGAGCGCTGATGTGGTTTTTGTTGCAAAATACATGGGGCTTATCACATTCATAGTAGGTGCTCAGTGAATAAGGGCTAGGTTGGTGGGTGATGCTTCTGAACATCTCAGAACATTTTTTGCTTTATCTACTTTCCTCAGTGAGGAAGGGCTTAGATCCTCCCAAGCAGGGATACATTTATTAAATCCATCAGCTGATAAAAATTTATTGAGCTCCTATTATGTGCCAGGTGGTCGGTGTGCTGTAGTGACCCAGAGAGTCATGTTTTTGCTCTCATAGACCTCATAAGCTAGTGGAGAAAATAGATGTGAACAGGTAAATAAAGAAATAAGATGTGGAGGTGGGCAGGTGCTGCAGACAGAGGAAAGGAACTCTTGATAGGAAAATCTGACAAGAGCTCTCATCTAAGGAGGTGATTTTTAAGTTGAAACCTGAAGGATTAATAGCAATTGGGCATGTAGGCAGTTGAGGTGGGGGATGGGGACCAGGGCTGGGTTCCGGCAGAGCGAACAACCCGGAGATCCTCAAGTGAGAGAGACCTTGGCTGGTTCGTGGGAGAGAAAGGAGGCTGGAGCGCCTGGGGCCCCATGGAAGACGGGGAGAGTAGCTGGCGTGAGGTGAAGTTGGACAGGTGGACAGAAGCCAAATAATGCAGGGACTTGCAGGTGGTGCTTACAAGTCTGGGTTCATTCTGAGTGCAGAGGGAGCCACTGGGATGTTTTAAGAAGAGACATAGTGCATTCCAATTTGTATTTGGAAAGGATTTCCCTGGATTTTATTTGGAGAGTGGTTGGAGGGAGGCAGAAGAGGAAGCAGGAAGATTAAAAGGCTATTTAACAAGAACCTCAGTGAGATAGCCCCACACACCACTAGAATGGCTAAAATGGCAAAAAGAGTACAATATCAAGGGTTCGCAAGGATGTGAACAAGGGACTCTTCTTTACTGTGATGAGAGTGTAAAATGATGGAACCATTTTGGAAAGCTTTTTGGCATTATCTACTGAAGCTGAATTTATATGTCACTTATGAACCAGCAATTCCACCTCCTGAGGATGTGCTGAATGTAAATGCCTACATATGTGCACCAAGAGATGGGAAGGAAATGTTCATGGCAGACTATTTCTTTTTTCTTTTTTTTAGTGTTTTATTTATTTTTGAGAGAGAGATAGAGACAGCATGAGCAGGGGAGGGTCAGAGAGAAGGAGACACAGAATCCGAAGACAGGCTCCAGGCTCTGAGCTAGCTGTCAGCACAGAGCCCGACGCGGAGCTCAAACCCACGAACCGTGAGATTATGACCTGAGCTGAAGTTGGACATTTAACCGACTGAGCCACCCAGGAGCCCCCATGGCAGACTATTTCTAATCGCCTCAAGTAGGAAACAATCCAAATATTCATTAACACTAGAACAGATAAATAATTTGTGGCGTATTCATCCAAAAAGGTATACAATTCAGCAAAGAGAAAGAATGAACTATTTCTCCATGCAAACAACATGGATGAATGTCACAAATAGTATTTTGAGTGGAAGAAACTAGGTGCCAAGGAAGCTACACTGTAAGATTCCATTTACATACATTTAAAAATAGTAAAACTAATCTATAGATTGTTGAAAGAAGCCAAGATTTGGGGATGTGGTTTCTGACAAATTCCTACTAGCCTCTCCTAGTCTGTTGGTCACCCTTCCTCAGTGTGCTCAGTCATGTCACACTTTTGTGTCATCTTCTTATTCCATATCTTTTATTCATTTATTTTATTTTATGAGCTTCTCAAATGTGGGCTTGGAGAGGCAGCTGTAGAGTAGTGACTAATCTAAAGTCAGGTTGTCTGGGACCAGAATCTGGTTCCATCACTGATGATCTGAGTAACGCTAAGCATGTTACTGTCATAGTTGACTTTATCTGTAGAATTGGGGTAACAGCAAGGACTCAATAATTTAATATACACAAAAGCACCTAGAATAACACCTGCCTTTAGTAAGAATTCAGTGAAATCAGCTATTTTTTTTTCCTTTTTTTTTTTTTTTACAAGAAATCAGCTATTATTAGTAATCATGTTGTCTTCATATCCTATCAGATGTCTGGCACATGNCACACAAAAGCACCTAGAATAACACCTGCCTTTAGTAAGGATTCAGTGAAATCAGCTATTTTTTTTTCCTTTTTTTTTTTTTTACAAGAAATCAGCTATTATTAGTAATCATGTTGTCTTCATATCCTATCAGATGTCTGGCACATGTCATACCGTACATAGTTAATACATTTAATATGTTTATGAAGTGCTAATTATATGAGGAAAAGTGCAAATGGAGGTACAGAAGAGAATGATCCCTGTGAGCTGGGGTAAAGGGATTTGAACAACCAATGGAGTTTGAAAAAGGGCCTGAAGTGTTGGTAATGTGGATAGATAGGAAAGGTTAATGGTTAATTCAGCAGGAATTCATAGAAAGAACTCTGTTCTCCCACAGTTAGGCCATTTGGTAAATATAGAAACTGAATGTGAAAAATAATTAGCATTAAGCTGATTTCATCTCAAGTTAGCAGATCTGCTATCAAAATTCCATTTCTCTCCTCCCCAGTGTCTGCTGAGGTGTTACTAAGTGTTTTGCTCTAGGAATATAATAGATTTTAATTATTGAATGATGCACTTGAGAAAGCAGAAAGAAGTCAGGAACATTCTGTAACTCTGGGGCATCTACTTTACGCATGCTGGAGAAATTAACATAATACCGTAACGTTTCCACAGCCACCGGAAAGTAATTTTAAGGTGATTTAGAGATTGCTTCCTTCTCCCACATCCATTGTCACCTTGCCTTTTGTGAATTGTTTTTCCTTCTGGAACTCACCTGTGCTGTCTCCTAGCGAATCAAAGCCAGGCTAACAATGCATTGCTCTGTTCTGTGATTGTGTTAAAAAAAAGGCTGCTACACAAAAGAAGAGATATTAACTTGTCTTTTTTAGGATGTGTGCACTGATTGTGGTTGACATAATTCTCTTTGAGGTTTTTGTCCTTTTGTCATTGAGCAATTGTTTCTTCAGCTAAGACCAGATGAGGGCCACTGTATAAGAGGGATCAGGACTCTTGCCTCTCCCCTCTGAGGCAAAACGGAATTGAGTTCGAATCAGGAATCTGTCACTTGTTAGGTGTGTACCTTTGATTTTGAGCCTCACTTTCCCTTCTGTAAACAGGGATTATGACACCTACCTGGTAGGTGGTGTGGGTTTCAATGAGACTGAGCCCTGTGGTTGACAGTATGACAGTGTGAGGCAGAGCCCCGGAGGAGCTTAAGAAATGCTTCCTTCCTTCCTCCCTCTCTCGTTTCTTTCTTTCTTTTTTTTAAAGTTATTTTATTACTTTATTTTTAAAGTAATCTTTCTCCCAGAAAGTGTGTTACATGAACATATTTAAATTGACACAGAGAGGTGCTTGGGTAGCTCAGTTGATTTCAGCTCAGGTTATGATCTTACGATTCAAGAGGTGGAATCCCTCATGTCAGGCTCTGCCCTGGCAGTGTGGAGCCTGCTTGAGATTCTCTCTCACTCTCTCTCACCACTCACCACTCACACGTGAGTGCTCTCTCTCTCTCAAAATAAATAAACTTAAAAAAATGTTACTACAAACAAGATGTGGTGAGTCAATTATCCATCAATTAGTAGGTGAGGATTCTGTTTGGCAAATTGGCANGAGAAGCTTCGCTCTGTGTCTCAGGCTACGGCATTCTGGGAGTGGGGGGTCTTTTATGTGCTCTGTTCATTTTGGATTTGGGATAATAAAATGTATAATTGTATTTTACTTATCTATGCTCAGGAGATATAAAAACCATACAAAATGGAGAGAAAATACTTTTAGTCATCATAAAAGATGTGCAATTAAACACTACCTCAAGAAACATTTCTATAGGAATATTTTCACTTTAGGATTGACATCTTACCTTTTCAGACTTTGAACCCACACGGGTGGCTGTGGGGGAGGAAGAAAATGCACCAAACCTGTTGAAGACTTGTGTTCAAATCCTGACCTTGCCACTTATGGGTTCTGTGACCTTGGGCCTTTAGCTTAACCACTCTGGGTTTGTGTTTCCATTTGAAAAATGGGAGTCATTAGACCTACTCACAAGGTTGTGGCAAATGACATTCTACGGTGGAGTCTGGCCTACTTCTCTATTCTTCCCTCCACTGGACCAGTGCTCTCAGGATGCAGGGATCTTTCCCATTCTAGGGGTCTGGAGGAAGCTCCCATCTCTTCCCCAGCTGGTCTCTTTTCCAGTGATGGCGTGCCCATTGCCCAGATGGCTCAGTTCCTTCGTGTGCTGCCTGAAGAGATAGGAGTCACAGCACCCAAGGGGGCAGAGAGTGAGAAGAAAAAGGAAGCCTGTAACAGAACCCTTGGGAGCACCAATGTTTAAGGGGCTGAGGGAGGTTAGAGGGCCAGCTAGGAGGGAACAGCGATGGGAGTGCAGGAAAAACCAAAGTCAAAGGCCAGGTGGAGGAACTAGTCAACAGCATCAGGTACCCCGGAGAGGTCACCCAGGATGTGGTCCTCTGGTTATCTTCAGTTGCCTGACAGGACTTGTTTCTTTCCTGTGCTGACAGAAGCCAGGAGGGCAGAGCCTGCAGAGGAGTGCCACAGCCCGAAGGAAACCGTGGACAAACTCGAGGGCGCAGGAGACCAAGGTAGGCCCCCCTGCGTGCAACTTCCTTCCAAATCCTCCAAACACTCTTCTGCAGGGAGCACGACAAATACTGTCAGTTCCGTTGAAATGATGGGTAAACCAAGACGCAGAAGCGAACGCCTTTTTCAGCCATGGTGGAGCTGGGATTTGAATCTGGGCGTCCCATACCTTAGTCCCGAGCTCTTTGACCGCACAGGCGAGTCTTTCTGGAGCCTTCTAAGCGTTTCCAGTTCCCAAGGAGCAAGGCAGCACTTCCCGCAGGTATCTCGGCCACACCGAAGGCCTGGCTGCAGCAGGACTCTGCGCTCTTTTAGTGGGGAAATATCCAGGCAAATGTGGTCCATTATAACATTCTCGTAGCCAGTCGTTTATTGATTTCTCGCCTTTACTCCTGCGCTTCAACCTGGTCATGGCTGCCAGGTAAGTGGTGGAGGTGTCCTTCTGTCCCTGTGAGAAGAGACCACCGGGCAGTCGGAGAAGGAGCGTGCGCCTTGGAGAAAAGAGAAGACCACTGCTCTCATATCGCTTCACTTGTTCTTGGTCCTCTCGGTCCTTGGCTCTGCGCCCCTCCCCCCTTTCCGTTCTTGCTGCCTTTCTGTGAAGTGATGAGGGTCTTGCCAACACTAAGACGCCCCCCAGCGGTGCTAGCGGGCAACACAGCAATGNTTCTAAAGCGAGGTTCTTGACGCTGCGGGTGGTGGTGGTTTGGGGGATGTTGGACACAGGGATCCTGTGAGATTTTGGAGTGTGGAGGGATCTCATTAGAATCAGGAGACTCGACTCGGATTCCAAAAATCCCCAGGTAAACCTCAGGTGTGAGTTCCTCCAATGTGTTAATGTTGCCAGTCACATGGTCTCCTAGTGCCATTTCCCTCCTTGTTTATGTGAAAGGAACACTGGAGTCCGTAAAGCTTTGAAAGGAACTTTCTTCAAGAGTTCAGGGTTTATGAACAACTTCTGAAGTGTTGGAAGTAACATGGGTAATCGTAAGTCCTGGTGTGAGAACCACACTAACTAGTTAGGGCGGTCTGTGCTCCTCTCTGATCCTTCCCACTCTTCACACCTTACTGCGTCAAAGAGACGTTGTGCAAAAGTGCAGTGAAATGCAGAAGGCTTGAAAACAGAGACACAATGAAAGTAATAGCAGCAGCCCCTATTTGAGTGTTACCACATGCCAGACACTGCTCTAAGCACCACTCATGTACTACGTCGTGTAACTCTCTTACAATAGTCACAGGAGGTACTGTGATCAGCCATGAGGAAACTGAGGCTGAGCCCAGGGTCATATAGCTAATGAGAGCAGCTCCAGGGTTTGACTCTGGCTGTAAAGCTTGTGCTGCTCTCTGTGATGTTTTACTGAATTACTGTGAATGTGGGTAATATGCATGTGAAAATGGTTAGGGTGAAAATGACACTAATAATCTAAAAATAGAAAACCCTATCACTTTTGGTCCTTCCTTTTTATCACTCTTATTTCAAAAAAGAAACTAGTGTTAATGTTATCTCCTCCAGGAATCCCTGGGCTGGACTCATAGTCTGCATGCTGCACCCCTTCCCCCCATCTTCCCTTCGTCTTAGCATCTTCTGTTCACTCAAGGGTCAGCCCATCTAAACTATGAGCTGCCTGCAGGCAGGCACCGAGGCGGTGGGCACTGGGCCTCCAGGCACTCTGGCAAATTTTCTCCACTTTCCCTCTTCCTTCCTATTTCTTCGAGATAGCTGGACGTCCCTCCCATCTCCCCAGGAGAGTCCCACTGAGAGGTTTCAAGGGTCCATCTGGGTATCAGGAAAGGAGGTCTGTAGTCCTTTGAAGGGGGTTGCTGATTTCAAGGCAAGTCCTCTTCACCACTTTTGGAGTTTTCTCTTTTCGTTTGGTGCAGCAGGAAGCTGTAGGTGGTCAGTGCTGGGTGTCTCTGCCAGTGCTGTGGATGGGAACCAAGCCTACCTAAGATATTTGGAGTTGGGGGGTGGGGAGAGACTCGAGAGG
This sequence comes from Crocuta crocuta, assembly GCF_008692635.1. Lineage (NCBI taxonomy): Eukaryota > Metazoa > Chordata > Mammalia > Carnivora > Hyaenidae > Crocuta > Crocuta crocuta. The sequence goes on from NW_027532002.1 coordinate 4,598,007, forward strand.
TGGCTAAAGTCTCCCTCCTCCAGGAACAGAAACCTCAAGGGCATCTCAAGGGCAGCTCAAGGTCCATGGACCTCAGGGGCACAGTTCTGTATTCTAGGGCTGGGGATGGGAAAGAATAAGGCTCTAACTGGCACCAGTCTCTTTCCTGCTTACTTATTTCTTTGGACTTTATTTAAAAAGGAAGAGGTTGAAAAAGTAAGAGTGAGTATAGGGGCCATCAGATGGGAGTGTCTGGAACTTCACACCTCTCAGAAGATGAAAAGAGGTGACCCAGCATGATGGATGGAGGCCTGGTGAGGAGTCACATTGGTTCCCATTTAGATCTTACATCTACCTGGCTGTTGCTGGCCTCAGTTTCTTCATGTGTGAAATGGGAAATGTTCTGAGGGCTAAATGTGATTCTGTCTGTGAAAGGGTCTAGTGCAGTGACCTCCACAACCATGAGATGAAAATGAAGACAAGTTCTAGGAGGATCCATTGGCTTTTTTCTCACTCCTTTCAGTTTAATCACTGAATTTAAACACCTCATTTTTACCCTTTCCACTGCTTAATATTTCCANCTGAAAATGAAGACAAGTTCTAGAAGGATCCATTGGCTTTTTTTTCCTCACTCCTTTCAGTTTAATCACTGAATTTAAACACCTCATTTTTACCCTTTCCACTGCTTAATATTTCCAGCATGTGGTCTTGAATTTCTAGCACCCTTCGTTTTTCCTTGTGATGTTCTTCAGTCACCACCCATTTTTAGTGGACCCTGTAGCTGTGTGCTGAGCGCAGGCTACATGTCAATGGCTATGCCTTCTGGTTTGCAGGATATCTTCCTAATCAGAGAGAATTAATGAAGCCAAGGGGCAAGTCATGTGAAAAGAGGAAACCAAATCACCTCCATTCTTTCAAGTGCCCTTTGCTGTCTTGAGAGGCATTTTGTTAAAAATCTGATTGCCAAATATATGTGCGAGAATTTATCACAATGAAAAAAATGCCTTTTGGTAACTTAAATAGCTGACAAGAGCATCTCAGCATTAAATCATTAATACTCCCACCTGCTGCCAACTATAACTGCTTTCTTTTATCATGATAATATAGACTGACTCTCTGGTAGAGTTTTGGGGGCAGCAACGTAATCAACAGCTGGAACAATTTGCTTGTGATTCTGAGATTTCAGTCATCTTGTCAATGTTGAGATTTTGTGCTTTTCCTACCCATGAAGATTTATTTTAAATTCATGATCACGATTTAGAATTTCATCCACTTAAGTGTGTAATCTATTTCTTTTGGCATCGGCTTGCCTTGTATAGTGAACATGCCTAATATTTTATAAGGCACCAGTATATAAGGTGTTGTTTTACTGAGGACATGGTAGTGGGATTTTCCCACTAGGTCTTGTTATGATGGAAGAATGAAATCCCTTCTAAAAAGATGAGCCAGGAGTTTTTGGGCAATGAACAGGAATTCTTGTTTATTCAATCTATGGTAAATGTGGGCCATCTTATCCTGATTCATGCAGGATGGGGAGAGCACATCTCTGACTTAGAAGGCTGACATGTCAGTTTCCATTATTTCTTCCTGAAGCTACTGTCAGAACCAGAATATTCATGTGTTCATCCAACAAGGCTTAACTGCCTGGTAGGTGCTAAGTGTTGTTCTAGATATGATATTGGGAATGCATCAGTGGATGAAATGGACATTGCCCACATGAAGCCTATAGTCTAGGGATGGGTCATTGATCTGGCTCAGGATAATGTAGTTTAATATACATTTTAAATAAAATACATTTTTAATATGTATTTAATAAAATACAATAAAAACATTTAAATAAAATGTTTGAAACATGAAAATACAGGAATTAACTTAGATATCCATGTCTATATTGACACGATTTCTAAAATGTTTATTTTTCTTTCTTCTGTAATTATGGGCATAGTACAAAATTTGGAGGACACATAAAATATGAAACTAAATTTTACCCCCATTCCTCGTGTGGGAGGCCACTGGGGGTGCAGCTAGCCTTTGTCCGTAGGAACGAGGACAAGCCTGAGCTTGCTGGGTCTCGGAGTTCAAGTTGGAACTGGAATATAATCACCATTACCATTTTGGTATGTTTCATTCCTGTCTTTCTTTCTTTCTTTTTTAAAAATGTTTTATTTTTAATTTGAGAGAGAGCACATGAGTGTGAGAGAGGCAGAGATAGAGGACGACAGAGGATTTGAAGCGGGCTCCATGCTGACAGGCTGACAGCAGTGAGCCCGATGCAGGCAGGGCTCAAACTCATGAACTGTCAGATCACGGCCTGAGCTGAAGTCAGCCGCTCAACCAACTGAGCCACCTAGGTGCCCCTCCTTCCTGTCTTTCCAAGGTGTATTTTCACATGTTTGCAACTGTACCGTATCCTACTTTGTAGTTTGCTCTTTTTTTCTTAAATGTAGTTTATCTTTACTCTCACTGTGTTATTTTGTCATATTTTCTCCAAAACCCCAGCATCCTTATCATTATCATTACCAGCGGAGGCCACATCCAGGACACAAAAGTGGAGTGTGTGTGTATGTGTGAGTGTGTATAGCTAGCTGTGTGTATCTGTGTGGGTGTGTGCTTGCTGGTGACAAGGAACTGTCTGCTATCCTGTTTGAGGGGAATCACTAAGCCAGAAGAAAGTACGAGATGAATTCAGCTGCCAGTGAACAACAGATGCAGGAGAATGTATTACGAGTCATTTTGTACTTGTACTTGTAGTACAAAATAGTTGGATCTGAAGAGGTGGAACCACTTTGGTGTCAGAAATCCTTTTTGGGGCCGCCTGTCTGTTTTCTTTGGTTCCAGCATTCTCGATGCTGTTGATAATTCTGTTGCCAAGGTTGCCCCTGAGAGGAGTTACCTTCTCCAGGGATTTCAGAACCGCAGTGAGAAAATCTCATTCCATAATGTATCCTTGTTATTGGAAAGCTTGAAATGAAACGTACTTGTGATATACTTAGAACAGAGCCTGCCGCATGGTGGCCTGACCCATGTTAGACCCCTAAGAACCCATGCTCCCTTACCCACAGCCACGTGCAGGTGTGAGCTAATTCCCCCTATAATGGCTTATCCATTTGGGACCTATTGCTATGCAAGTTGTTACCTTGGATGCTTTGTATTTATTCTAATCCCTTATCCCCCAGAGCCTCATCAAGCATCTTTGATGTGGCAAATTTTGCGGGCCTACTAAAGATCGTTCACCAAATTTCTCTCTGCTATTCCTTTTGCCTCTTAACATACTGGCATTTTGGTATTTCTGTATATTTATGTTTTCTAGTTACAGAAAGAAAAAAAAGTCATCTATCACAAGAATGATGCAATTTGCAACTACTAAATGAATTATACTTTTGGCTTGCTTTCTAAAGTTAGAGCTATAACATAATATTACAGTTATTTATACTCTTAAATCTTCTGTAAGAGATAATGCCAACAACAGACCACACGAAAAAGATGTGTTCTTTCTGGGGCAAAGCTTTAATTTATATCGTGGTGGTGGGCTTGGTGCTCTGACCAATGCTTGAGCCTGGATTTAAGACTGACAGGTTATAATTCTGACTTGGGGGCAGATTTTTCCCTCAGCCCTAGCACACAGGTGTAAACTGTATCTGCACCTGGTGAATTAGATGTCAGATTTGGTCAAAACAGTGGTGAGGATAGGGTTTCAAAGGATTCATGTTTGCCAAACCCTCTTTTCCTTTTTAATTTCATTTCTCAGGCCCCCTCTTGCAGTTTGGTGGGGCCATATGACTAATTTCTGAGTAATGGAATGTGGGAAGAAGGAATAGGTGTTTCTTCCAGGCCTAGTCCCTAAGATTTTTCTTCATGGTTCTTCACCTTTTTTCTCTTCCTTCATCTGCCAGCTAGATGTGGAGTATCCAGTAGAGGACTCTGGGGATCTAGGGGTCAGTGGGGTTGACTAGGTGGAAAGGTCTGGGTCCCTGAATAACTTCCCAATCACTCACTTCCCCACACCCTACTGGGCTTTGTAATGAACAAGAAATTAATCTTTATTGTGATGTCAGGCCACCAAGACTTTGGATATTTGTTACAGAGTTTAGCTATGCAAACTAATTCAGGATTTGGTACATCATAGCCACACACACACACACACACACACACACACACACACACACACACTTTTTATTGGCTCCCAGGAAGCACAGAATGTCAGAACCCTCTTAAGGAAGTCTGAAATGAGAAGAGTTGATAGGATGTATCTAAGTGAAGCTCTTGAGAGAAAGTCAGGAATCAAGAGGGAAGTCAAATACATTGCCATTGGCACAATATGGGGTTTGCAACAGAAGACATGGGTTCAAGTCAGGAGCCAGATGGAAACATCATGATGGAAACAGGTTGGAAATAGACCAGGAGGGTTTGCAATGAATATTGCAAAGCATTAGTGGTTCTCATTCCTGGTGTCTCACTAGAATCATTTGGTGACCTTTAAAAAAAATAGCAGTGCTTAGACCCCCCCACCCCCCATTCCCATTCAAGACCAGTGAATCAGAATCTGTTTTGGTGAGCCTTGGGGTCTATATGATTTACTAGTTCCGTAGGTGATTTCAGTGTGCTGTTGGTGTTGAGAACCACTGTGGTAAGTGGTGAAGTATCTGTGCCTTGCCTTTACGGAGCAGTGGGCACCCAAGTATACTTGGGTGGCCCAAAGGTACTGAGTATTCTTGTGGCACACTAAATAAAGGTCAGAGATAGTTGCAGCCAGGAGAAACTATGACTCAAACACACCATTGCCCAAGACATCTGTGACTGTTTTTCCTGTAGAGATACAGAAGGTCAGCCCATGGGATTACCATGGCGCCTTTGAGTCCTGTTGGGTATGGGTGCTCTGGTCAGGGGATCTGACTTTTATTGCCCTTCTGTAGCTGTCATGAGCCATGTTCATGTTCTCTTGGAAAATGATGGAACTTCATGTCTGTGAGGCTGGCTTTCTGTAGAGACAAAACAACAGGGAGTTAGTAGCCACTGTGGATAATGGGGCATAATGATAGTGACTGCTAATAAAATATGCTTTTAAGGGTGTGGGCAAGTTGGATGGAAGTCAGATTTAAACTGAGCTTAGATACCTGCTATGACTTTGGGAGACCTTATTGAATTTCGTGCCACCTTATTACAATTGCCAAAAGTATTAGTCTAGTGAGGAAGGTTGAAAGGCTGTGCTATAGGCAGAGGAATCACCAGGTCTAATTTGACTTTTCTTCTTTGGAAAACACTTTGTGCTGTTGAAAGTCCAGTTGGTACTGTGAACTCTGAAGTAATCATTCATTTCATTCATTCAATGACTTCTAATGGGTATTTACATGCCAGGCATCATGTAAGATGCTAAACAAGTGAGCAAGACATGGTCCCTACCTTCAAAGATCTTTTTGAATGCATTTTTACTTGTAACACCCCAAGGCAACTCTGGGGACAAAATAGGAAGCCGAGGAGTTCATATTTGGATGAGTTGAATTTGCAGGGTGTCCCTTTTTCTCCTTGTTTTTTTTTCTTCAAAGGTTGGCCTGTCAGAGAGATACTCTATTGCTCAGGAAAGTGATCTGGGCTGGAAATAGATACCAGAGAGTCATTAACGGAGCTATCAAGAATGAAGAGGATTGGTCTGTGGAGAGGGGATGCAGTGAGAAATAAGAACTTCCAGGATGAGAGATTCCCTGGTTACATGACAGTAAAGGAATTAGCAAGATTGCTAGGAGGAAACCAGGAACAAGCTGTATCCTGGATGCCCAGGGACAAAAAGACATCCTACATGATGCAGCCATAGTCCTCAGAGTTAAATCTAGAAGATGGGGGCCAGGACATCTCTACTAAATGTGGTGATGCCTAGATGACAGAAATATTGTGGAATGGGGAGGGGATTGGAAGCTGGTGGAGGGAGGGGAGTAAGTGAGCATTTTCTGACGGAGCTGTCTGAGCCACACCTTGTCCAAACTCTGGACTCACTCTGAGGAAGCCTGTGAGTGTCCACTGCTCACCGGAGAGATGGAGGCCTAGAATCTCTGGCTCCACTGCTCATGGGGTGATTGATACTCTAGGGCTTGGACCCATGGATGAGGGAGCACTAAGCATTGCTCCTCTTGCCTCTGAGTACGGATTATTGCAAGCACGCTATGTAGAAAACAAGCACAACAGGGACCTAGTGTTCTAGCAATGATGATGATGATGATGTTAAAGAAAATTTTTTTGAAAGTTTACTATGAGTCAGGTTCAGCATAAGTCTTTAACATAAATTATCACATTGTGACTCACCTAGTCCCTATGAGATAGATAGTACATCTCCATTTTACAGAAGAAAAAACAGACTCAGAGAGGCTAGGCAACTTGTTCAAGGTTATACAGCTAGCTTTTTGTTTTATTTTATTAATTTCAAATGCTGTTAACCTGTTTATTATGGAGCTGTGCTTTGAACTGGCTCCCAAGCTCATCATAAAGGAAGATGGAGGATGAATGGAGGGAGGGATGACTGAGAATAACTGTCTTGCTCCCATCATGTCACCTCTTGGCATGTAGCATTGCATGTTACATCTGTGTTCACTCTTTAATTCATTAGATGTCGCAGTGAAGGCCTGCTCTGTGGCAGGCCCTGTGCTGGGGCTGGGATGGAAGACCCATCCCTGCTATCAGCCGCTCGTATCCTCATGGGGTGACCAGCATGCAAACAAGCAGTATGAATGCACACGATGGTTCTAGGATGGAGATGCAGAATGGGCTTCGTGGAGTGGCCACCTCCCTCGAGGAAGGTCAGGCAGGAAATGCTTTCTGGAAGACCTGGGACATCAGTGGAGATTTGAAGGTTGAGGAGGAGGTCTCTAGGCAAACCAGGTAGTCTAAGGGGGAAGAATATTCCAGGCTTGTATTATGGATTATGTAAAATAAATTCAAGACAGTCATCTTGTCTCTCCTGCAGAGTGTATCCAATTCTCAACATTTCCTGACTCCAAAGGCTATTGGAAAAGTTTCCCCAAATTCTCAGTGCAAGAAAAGAAATTTAATTTCCTCTAATTTGCTACTTCATGTTATAGAGAAAGCATTGGTCTGGGAATCCTTCAGGTAATATTTTTTGAGACACTGAAGAATTTTTTTGAATAATTTATTGTCAAATTAGATAACATACACTGTATACAGTGTAGAGTCTTGGCTTCAGGAGTAGATTCCTGTGATTCATCACTTACATACAATACTTAGTGCTCATCCTTACAAGTGCCCTCCTCAAGGGCTATTACCCATTCTCCCTGCCCCCCAACCCCCCACCCCCATCAACCCTCAGTTTGTTCTCTGTATTTAATAGGCTCTTGTGGTTTGCCTCCTTCTCCGTTTGTAATTTATTTTCCTTCCATTCCCCTATGGTCTCTGTTAAGTTTCTCAAATTCCACATGTAAGTGAAAGCATATATCTGTCTTTATCTGACTGACATATTTTACTTAGCATGATACCCTCCAGTTCTATCCATGTTGTTGCAAATGGCAAGATTTCATTCTTTTTCATCATTGAATAGTACTCCATCGTATGTGTGTGTATATATGTATATGTATGTATATGTATATATATGTATATGTATATGTGTGTATGTGTGTGTGCGCGCATGCACACACACACACACACACACACACACACCACATGTTCTTTATCCATTCAACAGTTGATGGACATTTGGGCTCTTTCCATAATTTAACTATTGTTGATAGCATTGCTATAGACATTGGGATGCATGTCCCCTTTTGAATCAGCACTCCTGTATCCTGTATCTTTTCGATAAATTCCTAGTAATGCTATTATTCCTGGATTGTAGGGTAGTTCTATTTTTAGTTTTTTGAGGAACCTCCACACTATTTTCCAAAGTGGTTGTACCGGGTTGCGTTCCCACCAACAGTGCAAGAGAGTTGCCCTTTCGCCACATCCTCACCAACATCTGTTGTTTCCTGAGTTGTCAATTTTAGCCACTCTCACTAGTGTGAGGTAGTCTCTCAATGTGGTTTAGATTTATGTTTCCCTGCGGATGAGTGACGTTGAGCATCTTTTCATGTGTCTGTTAGCCACCTGTATGTGTTTGGAAAAGGAGACACTGAAGAATTTTTTGAGACACTGAAGGCAGGTACTGAAAAATAGTCACTTTTACAAATGCACTATTAACATGTCAACTTAGAAAAAAGTTGAAGAGTAGGTGGGAGGCCATCCCTATCACAAAGAAAAATTGCCTCATTGTGTAAACAGAATTCAGTAATCTCCATCAAGGCCTTCTAGGCATCTTTCTGGCATCTTTCTTGGACTGTCAAGCATGTAGGCACTTTGCTTTTATTCTCCCTGGTTATTTAGATGGTCTCTGCCATCTCTGGGCCTAATTAATATGAGAAGGAAAGAATGGCCTCTAGGGAAGCAAAAAGGTAGAAGCAAAATGAAACAGAGAGGGGTGTTAGTGACAGCTGAAGAAGAGTTGCCTCCCGAGATACAGACTCTCCAAGACTGCTCTCTCGTCCGAATGCTCTGTTCCAGAGATTGTCTGGGAATTAATCTTCATGTAAAGTTCTCAAAGGCAGGGACTGTTTCGTGGTTACCACAATGCCTAACATATAGTTGGAATTCAATAATGTTAGTTTGATTCCTCCCTTTCTCTGTTCATTTTTTCTTCCTCTGTGTCTAACCTTGAAGGGAGTATGTTTGGTGGACTAGTTAGGACTCCTGGTTGCAAAGCAAGAAAAGCTCCCTTATGCTGGGTCTTTCACAAAGAAGGAAAATCCTATAAGGCACGGGGGCATCTTATGGAATTTAGGAGCTGATTTTCAGATATTGGCTGGAATGGGTATGGAACATACTGGAACATTCTTTTCCCCCTAATAATACCTGTTCCCAGAAAACATACTCATTGGCCCCATCTAGACCTTACCAATTACAGCCAGAGGAGCAGGGCTACAGTTCAGAAACTTGTTTCCCTGCAGCCATTTCTCTGATCATGTGAATGTGAGGAGGCCCTTCCCTGAATTTGAAGTGTTGTCAGACAGCCCAGAGGGTTTCCGTGACAGGTATGAACAATGCTCTCACTGGGGCAACTTGGGTTTACAATTCTTAGACCATTGGCTATTGGGAGAATTCCAAAATGGTAGCTTCCTACCTGAGAATGGTTGAAATGTATTAATGAAATGCTGAAGAGCTGTTTTTCCTTTGGTATGATAAATAAAAAAGTTACTTTCTTAGAAAGCTGACTTTTTGATAACATATGCTATACATAGTGTCTCATCTTTTTCTAGAAGTTTAAAAACCAGTGAGCAATAAATACATGCCATTGACATTCTTTCTCTTACACAGAAATGGATACCAGCCCCTTCAAGGGACTATCAAAGAATATAACAGTAGCATCTGAGTCAGGGGAGTATCCTGCCAGATTTTTATTTTTTCATATGTAGTTATATTTTGAAGGGCATTATTTCATCCATGAGCTATGAACTGATTTAGGACCAAGTTCAGTTCCTACTCTACTTTCTTGGGATGAAGTAGGATTACATATTAACTCTTGGGAGAAATTAATCTTTCTAAAAAATTTTTTTAATGCTTATTTACTTTTGTGAGAGAGAGTGAGCAAGAGAGCAAGGGTAGAGAGACAGAGACACAGAATCTTAAGCAGGCTCCAGGCTCTGAGCTGGCAGCACAGAGCCTGACTTGGGGCTCGAACTCACGAATTGTGAGATCATGACCTGACCCGAAGTTGGATGTGTAACTGAGCCACCCAGGAGCCCCTGATCTTTAATTAATATTGGCTAATGACTGGATCAAACTATTAATATGTATATTCTTTCTTTTCTTCCTTTATCAAACATTTGTTGCTATATCTTCCTTGTTAGAAACCACTCTAGTAGTTAAAAAAAGAATAATTCCTTTCCAAACTTATTTTAAAATAAATATAATAAAAAAACCTAAAAGTTATCCAAGTCCAGACAGGTGTAAGATATTTACTGTAATCTCTGAGCAATATTTTCTGTAAAGGATCAAATAGTAAATATTTTTGGTTTTGCAGACCATACAGTCTTAGGCACAACTGCTCAACTCGGCCTTTTGATTTAAAAGTAGTCATAGACAATGTGTAAATAGATGGGTGTGTCTATGTTCCAATATTTGTGGATACTGAAATCTGAATTTCATATAGCTTTAACATGTCATAAGAGGTCATGAGGTCTTCTTTTGAATTTTTTTTTAAATCACTTAAAAATGTGAACGGAATTCTTAGTGTGAAGACTACAAAAACAGGTGACAGGCTGGATTTGGCCTGCAGGCATTAGTTTGCTGACCCCTGCTCTAACACCGAGATCTGCTTAGCTCTTTTGGTTTAGTTTTCTTACTTCACAGGCATTCTTGATGGAACATTTCTGAAAAAGCAAGCAAAAGCAATGCTTCTTTTGATCTTAGTCTCGAGCTCATTCTTTCTTGGCTTATGTAATGTTAGTATTCAGCTTCAGTTGGTTTGGTGTAAGAGCTCCACACTGAGAAGGCTGCTTTAAGACTTTGCACTTGAAGCAATGCATTTAGTGGTTCTGTAGGTGTGCAAACTCTAAAACCAGGGAGAGGTAATGATTCTGGGGAGAAGCAGTTTAAAAACAGTTCTAATTGTTCAGGCAAGTTATTTTTAACAGTCTTTAGGGGACAGATAAATGATCACATTGTTATTATTTTTATAGATTGTATTTCAAAAAGCTTTTCTGCTAAGAGTGATTAAATACCAAGTTTTAATTTCACTCACTCAAGGAAAAATTTCCATTGCATTAAGATTTTTTTTTTCTTGATAATTTACTATAGGGACTATCAGGGCTTTCAGGCTCCTCATTCCAGGATTTAACTGTGACACAAAAGAAGACATGTGCATCTGCTAAAGGTTTTGGAAAGTTGGAGAAATACAGGGGAATGGGAATTACTGGGAACTTTTGTTTGTTACTATATTTAAAAATATACATAACAATTTTACATATAAAATTTTCTTTTTAAAAAAATTTTTATTTATTTTGAGAGGGAGAAGAGCATGTATGAGTGGGGAAGGGGCAGAGAGAGAGAGAGAGAGAATCCCAAGCAGATGTGGATCTCGATCTCACAAACTGTAAGATCATGATGTGAGCTGAAATTCAGAGTCAGACGCTTAACTGACTGAGCTACCCAGGCACCCCTAAAATTTTCTTTATTTATAGAATCAGTGGAGATAACAATAACTAAAATATATTGTTGTTGGGGTGCCTGGGTGGCTTAGTCGGTTGGGCGTCCGACTTTTGCTTAGGTCATGATCTCATGGTTTGTGGGTTCGAGCCCTGCATCGGGCTCTGTACTGACTGCCAGCTCAGAGCCTGGAGCCTGTTTCAGAGTCTGTGTCTCCCTCTCTCTCTGACCCTCCCCTGCTCATGCTGTCTCTCTCTCTCCTAGAAATAAATAAAATATTAAAAAAAAATATATTGTTGTCATGGAGAAGAATTTTCCAGTGTCTACATACTGAAAATTGGGAACCACCTGGTGATTGCAGTCATTGGACACCCACTGTATGCCTAGGTTTCCTCCATTTCGTCTCACCTGACCCTCATTGTAAGATGAGGAAAACAAGACTCAGGGAATTCTAGCATCTTGCTCTAGGTCATACAACTGCTAAGTTGTGGAACCAGATTTCAAACCCAGGTCTGTCGATAGAGCCCTTTTTACGTTTTCCCATTGTAACCATTTCCAGTCTCAAAGAGTACCTCAGGGTTTGAAGCATCCCAGGCTTCCAAGACATGCCATTCTGTGGAACATGAGGTCCTTGTCACCTACTGCCTTGTGGATCAGTTAATCTTGCTATTGACCTAAGCATGCTATCAATGTGAGTGTGATTCTAGGTCTTTCCTGAGAGAATTTATAACTGAAGTTCCAACTACATCTGACATAAAAAAAGAATTACCCATGTCTCTAAAAATATATGGTGATGTGAAAGAGACTCAATCCTGAGATATCCATTAACCTGTATTCCAGGGGTTTGACGGTTTTATGGGTCCTCTGAATTGTATGTAGAATACTGTACATGTGTGTATATGTGCCTTTTTTTGGAGAGGGTCTCTACTTTTAATTAGGTTCTGAAGACATGTCACTCTCCCTAAACCCCCACTGCTCCCTATACTCAAATGGAACCAACTAGGAATATACCTGATTGACTCTCTAAATAAACTTGATTGACTCTCTGACAAGTGTTTATTAATTATGTCAAATAACTGTAGTCCCCTAATAGCTTGAGCATAGCACTGTCATTCCACATGTGACACTGGGTGGACTCCACCGACAGGACTCAGCTCTGGTCTATTCACATTCTTCCCAGTCCCTGACACAGAACAATGTAACACTAAATTCTCAGTAACTGCTAGCTGGTTGGAGGGAACGATTTTTCCCTGTATAAGCTTTGTCTAGCAGTCCCTTTAGGTAATGGAAGAACCAGTGATTGAGTTGGTGTCATAAAGTGAAACTACAATGTCTAAACACTGCCACTTTCTATCAATATCTTATTTAAGCCTCTATCGGCCTCAGTTTCCGCGTTTGTAACAAGGTTAGCTGTAGGATTGGTAAAATCTCTCTTATCTCCCCAAACTCCAGGAGTCTAATATTTGGCAAAACCATATTGGAGAGAGCTGGGACGAGCGACTCGGAATGGATTGTAACTTGCACACCTGGGAACCTCTGTGTGAAATCACGCGCGTGGTTTGCTCTGATAATTATCTCTGGTTGAGGGACCGTTGAGAATGAAGTTACCTCGCGATCCAGGCTGGTCGAGGGGACAGCCGCTGGGAGGAAGTGGGCGTGGCGATTTTCCCGACTTCCTTGTTTGGAGTAAACTTTGGAAGCATCTGACAGGCTTACATGTTTGCTTCCATCTGCTGATGTGCTTTTTGGGAGCTCTCCTGCCTGCCAGAGAAAACATCTAGGAGAAGCGTGACGCCAGATCTTAGCCATTCCCCTGAGTCCCCAAACCCCACCAGCCCCAGAGAGGGGAAGGCGAAGTTGAGATAGAACACAGGCGTGCGCGCTGGCTTCGGCGCTCGCGGAGAGTAGGGTGGAACAGACAGGGATTTCGGCCCCCCCGCGAGCCCCGGTATACACGCCCCGGAGCGCCTCCCCTTCCCAGCGCTCCCNATGTCGGACGCCAGCAACAGGAAAGAGGGCTTCAAAAAATGCCGGAGCGCCACTTTCAGCATCGATGGCTACAGCTTCACCATCGGTGAGAACTTTCTATCCTCCGTCCGAGCCCAGGCTCGGCAGACAGCCTGGAGGGAGGGAGGCGCTCGGGGGTCGGGGCTGGGCCGCGGGGCCGCGCGCGNCTCTGACCCGCCAGCCCGCTGAAACTGGCTTTCAGGATTACACCTTTTCTGAACTGCTCCATTTCCTTGCTGCGATTTTAGTAACGCAAACCGGAGAGGAGGGGTAGAGGCAAGGATGGAGGCAGAGAGATGGAGAGGTGGAGCTGGAAATGCTGAGGGAAGGAAGTCAGAAAGCGACGTGGTAGAAACTGAGACAGAGACACACAGAGACATTAACGGAACGACCTGGACATCAGGTCAGAAACACAGAGACAGAGATGCCAAGACAGAGACTCATAGAACGACAGAGACGTGGAGATAGTGACAGAAACGAGATGCCGAAGTTGAGAGAGACAGACACACAGCGATCGAGTCAGAGACGAATTGAAAGATAGTTTTTACAAAAGTTGTAACAAGGAGAAAGGGACACAGAGAAAGGCCGGTGAGAGAGGTAGGGAGGTAGAGAAAGGGAGAGAGAGGGAGAGAGAAGAAAGACAGGGAGTCAGTCCAAGAAACCTAAAGACCCACAGGCATGGAATGCAGACAGGGAGAATGTATCATGTTAGTGAAATATTTGAAAAAAGCTGCCCCCCCCCCACCCCGGGGGAGGGTACCAGAAGGGTTATTAGAGGTAGCAGGACCACAGGGCTAATCCTTTGGAAGCTGAATTTGAAGAGATCAGTTCTTGATGCTCTCACTACTGGTTACATACTGTGCACTGTTTTGAAACAACTGGTCAGGGATTGCCTCTTCATCTTCCCCGGAGGTGGGCAAAGCGAGGGAGGCTTCCTTTCTGGAATGTCAGTTTGGCAAAGCCAGGTGCCAACATCCCTATTTCTGTGTATGCTCAGGTCACTATGGCTTTAAATCTGAACGTAACCCCCAAACCTTTGAATGTGAGGGCTATGCTAATTTGCTTTTTGATGGGCTGCGCCTGCTTGCCCCCAGAGCAGGAAACTGTCAGGGGCAAGAAACCAGTGGAGAAGAACTCATCTTTTACTTTTGTTCCTTCTAGTGAGTAGCCCAAGATTTCTGGGGCATGGACTGAACACGTTGCTTCCAGAATTAAGTCTGAACTCCTTAGCCTGCTTCCCAAGGCTCTCCTTTCCTGCCCAACTGTCACTTCAAATACTTCAAATCTGTATCTTCTACACACTTATCATTGTTTGTCCTTGCCCACGTCCCAGCCCTGAGCCTTCGCTCTAGTTGTGTCCTCAGACAGGAATGCCGTCGTCCCTAACTCTGCATTGAGAAATCTTGTCTCTCCCGCCTCTCACTTGCCACCTCTGTGCCCTCCTTCCCTATCAGAAAGAAGTTCTCCCTCTGCACTCCCGTAGCCTCCTAGTCCTTTGTGAGAATTCACAGCCTCCCCTGATTCACTTATTTTGGACCTATGAAACTGTCCAATTTATCTTCCACACTCTAACGGTGATGCTGGAAGTTTGGGAGTTTTTGTAGAAATGAATTAAATGTTGCCAAGATCAAAAATGATTCATTAAAAGGCCATTGGCTTGTTAATATTAGTTTTCTTGAATCTGGTAAGAAAATGTCTAAAAGTGATTTTTAGAGTTTTACTTGGTAGTTCCCTGTGAGACCTTCTAAAGAAGATGGCCTCTAAAACCCAGGTTTATAGTGTCGTCCTCCCTCACCTAACCCCTTCCATCCTGTTTCTTGTGTCCTCACAAGAAGAAATGATTTGGCACTTGGCATGGTCTGCTAGTTAGGAGGGACCTCAAAAGTAAGCTGGTCACTTTCTGGTGAGAGAGCTGCCAGCTTATTTCAGATCTCTGGACATTTATTCAGTCATTCCTTTCCATCTGTCCTTCTTCCCTCCTTCCTTTGACAGCTGCTGATTGAATTTTACTACATTAAAAGAGACAATTTAACATAATGCCTGCCATTCGGTGCACATTTAATAAGTGACAATTGTAATTATTCAAGGCCCTAAGCTAATATCATGGGTAGTATATGAAGATCAATCAGACTTAGAACCTGGTATTCAAGGAATTTGTATTCTTGAAGTGATGTCATATATCCATATATGACTTTTTACTAAGTAGAAACTAATTAGTACCTTAAGAGATATTTTAGACATTTTAGGCCAATATAGACATTTTAGAAAACAGAGATAATCAAAAAGGAAGAGAATCACTTGGAATTGTTGGCTATTTAGTGTCTTTTAATTTTTGCCATAATAATGAAGAAAGACTAAATCTTTGGGAACATCCATAAAGACTTAAAATTTTTTAGATATGTATTTTAAAGTTTATTTATTTTGAGAGAGACAGATAGCATGAACAGGGTGGGGGCAGGGAGAGAGAGAGAATCCCAAGCAGTCTCTGCACTGTCAGTGCAGACCCCACGTGGGGCTCAGACCCACAAAGTCATGAGATCATGACCTGAGTTGAAACCAAGAGTCAGATGCTTAACCAACTGAGCCCCCCAGGAGCCCCTGAGCATCCATAAATAATTTTGAGGATACATTTCTAGAAGTATAATTACTTGGTCCAACTCTATATATATTCTTGGAGATTTTAAAACACATTGATTATTCAACTAACCTCTGGAAATACTAACTTCTACTCCCACCAGCAGTTTTTCAAGCTCCTCATATTCTCCCATGAATCCAGACATTATAATTTCAAAAAAAAGTTGCTGGTTTGAGAAGTGGACAGTAGTCTCTCAATTCCAGATGTTATTTTACTTCTTTTGTAAAATTGTCTTTTTATGTCCTTGGCCTATATGTTATTTCTCTGGGTGATTTTATCATTTATTTTAATTTGCGGCTACTCTTAAGGTACAGTATATAATACATGTTAATTATACATATAACCAATATATTAATTATAGATAGTATAAGATGATAACATATAATTTTATATGTTAAAACATAAAGCATTATATATTAAACATGTAACATTATATATTAAACATATAACATATAATCACATAATTATATAATTAATATATATTGGTAATATATATTATATATGCACATGTACATATATGTCTCTGTGTGTATATATATACAGCTATATATGTATCCAGGTGACCCTTGAACAATACAGGTTTGAACTGTATCGTTCCACTTATACACAGTTTTTTTCCAATAAATACAGTACAGTATTTTTTCTTTTTCTTTCTTTTCTCTAGCTTACTTTATTGTAAGAATATAGTATATTGTACATATAACATACAAAATATGTGCTAATCAACAGTTTATATTATCAATAAGGCTTGCAGTCAACAGCAGGCTATTAGTAGTTAAGTTTTTAGGGAATCTAAGTTATATGTGGTTTTTAATTGTGTGGGGCATTGGTTCCCCTAACCCTCATATATTCAAGGGCACCTCTCTCTCGCTCCCTTTCTTTCTCTCTCTTTCCCTCTATCCCTCTGTCTCTCTGTCCCTCTCTCTCTTTATATGAATGTAGTTTGCAAGTGTGGAGTGTTATGTATATTATAAATATTTCTTCCAAGTAGGAAGACTCATATTCCTGCAGCATCAGCATGTGGCAATTAAGACTTACTTTGAAACACACAGATATCTTGTAGCCCTCACTCGCAGTTACCAATGTTAGGGAGAAAAAAGTTTTTCTCTCTTTGAAGGCTCTTCTAGTTGAACTAAGATTCAAACTGACATGAGATAGATGAAGACAAGAAAATCAAATTTAATTATGTACGTACTGAGAATCTACACGGACATGAGATTCCAAAGACGGACAGACAAAATGAAGTGTCTTAGGAAAGCAATTCACAGGAAGATGAAAAAGAGTAAATGTTTAATAAATAAATGTTTTCTGGGCCATTTGGAAACCATGTGGCATAGAGAGGCAAACAGACTTTGTTAAGTTCCTCCCTGGCTACCACCCCTAGTTCATATTATACTATAGTTATCTATGGTGAGGGTTCTCTTCCTGGAGCAGGTCCTCTGAATTCTTTTAGGCAGTTAGGAGGAAGGTCAAAGTTTCTAAGTTTTTGGGCCTTGATTGTTTTCAGCTCAAAATAATCTGTATGCCAAAGGAACACATTTTGGGGCAACCTGCCCTTAGCCCCTGCACCAGCTACTTACATGGTTTCTGCAGGGCAAAGTAGGTGGACAGTCTGTCTCTTACCCTGTGAGAGAAGAATCCTGATGAGATCCTGATCGCTCCCAGCCTGCTCCTTTTCTCAAGTGACTGACATTGTCAATAGGAACTACTTCCTGTGGATTAAAAAGTGTAAAATTTCTAGGCCAAAGGACTTTATTAAAAGAATTCATGTTATGGTACTGGTGATTCAAGAGATTTTTTTTTTTAATATTTGTTTTTGAGAGAGGGAGAGAAAGTGTGTGTGAGCAGGGGAGAGGCAGAGAGAGAGGGAGATTAAGAGACTCCCAAGCAGACTCCATGCTTCGTGTGGAGCCTGACATGAGGCTCCATCTCAAGGCCTTGAGATCATGACCTGAGCCGGAATCAAGAGTCAGACGCTTAACTGACTGACCCACTGAGGTGTCCCAAGACATTTTTAATAGGAGAAGCAGATGAGGTCATGGAGATCTTGGGAGTTCTGCAGGAGGGGATATGTGACCCACCCTGTGTCAAAGTCAAGAATAAAGTTTGTTTCGAGGACTCCTGAAAAAACTCTGTTGAATGGACATTTCTAGGCTAAAGAGAGATAGCCACTTCTGGTTCAGACTGGCAGGGAGGCGGCTTCAGCTGTGCTTCTCTACAGGGTTGGCACACCCCAGGGGCTGTGGACAGGCTCTAAGACAGTGAGCAAAGCTCAGAGGAGTTAAATTTTCTGCAGAGTAAGGTACAGTCCTGCACAATGAGTAGTTTTCCTAAGCCCAATAACGTCCTTGTGGAGAAAAGCTGTGAGGTTTCCCTCTGACATGGAAGCCTGAGGCTCCTAAAGGGGCCTATGCCCTAGCTTCATGGACTTTGGGACATTGATGGTCAAGGCTGACTGAGAATGGGTGCTGCCACATGTCACATGTAGCTGTGTGGTGTGGACCAGGCTCTGAACTAGGTGCTTTACTCAGCTCATTTGATCACCTTTCAAACTCTGAAAGTTATCGGTTATGACCCCAATTTTTAGGAGAAGAAACCCCTAAGACTCTGAGAGGTAGTGATTTGCTGGAAGTCACAAGCTGGGAAATAGCAGAGTGGGGTTCTGACCACATCTGCTTTGACCTCTCAGCCTGGGGCTTGCCTCACACCATGCTGCCTTTCACAGTGAACTTTATTTCTGCCTGAGCCTCGGAACCAGCCCATCATCCCAATGAAGAGAGGCCAGGGGGTTTGCCAGGTCTGCTGGGCACAAAGCATTGGAGGATTGTAACAGGTGGGGCTAGGCTGCTCCTTGGAGGAATATCAGGTTTGAAGAAACAAGGCCTGTTAATCTGCTTCCCACCAGGGCACCTCTTCAGTCTGGCCATTCTCCATATCCCAAGGCAAATGATTTTGTGTCCTCTTTACATAATTTTCTCAGGTCATGAAGTCAGGTATGCAGTCAAGAGGTCTTGGAAAGAAGACTATGAAGTTGAACTTGCGCCATATCAGAAGGCACTGACTGTCATCTAGTGTTTGTGATTTGAGTGTTCCATCCCTAGGAAACCATTGAATTTTCCATTGTAGCAGGTGATTATAATGCTTACTATTAACTGAAGGCCATATGTTGAAGTTCAAGTGTAATTGGACTCTGGTCAGGTACTTGTGAACTAGCATTTGAATATGGAACAAATGGGTTTGGAGGGAGTTGCAGTATTCTTGTTTTCCAGAACTTTCCTTGTCTCCTGGGGCTTGGATATCTATTTGGGTTTGTATTAAGTGCATTCACCGAGCTTTAGTTTCTCCACAAGGCTGCCTGAAATATAAACACACAACCTACCCCTGCAAAGTGAAGTACGTCTGCAAAAAA